>NW_026294749.1:4200000-4655076 GCF_026119805.1 Tympanuchus pallidicinctus | reverse complement strand
GAATATTTTTTTTTTTCCTGTAGTTGGCCCGTGAAAATCAGAAAATGAAATGGGAATCAGATGGGAAATGGGAAAGTGTGATGGGAAAATGAAGGGAAGAAAAGGGAGGGGTAAAAGGAAGAGGAGAAGAAAGGAAAAGGAAAAGGAAAAGGAAAAGGAAAAGGAAAAGGAAAAGGAAAAGGAAAAGGAAAAGGAAAAGGAAAAGGAAAAGGAAAAGGAAAAGGAAAAGGGAAAAGGAAAAAAAGGAAAAGGAAAAGGGAGGGAGGAAGGAAAAGAGAAGAGCACCACACTCTCTTCTCTTCATGCCCAGTAATTGGGGAGCAGAGCATGAGGTTCCCTGCACCTTCCATATTTGGCTCCATGCTGTGTCCTGCATGAAGGATAAATACTCAGGGCTGTGAGATTACAACACGATGTCCTTCGACATGCTGGACCAGAGGTGGCCTCGACCTACAGAAGCTTCTCAGAGCCGAATCCTTCCCCACCACCTCCCACTGCCTTGCCCTGAGATGTGCATTGAAAGGAGATGGGGAGAGACTGAATTTTCCTCTGGGAGATGCAGTGACAGCAGAAATACTGCAGGAGAGGCACACTCTCAGATTCCGGCTTCTCAGTAGCTCATTATTTATTACAAATGTAGCAAACACTGGGAATCTACAACAGGCATGGAGTGCTCATAAATTAGAGGCTGTGGGACTGCTTGGAAGGAGGGAGGGAGGGGAAGAAGGAGGGAGGGAAGGAGGGAGGAAGGGAGGGAGGGAGGGAGGAAGGAGGGAAGGAAGGAGGGAAGGAAGGAGGGAAGGAGGGAGGGAAGGAAGGAGGGAAGGAAGGAAGGAAGGAAGGAAGGAAGGAAGGAGGAAGGGAAGGAAGGAAGGAAGGAAGGAAGGAAGGAAGGAAGGAAGGAAGGAAGGAAGGAAGGAAGGAAGGAAGGAAGGAAGGAAGGAAGGAAGGAAGGAAGGAAGGAAGGAAGGAAGGAAGGAAGGAAGGAAGGAAGGAAGGAAGGAAGGAAGGAAGGAAGGAAGGAAGGAAGGAAGGATATGAATTTGCAGGCCTTGAGAAGAGGGCAGAAAAGTGACAAAAGGGGTTTTGTCACCTCGAATATGGGGAGGAAAGAGGGAGAGTGAGGTGGTACGTGGGAGGGAGTGGATAAAAGGAGAAGGAAAAAAGCGTAGGAAGAGCCGGGAATTACCTCGGGGGAGGAGAAACCCTTTGCCGCCCGCGGGCCCTTGGCACAGCAAGGGGGAGTCCCCCACCGCCTGTCCGCGGGTGTGTGAGCGGCTCCCGGGAGGAGCTGCTCCTTCCTTCCTTATCCTCATCCTTCCTTTCCTGCCCACTCAGCCAGAGACCTCCCGAGGGTTTCTAACGGCGGGTCCCGCACATCTCATGACGAGCCCGAGGGCTCCCAGTACAGAGATTTCCGGCGTCAGGGACCCCGAAAAGCCGTTTTCTTGGCCACACAGCTCAAAGCGTGAGGCAGCCCGGTGCTTGTAGGGAGGGAGCTACGGGACTCTCGGTTCCCCCAACCCTAGGATTGAAGGAGGGGGGTGCTGCGTGCCCGTTCTGACGGCGGCTGCTCTCCCTCCCCCTGCAGGTACTGGGACGATTTCCACGCTTGCACCCTCACAGCGCTCACGGATTGCCAGGAAGGAGCGACAGACCTGTGGGAGAAACTGAGACGGGAATCCAAAAACCTCGATTTCCAGGGCAGTTTGTTCGAACTGTGCGGAGGCGGCAGCGGAGCAGCCCCGTCCCAGCTGCCGCCGTCGCTGCCCGTGCTGCTGGGGGCATTGGGAGCAGCTCTGGCCACCTGGGGGCTGCCCTTCTAGCGGGGCCAACGCTGCACCCGGAGAGGAGCATCCGTCCGCGGCTTTGGGGACGTCGTGCTCGGCCGTGGTTGGTGACGGTGGCTGATGGTGGCGGAACACCCGTGTAGGACTGTGGAAGCGTTTTCCCTTTCTTTTTTTTCTTTTCCCTCCCTCCCCCTCCCTCCCCCCCTCCCCCTCCCTTTTTTTTTAATTATTATTATTTATTTTTTTTTCGTGTTTTATTTGCCAAACGTTACCAAACAGGCAGCGGCGTGCAGCCCGAACCGGACCTCAGCTTTACTATCGCTTCAGATCAAACATAGGAGAAAACAATATCTAGAGAGATCGAGGAGCTCGAGCCCCCCCCGGCGTGCACCAGAAATCTCAGGAACGACTCCGGGCCTCCACCCCGACCCAGAGGTGGGGCCGAGGGGATGTCCACGCACGCAGCATCTGGTGAATAACTCACGGCTTCATCTGTCCTCCACGGTCGCTTGTTTTATGGTCATTCCACTGCAGAAAAATAATAATGATAACAAGAAGAAATAATAAATAAAAACAACAACAACAATAAAAAGGGAATAATAATGAAAGTAATGATAATAAATTAAAAAGAGAGTGTTTTCTTAAGGGGAAACGTTAAAGGAGAAAGGAAGGAAGGAAGGGAAAAGGACGGAGATGCGTCTCCGCGCCCGCAGGAGTGAAGGAGAGCTGCGGGCAGAGCGCGGTTCCCTTCCGTTGTCTCCGTACGGAGACATCGGTCAGCACTCACCGACTTTAATTTCGTCCCCCTCTTTGTTTTAGGTGTCACACGTCCAGCAAACCCCCGAGTAGCCGGCAGCAGGGGTCACTAACGGGAGGGGGGGGTGGGACTCAAATGGGAACCTAAAGGAAAAAAAAAAAAAGAAAAAAAATCGACAGCAAAATGATTTTGGAAATAAATAAGTACGTAAATGAATAAACGGGGCCTCGGTTTTAAAAAAAGAGAAGAAAAAAATGTAATAATAATAAAAAGTTTATTATAAAGTCAATTCAGCAAAAAAAAAAAAAAAAAAACTAAAAAAAAAAAAAAAGATTTGCTACAAACTATAGACAGAAGTATAAAATAAAAAATTATTGTTTCAAACGGGGGTTGTCGTCCTTTTTATGCAATATGTCCGGGGTACCCCGAAAGGCTTTGGTGCAAGGGGGGCTGAACCAGAGCCCATCCTTCGATGAACAGCGGCAATTCCAGTTCACGCGAGGACAGGGCTGAGCCGTACAGCTCACCCCGAGCCTCCCTTCTTTCTATTATTTTATCTTTTTTGTTTTCTTCTTTTTTTCTGTTTCTTTCTTAAACGCCCTCTATAAATCCCCCCCCCCCCGCTCCCCGAAGATGGGAACTCCGCGCAGCCCCGCGCCCCGCGGAGCTCTCCGGGCCCCATAAGGAGAAAACGGCGGCCGGGCCGGGCCTCACCGGAGCCCTTCCATCGGTAATAAGGTTGGGGGGCGGGTATTGATTTCGCAGCAGCAGCAGCAGCTCTGCCCTCGGCTATTTATAGGCGCCCGGAGCCTTTATAGGGAGTGCACATCAAAGAGCAACGCGTCCTTTGGCGGCGGAGGGTTGTGATGGGGAGGGGTTGGTTCTACCATTGACCCTCTTGGCCAAGATTAGGGCGCTGGGGCTCCGCTTTTCTCCCTCCCGCTTCCCCCCCCTTCCCGCAATGCAATGTGTAAGCAAACAGCCATCGGAGCGCTCCATCCATCACGCAGCCGCTCCGCATCTCTCGCACGGATTGACTCCCGGCAACGAATGCGCTCAGCGACGGCGCCGGGCGCCTTCAGCGCTGCGAGCAATGTTGGTTTTTTAATGCTAAAATCCATTCTGCGTGCAGAACCTCGTTGGCAGACACCGATCTGCTCGCGGTTCGTTCTCACCGCCCTCCCTCTGCGTTCCATCCCCACCGTCACTTAAAGGAGAGGAGAACTCCGGGGAGCAGAGCGCTGTCGGAGCGGTTCGGGTTCTTTTCGCTCCTTCTTTTCCCTCAATTGATTTTTTCTTTTTTTCTTTTTTTTTTTTTTCTCTGAGCTTCGCCGTATGCATGAGGTCAGGCGCCGCGGCTGAGATTTCCCGCAGCACCAAATGGCAGACGGGGAAAGCGGGGAGGGGGGGACGGGGAGAAAGAGGGGAGGCCCTGAGGGCTCCTGGACCCCTTCCCAGTGCACATCTCCTTTGGGAGAACCCTTCCCCGGGGGCTGCAGGGCAGGGAGCTCCTCTGCTATTTCTTCTGCCCTCGGAAAAAAAACGGGAGACATCGCAAATAAGGGGGAGATTCACAGCTCGTTAGCTGTCTGCGCGTGAGGCTGAATTAGAAAGGATAATTTATTCGTAATTAGCAAATCCCCCCCTTAACACCCCCCCCTCCCCCCCCCAAAATTAGCCCTCTGTCGTGGTGAGAGAAAAAAAGGTAGTGAATAGGGGAAAAAGGAGAAGAGACTAGAGGGGTTGGAGGGGCTCGGGAGATCCCGGGCAGCTCTCGCTTTTGCGGGGCCTCCATGTCCCTCACCCTTAGGGCTGTGGGGAGAGGCGGGAGATTCTCGCCCCGCGTTGCCGCAGCCTGAGCCGGAGCCTGCGAACGGCCCCAACCTCTGGGCAGACGAGGGATGGGGACTGGAAAAACGCAACAGAAGAGGTTTTAAAGGTTGAAAGAACAGCAGGAAAATTGTCATTGACTTAAAAAATTACAAACAGCCGAAACAAACGCCGACTGGATGCCGGCGGCGGATGGGGGGTGGGGGGGTGGGGAGAGAGCTGGGGGATGCTGCGGCCGCTGCGGCTCTGCTGCCCTCATTCCTCTCCCCGGCTCCGACTGAGCAACCGCAGCCCGCAGTCCTCGGGGGCCGCGGGGCTGCCGCCTCCCTCGATCCCTCTCTCTCTTCCTCCATCCCTCCCTCTAGCGCGGATGGGACGCGGCAGAGTCCGGCGGCAGCCGGCACCAGCCCGGCCTCTCCTAGCTGGGGCTGAAGTGGTGGAGGTGGTCGCCTCTTGGGTTGGTTGGTTGTGGTTTTTTTTTTGGTTTGGAGGAAAGAAACGGAAAGTAGGGACCTAATTCTTTCCAGGGCTATGGTTCTATGTGTGCAGCTCCCTTCCAGCCGACTCTGCGGAGCACCGACAGACTAACAGACAGAGGCCCATCAGAATCCCACCTATTCATCAGGGCTGATTCATTAATAATTAGTGCCATTGGGTGCTGTAATGCACTGCCCGAAGGCCTCAATTAATGGAGAAGGAGCTCGTTTAATCCGGAGGGCCGGATTCTCCCCGCGTTACTCCGTCTGGTACACAGGCTGTACCTCAAGGGTGAGCAGCAGCCCCAGCCCCGGCCCTCGGGGCTGCAGCCCTCCTCCTTCTGCTTCTCTTTTCCCTCCTGCCTGGAGGATGAGGCTGCAAATCGGGTTATCTTTCAGCACCACTTCGTTCTCCACCACGAGGCAAAGCAGTGTATTTGGAGGGCAAAGTGATAGGGACTGCGGAGGAGTCTTTGTTACAAAACCAGATGCAATTTTAGCCGTCCAAGAGAGTAGCTTCAGGCTACCGGCAGCTGATGATCAATGACGCTGCTGGCAGATATGCTTCCAGTTGGCTGCTGTCCCTCCCGAGGGAAAAGTTCATCTCAGGGCCCATTGCAGTGCCGTGTTCCACCAGCAAGAATCACAGAATCATAGAATCACAGAACTATAGGATGCTTTAGGCTGGAAGGGACCCTATAGCCCACCCAGACCCAGCCCCCTGTCGTGGGCAGGCTCCCCCCCACCAGCTCAGGCTGGCCAGGGCCCCATCCAATCTGGCTTTGAACATCTCTAGGGAAGGAGCACCACAGCTTCTCTGGGCAGTCTGTGCCAACGCCTCACAACACTTTCAGAGAAGGAGAAAAGCTGGAGGTGGGGTGGGAAGGAGACTGTCACAGAGGCAAGCTGTTGACTGTTGGAAAGTTGGAGGTCCTGACCTGCTGAAGGTTGAGGGGGGAATGGCTGTGAGCTCACCTGGGGGCTCCACCAGCAGAAATCCACTCACAGGTCCTGGGAGCCTCTTCAGCAAGTGAAACAGCATTGCTGCAGGGAATAAACAACCAGTCCTGACCTTCCCCACACGGTCCTTCTCAGGGAAAAAAGTATGCTCAGAAGTCAATACACATTTTGCCTAGGTAAGGATTTTGAATGCTCCATTTTGCCTCTGTCAGGAATGCTACCCAAACACGAACTCCAGGTTTATGCCAACAAAATACAAAGTGCTTGTGTGTGCATCATAACTTATACCCCCAGGGTTCTTGCCTATGATACCCATCTCTTAAGCACTGTGTAAAACTTGGCAAATCTCTGAAGCACCCAAGATCAGATCTGTGTTCTGCAGGACATCTTTTTCTTTTTCTTTCTTTTTTTTTTTTTTTGCTGTGACACAGCAGACTCAGGAGCGGATGGGCAGTGCATCCCTTAATACCACTTTAATACCATCAATTTTTATAGGGCTTTGGAAACTACTGAATATTCAAAAATGATCCTCCCTAAGGGATGGATCAAAACAAAATGAAAAAGAAATACAGAAAGAGGGAGGGGAAGAAAGGAAGAAAAAAAAAAAAGATTCCATCACTGTCACTGGTAAGAATATTTAAAACCAGCGTTTTCCCTCCATCAGCCATCTCTTTGCTGCAGAAGATTTTCCTCCAGGACTGGCCAGGTGCAAACTCAAAGCTGCCTAATGCATCTCCTCAGGAGTCAAACTGCACCCCCACTACAGTGTTTCTTTGTCAGAACTTCTTGTAGCAGTTTCTCAATTAGGGGATGTTTTACAGTAAATTGATGGCTGGGTAGTGATGCTTCTTTCTGCATTGTGTTTTGACCTGGCAGTGAAAGGAGTCCATTCCTCTGCTCCTCTGGGATGCTTGCAGTTTTCCAGTCCTCTGGCTGCCTCTTTGCAAAGGAACGATTCCTGTAAAGCCACTGCCCCACTTCTTTTCCCATTTTCCGTGAAACCCCGAAATGATGCTGTTAGGGGAAAAGAAAATTCAGAACATATTTTGTTAGTACAGAACACTGATCGCATTAGTGTTGCAACACTCCTTTCAGGATCCAAGAAGTCAGAAAATTGTCCAAAGCTTTGCTTTTTATCGAGACTTAATAGGCACCCTTGTCCTTCTTATTAGCCCTGTGATGCAGGACTTGGCTTTGTTCTGCTGCCAAGACATTTTATTTGATCTTCTTCACCCTTCCTTCTGCTGTCTATTACATGGGAGTAGCACTTGGAGATCTTTGGTGGGTGGAAAATGCTGTGTGAGGAGGTAGGCGTTATTAATTAGGATGATCTTATTTTATCTTTTAGCTTTCACCAAAAGAAAAATGTCTGGTTTGGAATGACAGCCCTAAACAGTGGGTAACGGATGCTTCCCTGTGGCTTCATAGTTCTGCTGTGTAACAGAGGACGTCCGGCCCCGGAAGCACGAGAGTTGTGGCTCATGTTTCCCTTAGAAGGAGTCTTATTTTTCAGAGTGTTGCAGCATACTCAGCCCTATCTGGGGATTACAGCCCGTGCCCTTGGCTAGGTGGTCAAGGACAAGACGCAGTGTTCTTCCTGCAGAGACGCCAGCCCACCTCCAGAGATGTCAACCATTGCTGGCCAGCTCCCCGTTCTGCTCTGCATCCAATGTTTCTTCTGTTCTCTCCTTCTCTTTTCTTTAGGTGTGCTCTTTTCACCTAAACCAGAGATCTGGCACATCAATACTTAAAGGCTTAGGAGGAGAAGAAAACATCAATATTTCACTGAGCATACAAAGTTGCACAATTCCCTCTTCTCCATTTTAATGCTGGCTGTGGTTCGTTTGGGTTTTTCCATAAGCTGAGAGATTCCAGCTTCTCTTTGAACACCACCTGTGTGAATAGCTTGTTTTTCTCCACTTCTGGCATTAAAAAGCAGCCATAGGATCCTGTTCAGGGTCACCAGTCGGGCAGTCCCGAGGTGGCTGACTTTCTAGGAAAAGTCACAGCAGGAATAAATGAAAGCCAGCCCACACAACAGACATCACTGGTCTTTAGCTTATGCTCTGATTCATGCTTGCACTAAACAAATTGCCATTAGCAATTCTAATGCAGACAAATGCAAAAAAAAGTGAGCTGGGCACTGAGCTGTGCATAGAAATGGTGGCCCCTTTACAGGCCAGTTCTGTGGGCTGCAGACAACTTGTGACAATTCTGCACTTGTCCAACTTTCATCAGCTCACAGCCTGAGATTTTTGCTCTTGTCCTTGATATGAGCTAGATCATGCAAACGGAGGTACCAGAAGGAAGTCAGGTAGGTTTCCACATGAGTGCCGATGTGAGAAGGAGCAGCAATTAGCTCAAAATTCGCTGTGCCAGGCTGTCATTTCTGAGTCACCCCACATTGCTCAGTAACTGGAAGCCTTGTGCTCCAGAAGAAGGCAAGAAGAGCATTTTGCTTGTGCTCGTATTCATCAAGTAGTTCCACGAAGCGCTGAATTTGTGAAGTCGTATCTCCCGTTGTGTTCAGTGGTGAAGACTTTCTCCTCTGTGAACTCTTCGGTGTCTAGTAGAATCATGGAGTCATAGAATCACAGAATATCCTGAGTTGGAAGGGGTCACTAATGATCACCAACTTCAGCTCCCAGATCCACAGAATATCACCCAACATCCAAAGCCTATGTCTGAGAGCACAGTCCAAACACTCCTGGAACTCCGGCACTTGGGGCCATGCCCACAGCCCTGGGCAGCCCAATTCCATGCCCAACACCCTCAGGTGCACACTCTTTCCCTGACGCAGCTCCATGCCGTTCCCTCGGGCCCCATCGCTGTCACACAGAGCAGAGCTCAGCGCTGCCCCTCCGCTCCCTGTGAGGAGCTGCAGCTTCCATCAGGCCTCCCCTCAGCTCCTCTGCTCTGGGCTGAACAATCCTCAGCCACTCTTCATACTTCTTGCCCACCAGACCCTTCATCATCTTTGCAGCTCTTATACAGTTGTGTTTGACAGTGGGTGAATTCCCAGGGTCTTTCTCCTCTGCCTATTTGTAAGATCCATACTGTTTGTAAGATCCTCAAACCTTTGAGATATCCATCCCCTGTCAAGGTTGACCAAAATCAGCTCAGAGGCTCAAAAATTATTTGAGAGGGACCAATTGGCACTTGCACAGACAGTGTTGTTTCATAAGCTTCCTTTCCTTGGGAATCTAGGCTACCAACCTAGCAATAGGGAAAATAATATACCATCCCACTAGCAAGGAGGTCCTAAACACTGGGAGGAGAGAGAAAAGTGAAGATGCTCTGAAAGGATAAATCACTGCCTTATGGATTTAAGCTCTGCTATGCTCAAAGCACCAGACAGGCACATTGGAGAAAACATTCTCCAGGAGATGGCAAGATCTTATGTGGAAACTTGTAGGGGAGACAAAACACTTCACCACCAGGCATCCTAAATACATGTTCGCATTGTCACAGCTGTCCCTGAGTGGTATCCATTTCTGACTAGAGGAAGACACAGCACAGCCAGTGTGCGCAATCATGTGTCTGCAGTATCTGAAGTGAGGTGTGTGCTATCCCAAAGAAAATGGTCCCTCCTTCAGACCTAAGTTTTCAGTGGTGCTGCTGCAGGGCTTACTATTCTGTGTACCGTATCTGTATTTTAGAAAAGCTGTTGTGTTTGTCTTAACAGCTGCACATGTGTGTGGTTTTACTGGACATTTATAAATGCTTTTCTTCTGTTCACTAAAAACTCTCTTGTCCATGTATCTTTCAGAATAAAATCCTTGAAGTGAGCTTTAACGATTCTAGCATTACTTCTTTACGAATTAGAGAGCTGCCATCCCGCCTTTATTTGGTATCATGCAATATTTGAGGCTGTCAAAAATTACGGTAGTATATTTAATTTCAGTAATTATAATATCATTAATTCTAATTTTGCACCTGATGCAATTACTGGCTTTGGAGCTCTGCTGTGTTCTTTGCAGATTTAGGTGTTCCTTACTTTTTAATCTTCCTTACCTGCAGTAGATCATAGATCAATTAAATTAGGAAATAATAGCCCAGACTTTCCCACCAACTGCTGTATGCTGAGAGCACTGGCTAGTCAGAAACACTGGGTGTAACCAGAATGCACTCAAAACACCACTCCCTACAACTGTGTCAATTTATGAGGTGTAAAGGAGAGGTATGTTGTCCAAACAGTTCAGAACGAGGAAGTGCTTTGTACTTGCCTGTTGCTAAAAGCCTTCCATTTGCCATTTTTACAGTGCTATTTTGCTTGTAACCTTTCACTATGTACCCTGGGGATGCTGTGGCAGCACCTTGGCCAGGTATCTCAATGTATCTCAAGGTATCTCAATCCTCACCACCTTAAAATCTGTTAAGTCACATTTCTTAATTAAGGTACTGCTTTCCGTGCCTTCTGTCCTCTTCCCTTTTACCTTTTCATTGCCTTGCTTCCTGCCTATAACTTGTAGCTCTGCACTTAGGTTCCCCAACACCATCTGCTTGGAGCTTTCTAGACTGATGACTTTATATTAAAACAAATATGTCAGAGAATAAGTAAATAGTAGTCATTCTAACATATGATGAGTATTTCCCAATTACAAATGTGTACAAGGCTTAACAGCCTATTAGATTCAACTCCTCTTCCCAGAAAACATCCCTGCTCCAGAAGGCAAGAAGAGCATTCAGGCTCCCAGGCAGCCATCAGAAACATAGCTCATACCATGGGTGATTCTACACCTTCTCAGTCCCTCTCACTGCTCCACTTTCTTTACAGTCATAGGTATGTTTCTCCTAAGCCTATCCTCAATTTCCAGCTTTAGACATCACTACAAGCAGTTGGCTGAACATCTCTGAGGGATGGCATGGAAAAGTTATGGACACTGTAACCTCCTGTGGAGCTTTCCATCCTTCATTCATGTATTTCTGTAATTCCAGTGTGATAAGGGAGCAGCTACAGGAAATACTTTCTCTTTTAAAATGTTTACTCTTAACAGAACATCCACTTTTCAGTTAATAGCCAATATTATCCAGTTATCAATCATTACACAAATGTTTGCTGGCCTGTATAAAAGGAGTAGGAGTCAGCTGTTTCTCTGAAGTTTTACTGGGGTGAAGACTTCCGAATAAACACACAAGGTTTCTCTTGCACTGAAAAGCCAATGTACGTTACTTTGGGATCAGATAGAGGGAAGAGTTCTCAAGATATGTGCTGCAATGGATTTCTGCACATAGCCTCCTAAGTATGTAAAACAATCAGCACTGAAATGCTAGTATTGTCATTTAGACTTGCCATCTTTATGTTTCAGAGTGAACTCAACCTTAGATGCAGCAGAGCCGGGTGTTACAAGGAAGCCAGTTAACTGGTCTTGCTGATATCCATCCTGTCTAAATTTACAGTTCCTCTGAGCTCCTTGTACAATTGAGGAACATGAGGGCAGATCATTCTCCTCCTGTTGTGCCAGAGTTGCTCAGACTTCCAAGCAGGAGAATGTGGGAGCTGAAACGCAGAGTTGTGCAACACAGGTGGCTCCTCCAGAGACATTCCAGTAGATGGCCATGGCTGGCTTATGGCAGCATATGGGATAGTAGAGATGCCCTTCTCACTGGGCAGTTTAAGCTGTGCCAGGACTGACTGACTGGGAGACACCACTTCACTGAGGAGCATTGAGAGCTTCCATATGTTACTCAGTGTTAGTAAATATTCCAATCCCTCATGTCTCTCATAGCTAGCAGAAAAATGCTGCTTTGGTATTACAGAATCATAGAATCATTAAGATTGGAAAAGACCTAAGATCATTTAGTTCGACCATCAATCACATGTTATGTACCAGCCATACAAACAGCCTCCTCCAAGCTGTCAGTGGGCTCCTGCTCCCTTCTTGCCCAGTGACATCCAAATACCAGCTACAAGGACAGAGAAACAGCCATTATCCATGTGGACAGTGGTTGCTCTCTCTTGACTCCTGGCTTGGGAAGAAGAAAAGTCCCCTATGATGGATCCAATATGCCTTGCCTGGCCACCATTTATTCTGTCTTTCTGCAGTTCAACTTTCCCCAGCAGCTTTACAGACCTCAACAACTGTAACAGTGCTCCACTGAGATCTCCAAATGTCACAAACAATGCAAACTCCTTTTGCACTCAGAAAACCCATTATGTAGGAGGAAACACAGTCAAGAGGAAGATGCTTACCTTGACTATTTCCATTCAGTGTATGGGAAAGCTGCCTGGTGATGTGGAGAGATTTGCCCCAATTTTCTGTGTAAACAGCTCTTGGTTCTAGCATGTGGGCTCAGATCCTTGCTTGGCTGAGCTTGGGTCAATACTGACCTGCACACACCTTGCATTTGAAAGTCCCTGGGCCTATGGGGCCCTGGATGGAGCTTTAAGAGTATACTTAAAGGTCAGCAACTTTGGCAACTCATTTTAGATCTGCTCTTCTAACACATTCCTAAAATGAGCTTAGTCTCTGGATACACCTGGTAAGGAGCAGAGTGGAGAACAAAATCCTTTACGATCATAAAAGTAGAGTTCCAAATCACATTATGTCTTTGGAGAAGTATAAGTGGTAGACAAATTTAGAGCAAAAGAATACACTGCATCTGGGAGTACTGAGCTGGGTACTGGAGAAGACCATGTGGAGGCTGCTTGAGGAATATTTGGAATACATTATACGGCATACATTACCCATGCATTGTTTGGTGTTTTTGTTTGTTTGTTTGTTTGTTTGTTTGTTTGCAGGTCAGTGAAACTCCAGATGCAAAATGTAACCATCAGGACATTTCCATGGGTCTGTAGCACTGCTGTCGCTCTGGGCTTGATTTTCAAAGATACCCAATCTTCTCAGTTCCCAGAGTTATCATATGGAGCTGAAGTTCCTGGTTGCAAGCTGAGGCACAGGCTGAGTTACAGACTTCAGGACAGGAATGAAATATGTTATTCTTAGCCTATTTTGCAGAAATGGGTCAGCTGCAACTTTTAGCTCCATCTTAACTGCCTCAGGGTTGGATTGATAAGATTATTTTTGAAAGAAAAAAAAATAATGAACCTATAGAAGAGAAAAGTGTTATAGCATTTGGGATGGTTTTCATGTTGTATCCCACCACCTTTACCCATCCTCCCTGTCTTTGTGGTACATACTTGAAGCTGGTATTTCTTCACAGCATATTATCTTCACTAGACACCCTTAGGTAATGCTTTCTCATCTGGAAAATTCTGACATAGCTCCCCAGCAGGTGGAGGGGCTTGTTCTGAACCTGCCCCAAAATCAGGGGATGGGGCAAACCTGGATACTGCAAAGCTTCAGATGCTGAGATGCAAATTATTTCAGAAGAAGTTCATCCTTCTATTTCCCCTGTAACTGCACTCCTCATGCACTCCCCTCTCTGCAGTGCCTTCCTCTGCCTCCTCCTGGGTACTCAGGTCTTCAGGACAGTCTGGGCCCAGGTGTGAGATGCAGAGGAACATCGTGTGTGCTGCAGCATGAGAATGCTCTCACATCACCACTTTCATCCAGCTGCAAGGGAGACCCACAGCAAGCCCCACGGATCACCTAAAAGTATGAAAAATGCCCACAGCCACTTGAATTGTGGTGAGAGTAGGGTGTTTTTCCACTGTTCCTTACAAATTATAGACCAGAGACCTCATTTCCTCATGCTTTTCCTTAATAAGATAGTTATTATTTTTCAAAGGCTTTTGCCATAGGTTAAGAGAATGAAAAATACAGAGGAAAATCAAATTCTGAGTTTCCCAGTTCTTTTTTTCTCCAGGGGTATCGTGCTCGAGGACATCCAGGGAGTGCCTGGTGCTCGACTGCACAAAGCAGGCAAGCATGAGTCCAAAGAAGTGAACTTCTGTGCTGATCAAGTGTGAGGTGATGAAATGATAGATCCTCCCAGATGGCTTGTCAAGCATCACTACTGAGCAGCGACAATTGCAGAATAAGTGCATCATCACTCAATAAAATTTGCCAAAGTTGAAGACAGGAAGAGAACATTTGTAACCCACTAAATGTTCTTTGTAGCTTTGTTGCCTAACAACATCTTGGTTGAGCAGCAATACTGTTGCCAGTCACAGTCTCCCATGGACAAGTCATGTCTAGCTCTGGGCTTTCATTTGCAGCTGGAACATTTTGTCAAATGCCTTTTCATTTGCTTGACTGCTCACCAGGCAAAAACACTGGCCTTTATTCTCAGCCAGCCTTTGGCAAAGCAGGTGGTTCAGCTAATATTAATGGTCTAAGGTAATGGCTGCTTACCTATTGCAAATCATGGTACAGATTTCAACATGTACAGTATTGATTGAGATCATCCATAGGAGCTTGCCTGAAATGCTCTCCCACTGTTGGCAAAGGCAGCTGGAGAGGTTTCAGCTAGTAGGGCTGATTTACCTATGTCACATCTCCTTGCCAAGTTGTTTCCAATCATCTATTCCTGATTAATACCCCATGTGGATGGTGTTATTGCAAAATCAGAGTGCATTGTTCCTGCTTAACTTGACCCTTAAGCTGCTCCTAAGAAACAGCAATGGCACTTTATATTTGTGCCTTACCTTAATCAGTGAGAACTTTCAAGTGCAGGCAAGTCCTGGTGTACATGATTCATTATCCTAGAGCAGTGAGAGCAATGCAGTGAGCAAGCTGAGCAGACCTAAGGGAGAATCAACTATTCAGTCATCTCATAGAGGGGATATGAAATGAATTTTACTTTGGAGCCTTTTGGGAAAGAGAAATGGTGGTGTTTGTTCTCTTTATCATTTTTAGAAAACAATGGAAGGAAACCAAAGAAAGTCAAACTAATGTTTTGATGGGATACACTGTTTGCTTGGGCCTGAAGAATGAGTTGGAAAAAACACCTTTGCATTTTCTTGAATAAATTGTCTCCTACATATGTTGCTAACCACAGAGTGCTGCCTGTTTGGTGGCATGTAAGTCTATGGCATTTTGCAGGGGTTATTCCCTCTGTGTGTTGCTTTGTTTTCAAAAGGAGCTGCGAGCCCTCGCAACCACCCAAAAGAACTGCTTGTTCCTCTTGCTTCTTGGAAACTTGTGAGTACCCATTTTTATGGCTGGACTTGTTTTTGGGAGCTGACTCACATAATGACTGTTTTCTGATCCATGTGGGGCCTATGCCATGCTCCCAGATAGCTGTTGTCCTTGTGTCCTTCTTAGATGGCTCATGTCCCTAAGTCCTCCCATTGATGTGGCAGTGGGCTCTTCCCACTACCAAACAGTCTCATAGTGTAGCACATTTCTCCTCTGGATGTCACTGTACTGCTTGTGTAGCCTATAAACTTGAATGGACAACTCTAGTCCTCATGCTCTGTGTCCTAACTTATTTGCCATAGCTCATTTGTCAGTCCATTAAAAATCAGCCAACCAGGCTGCAAAGTGAGTCTGGAAGGCACAGGAACAGAAAGGTCCTTGGTCTGTGCTCAGTCAGCACATCCCAAATGTTGGTCTGTGAGAGAAGTTCAGGAGAAAACCATAGACTCAGTAGGTCAAGCTGTAGAAAATGAATTGACCTTGTCTCTTTTTCCTGTTTGTGAATTACCCAGGAAAGCACTTGCTGTTTCCAAAGTGTTGTTTAGCCAGTTCTAACTAAAGTTTGTGCTTCTTGGCTTTGCTGTTTTTCAAGCCTAGAGAGAAGAAAGTATGCAGCGAGAATAACAAAGCACCATGACCATGAACACCACAGTATGCTCTAATGAGGAATCATAGCAAAAGACACAGCAAAGGTCAATCATGCTTTATTGTTCATGCCTTGTTTTGTCATTTTAAATTATCTTTGTTTTTATAGTGGTCCTCTAGGAAAAAAGAAAGAAAAAAAAAATGGAACAACAACAACAACAAAATACTGGTGGCACAGTGGGCTCAAAAACTCTGTCACTGGTCATTCTTGTTTGCCAGAAAGTTAATGAAGGTTGTCACTGCAAAACAGAGCACTGTGGACTGTGGGTTGTTCTAGGGCAGGCAGGGGTGGCAACACCAGCACAACACATTGCCAAATCTTGGCACCCACCTTGTGGGCAGGGTGGTTACACAGGGTCTTTGGGTTGATGGCATGGCAGCTTTGAAGGAGCAATGTCACAACTCTGATCTGTGGCACAGAACTGTCTACCAAAGTGTTTTTTCAGCACGAGCAACGAGTTGGACATGAGTACACAATGGTGGAAATGTGCCTGGTTTGGTACTATTTTGTGGGGCAACATGGCACCAAGTCACAACTTTAGCCACAGGGATTTTTCTCGCAGATGAACCCACAACTCCATTTCATAGGTACTCCTCCATGAGATATGCAATCTTCTACCTCCTCCAAAGGACTTTCCCTCATGCATATTCATACATATTACAGTAACATAGGGTGGACTTCCTGGTCATCTACTGCCACCAGCTTTGGGTTGCCATGCTGTGATCAGCAGTTAACAGAAGACACTGCAAAGTGGAAATGTTCATCTAGCAGGAACAAGAAGATGATTTGTGATGTCAGAAACAAACACTGATCTTTTTAGTAAGATATCCTGAATCCAGATATGACATCTTTAATTAACAGATGTCAGCTCTTTGACGTATGTTAAAATTTAGTTCAGCCATGCTAGCCAGTTGTTGTGAAGTAAAATTAATTCTTGTTATTTAATAGTATGATGATGAAATACGGGTTACCCCACACTCAACTCTGTGTCCTAGATAGTAACACATGAATTTTTAATAGGGTACACTTTCCTTATATTCAGAATCAGTCATGAGAGAGATAAATGAGGCTAATAATAAACAAACCTTGCAAAGACCTCTGGGATCTCATAGAAATGAGGTTCAGATGGCTGCACAGTGATGGAGATTCCCCATTGCTCACATAGAGGAACGACTGCCAAGTGTTAGCAGTCGCATAGCGGCTTCTCCCAGAGGGCATTTCTCCACAATGGCAAAACAACATCAGCTGAGGGAAAGGTATGCCACATCCAGGTTAGGAAGTCCCAGAGCTTTTCGTTGCTTCATATTAATATGTTCTTTTGTGAGAAAAATTACTCGACACATGCCTGATGTTTATATTTTCTCTCTCTGTGACACTGTAATAGGCAGTAGCAGAAAACAGGCTACAGCATCTATTAGCCAGATCAGTCACTGCTGCAGCAGCTACCAGATGAAACAAGGGAGGCTGAATAGCAGTCTTTTCATTTTTAAAGTAATTAGCGATTGAGAAGTTTTATGGTCACTGTGTTTATGGTCTGTTTGATTTCTTCAACAAACAAATGATGGAAACAAATATAAGGCTTTTTAAGATCTCTTAAAAATGGTTGAAAGCAAAGAGATCTGCTTACCCAGCAGAGTCATGCAGGGAAGTATCTCTCCAGCTCAGGCCAGTGGCTCCAGTCCCTTTAGGCTCTGTCTTGACAAAGTATAATGTATAGAAACAGAGGGCAGAGGTCTCCTTCCATGGAATTTTACATGTCCCTTCTTACCAGTCCCCAGGGCTAAGATGAGGGGAGCATCACAGGAAGCTCATTTGGCAGCTGGTGCATGCTTATGAGGAAGAAATGATACTTTGGAGCCAGGCATTATGCAGTCTGTGAGTTAAAAATGTAAGAGGGTTATTGCAGGAAGTTCAAAGCCTCATGTCATATACAGTGTGGAGAAGCCATTGCAAGATTATTAACAAGCCTAGGTCATTAACCAAAGGTGACATGTATTTTGGTGAATGATTGCCAACTGAGATGGCCATCTGTGTCAAATCAAATCGAAACTGGCTATCAGTACATTTGTCAACTACAAAAAAAAAAAAAAGGGAAGAAAGACTTTATTTTCTAAACTGCCTGTCCAGTTCTACAGCCTTCAAAATCATCAATGAAATGGTGAGCAAGCACTTAGTTCAGAGCACTCGGGCCCTGTCTATGAGGTTAGGAGTGCTAGTAGTGTGCTAAAATTTCAGAATAAAGTGAAGATGTCTTTGTTGGAAGTATGCTTGACACTTGGAGGGCACATACTGTTTATTTTTAATATCTAAGGCAAGTCTATGTATTAACACAGTGGTTTAACTTCACTGAAAATTGCTACTGCAAACAATAGAAATATTCTTCTTCCTAATTTTCTAATGGAAAAATAGTACTGCTCTCAATGCCAAGTACTGTAATCCATTTAAAGCATAACAAAACTGAACAAGCTAACTAGTCTTTCAGCAAAAGAAAAGTCTGATTGAAGGAGGACGGCTTTATTCTTCATGGAATATCATTCTTGGATTATTCTTCATGGAATAACACATCTCACAGCTTATTATTTGACTGAAGTTATTTCTGTCAACTGTATTTGCAAACATCTTTTTCTGTGAGGAATGAAACTGGAGCATGAGGTGTAATTTCCTATGCCAGCCCAGTCCCTTGAGTCTTACAATGTTTATTGCTTTGGATAAACAGAGGTGCTATGGAGGGGAAAAACTGCACATTTTCCCATCTAAAAGGCAGGACACCCCCTACTGTCTCTTAGCCCAAGGAGCCATGTGTGGTGTTCTCTTTTGTCTCATGCAGCGAGGACTCCCCATCCTATTTCAGCTGACTGAAATCATCACTTTTTCCTACAGTGCTAGAATTAGCTTAATGAGTTTATATACATCAGCTAAACTTCCTTCACTGGCATTTAAAATAATGTAATTTATCTCACAGTTGCTGTGGACCATGCATATGACCAGCTCATGTTGCTCACCTTATGCGTAGTAATTGGCTTGAAGTTGCTGTCACAGGACGCTGTCTGAGCCCTCAAGCCCTGGGGAGGCAGCACTGGCTACTATGCTGAATCAGCTTTGTTGTCCACCATTACTTGTCTGTAATTATCTTGCCAAGGATGGGATGATCAGGTTAGAAGAAAAACAAAAACAAACAAACAAAAACAATCATATTAAAAAAAAAAAAAAGAAAAAGAACCCCAAACCTTAGGTATCCCCATGGCTATCATTCTACCGAAGTTTAAATCCTGAAACTTGTGATTATCTTCTTTCCAGACTTCCTCTTCCATTTTCTAGCATTACATTTTCTCAGTCCAGATATCCTACTTCATCCTACCTAGCAATATCCACTCCTTTTTGACCTACTCCATTAATATCTTCAACCAAAGGAGAACATACGTTACACCGCTGAGAAATGCAGGCCATCTGTTATTGTCCACAAGCTAAGCCACTGTTTGACTTTCCACAGGATTCACAGGGTTTACTCATGTCTCCAGTTGGAGCTTAGCTCAAAGTTTCAAAGAAGGGTGCACCAACAAGTATAAACGGAAACTCTGCTAAGCAAGGTCACACAAATCCTGATGTCCTCACTCACTCCTATCCTATCCTGGGTGAGTATATTTATTGGCCTCCTTTGACTCTCCTAACTTTTCAGGTCTATTGTTTTGATGGCCTGTGTGAGGAGCTGATGTCCTAGTTACACAAACCCCATCACAGGAGATTTTATTGGAGTTGCATCACCCTGCAGCAAGGGCAATCCTGGTCAACAACCAGCTTCCTTCACTCATAAATACATGCTTACATCAAAAGTGAAAAAATTCAGCCACATGCTGAAACATGTGCATAGTTTGGAATGCACAGGTAAAATTCCCACAAATATCCAACTGCAATATTCAATTTGCACCAGTTCTGAGGATGAAAGCCTCCCTTCTGTAGAAATGTAGTATTCTATAACAGCAGTATGCCTCAACCCGGAAGGATTCAGAGAGCATGAGAAGGATGAGATTTATTCACTACAAATACTCAGAAATGCACTTCTGGGAAAGTACACCAAAACATATTTTCAGATAATACACACAAACATTTGCTGAAACTGAATTTTGAGTTGACCACCATGAAAAGCTGGACAACATACCTAGTTCTTAGTGCAGATCCTATCATTGAACACAAATGTCACCTTCAACTAATGCTGGTCCATGCAGTTCAAAGTACAAAATACTTAAATTGTTGCAAAGCTGTTAGCAGAAAAATGCTTCTGAGCTTGATGGGAGAAGATCATTTTCAATAAATCATATGCACAATAAATAATTTGTTAAAAATTTGTCTGCACTGTCCAATCACAAGGTGATTTTTAGGCAGTCGAGAAAAAATGAGAAGGGGAATAATTCTTTCTACAGTTATAAAAAGAAAGAAAACTTGGAATGGTGATGCACTGAAAAACTTTACATGTATCTTTATGGCAAAAATCAGTCTCAACTTTTCCTGCTGCTCTTACATAATTTAAAACTCACTTGCTTTTAAAAGCTCAAGCCTGTCGTGTAGCTAATCACTGAGAGCTAGCATGGATGACATGTTTGAAAATAATTGGGTTTAGGAATACAAACATTATGAGTGCTGGAATTCCATGTCTTCTCTTTGTGGTGTTCAACTCATGCAACTAGACCTAGTGAAAAACATCTCAAAATCATTGAGTATGACTAAAAAAAAAAAAAAAAAAAAAGAGCTCTTTTCTACTGTTGGCTGTTATTAACTACCACCATCCAAAAATTCAGTCGTCTTTGTAGCACAACAATACTGACAAAAGCTTCCTTTGACTTCCAATTCTTCGATTCACCTCAGCATTACCAGTCAAACACCTTTCCATGCTAAGGGAACCATAAGACTGAAAAACACATGAACTCAAAGTTATGGAAACGTTAGAAATGGAATATATCAAAAAACAGACTTTAATTATGTGGTGATAAACTTTTTTTTTTTTTTTAATGTGCTGTCTAAATACAACATTATTCAATATTTATTTGAAGGAAATTAAAATGCACATTAAAATATGACAAAAATCCCACGAAACAGAAGTTTACTTAATTTTCTCCTGCATGTTTATAAGTTACTCTCACCTTAATACCTGAGCAGAGCTAAAACAATGACATTTATTTCCACAGGATTGCTGTAGAAAAGTGATAGAGGCAGTAAATCTTTGCTTGTGAATTAAGTCAACCTCAGCATTCAAGTATTGTGTTCAAATTACTGTTTCCATCTTAGAAACACAGGCCTGTATGGGATGCCTTATCATACAGTCCAGGGTCTTACACTTGCAGGCAGTGACCTTGTAGACTACCTTTCATTAGTTGCTCAAGCTTCCTCTTAAAGCCAATCAGGTTATTTTGGCCTCACGATGCCTTATGGAAACCCATGTGAGGACCTATTTTCTTTGATAGTAGGAAGTGCTTCTCTTTTCCAGTCCAGGTTGACTCACAGGCATTTTAAAGCCATTTGCTATTAAGCAAAACTGCAGTGCTTTTTTAGGAAAAATCTTTTTTGTATTGTATGTATTTGTAGATTTTGTATTGTATTGTATTGTATTGTGTAGATATTGTATTCATGTGTTTGCAGATAGTAATTCTAGATTGTGCCAGCTTTTTTGTTGTTGCATTTTTGTTGTTTTTTGTTGCATTATGCCAAAGAAGAGGAAAGGAATTCAGTCCTATCTCATCAGACAACAGTCCACTCCTTCTGTTCGCCCTGGTGTCCTTGCCCTATTTCTGATCCAGTTGAAGTTCAGTTCTCCTAAAATGGAGATATCATGTCCAGAGCAGTGAGCCCATATTCCAAGAACTACAAAAGTTCAGGCTGCATTAAAAAGAGCTAGAAACAGGAATTCAGGGAGGCACACTATCAGGTCAAGACCAAGGACAGCCTGAGTCTCTGTTTGTGGTGAAACAGGGTTACTGATCAGAGATTCAGAGATAACCAGTAACTCAAGGAGCCAAATTCTGACCCCAGATGAAGGGAATGGATGAAATCTCCACTTACTCCTTCACGCTGTTGGCATTGTTGAGTAAAGTCAATGGGTCTGTGGGGTGAGGGAGCTGCTGAAGCTTGAGGGCTTTTTCTGTTGACTGAATAGATTTACTGACACAGAAGACAGACAGGATGAAATATTGTATGGCACAGGAGATGGAAAAAAAGAAACAGTTGGAGGAAAAAAAGCATTTCTAGATGTTATAACTCTCTGGCCAGTCTTCCTTCTCTTTAGGGTCATGCACTCTTGAGTCAGTTCTCCAAGCAAGTAAATACTTTATTCTCCTCAAATGTGTTTCTTTCCCTTTCCACACTACTTCCATAATTTTGTCAAAAAAAGCAATGAAGCTTTGGGGATGTTGCGAAAGCAGGGTAGCACAGACATAGATGCATCTGCTGCCTCTATCTCTGTAAGGCCCCAGAAGCTTTTACAGCTGAGACAATTACCACAAGTTTGGCTGTTGCCAAAGCTTTTCTTTACATCATTCTCAGTATTTCAAGTGAGAAATGTATCCAAGCAAACATAATAACCTCCAGGATATAGACAGGCAATAATCAGAAATCAGTGACTTATGGGCAGCCAGGACAGCAAACCTTTATAAAGATTCTTCTATGCAGAAGAACACATAAACTTAGTTCAAGTGCCTGATGTAAAAATTTCCAGGAAAAAGTCCCAGGCACCAATGCAATTGCTATGGCCAAATCCCTTCTGGGAACGCCTATTCATAAAAGCAGGTCCCAGCTGCATGAATCATTGCCCCGGGAAGTGAAAGATGCATTGCAGAGGTTTTGATCTAGAAAGGCTGTTTATCATACTCTCAGCATCATTCAGAGTGGTTAAAAACGCCCTACTCCATCCTGGAGGTAGTGGATGAAAGAAATCATGTGGCCATCAGTTACAGTTGGTGTTACAGGTGAAACGATTATCATGGTGAAAATGGGAAAAGAAACAAGCAGGGAAGAAAGGCTCACCTGTACCTGAAGATGTAGGTTTGCAGGAAAGACTCCATTGAGTCCATTGGGGTCTAGGAGAGGTGCAGCCAGGTTCCACCCCTTCCAGTCACACAGCTGAATTGCCTTCACCAGTGCTCCCATGGCTGATTCAGTTGTTCAGGCTGTGACTCAACAGTTCCCATACACCATAATTTCCACATTCCAATCTGCTTATGGCTTGGAAACATACAGAAGCTCATTGTGTGTGCATGTTATAAAGTAACAGATGTCTACAGGTACTTGTATGTATTTATGGATGTATATACACATAGGATAGGTATGGATATGAGGAAAGGTTTTTCTAAAAGTTATAAGCAACTACTAACAGAGGAACTACAGAAGTCTAAGTAATGCCAAAAAAACCACAAACCCATAGGCAATGCCAGTGCTGACAGGTTGGCAAAAGTAAAAGTTTCTCAGCCACTTAAATAAAATTCCAAGTATTTTTCCATCCATAGATCGATCGATCTATCTATCTATCTATCTATCTATCTATCTATCCATCCATCCATCCATTTATCTAGATATGCACAAACAAGTTATCTGTAAATCTTAACAGGAATCATAGAATCATAGAATCATAGAATCATAGAATCATAGAATCATAGAATCATAGAATCACAGAATGGCTTGGGTTGGAAGGGACATCAAATCCCACCCAACCTCAGTTCAGGCTGCCCAAGGTCCCATCCAACCTGGCTATGAGAACCTCCAAGAGTGGGGCACCCACAGCTTCTCTGGGTAGTCATGCCACTGCCTCTGAATAAAGAATTTCCTCCTAACAGTGAATCTAATTTTCCCATCTTTTGTCATATCATAAACACCTTCCTCACAGGAGTGTAGATCTCTCTTTCCAATCTGTGATTCTTCTTCATTTTGGTAGGCAGCCATGTAGCAAAGTGCCCCAACTGCGGGAGAATTGGATAAATAGTACAGATTTAGTTGCTTGTAAAAATCACAGTGCTATGACTCCGGTGCACATTTCAAACAAAGGCAGCTGTCCTTGGAGCAACCTGCTGTCTGGTAGCTGTCGCAACATCTCATAGCCCTGTTTTGAGTATTACCTGCTCCTGTCTTTACTGACGGACATTACAAGACATTTTGGGGAGCAGGCCTGCCGGAGAAAATGCACTACTTTTTGACATTCTGCTCAGAAATATTTAGGAGTACCTTTAAGCTCTATCATGAATAGAAGACATGCTCTAGACTTGGACCATAACCCCTTTCTATCAGAGCAGTCCCAGTATCCATAGTTGGTGAGAGACAGGGCACCTGCAGGTGGTTGCATGAGTTATGACGACACAGCAAACTATTCAGAGATATGCACAGCAGGTTTTATTTTCCCATCTGTGAGCTGCACATTGGGCTCCACGTTCCTGTAAAAGAAAGCATTATAGACATTTGCTATCTGTGGAAAAGTGCTGAATGGCAGCATGGGGAAAAGGGAGTTTCTTGTTCACAGGGCTGTCTTCTAAATGAGGTCTAGCTCCAGTCAGTGTTACCTGTGCTAAACAAGAGTAGACTCATGACTATGTATGTGTTTGCACCCCCATGGTGTTGTGGGCCCTGGTGCAAGGGAAAAAAATGGGATTCCCCTGTCTGGCTGTTCACTGCTAGCTTCCACTTTCAGCCCAGCACCTGAGCCCATGTGTCCCTGGGACTTGTGCAGATGAGTATCTCACACCTGAGAGACACTCACAGTTGTGTATAGACTATGGAAATCTGGCAAAATTAAGCATCATACAAAATAATGGTAATGCTTGAGCGTTTTGCTTTCCAGCCATCTGCAAGTACCACCACGATATGTTAGGGCAGCTCTTCGAGGGCCTAGTTTTTTCAGAAAAAGGAAGGCAAAGAGTGCAAAGCCTTGTAGTGCCAAATTAAATGAACTCATGTTATATGAATGAGTCCTCTGATAAAAACAGACCCTGATCCCTCAGATATTCAAATAAAATTGGTATTCTCATGGAACTCCTGATAGACTTAATTGTTTCAGGTGAGGCAGCATCTACATGCATAACAACATGTGTAGAGCAGCTATTTTGCACAGGCACACGTGTATACACACAGTGAGTGCATACATCCATGTGTTTGGATGCTGTTGATATGTGCATTATCTGCATGCAGTCTGATAGCTACACAAGCAATTTTTAGTGCGTAGATGCAGGTATGGAGAGCATTTGAGCTCCTCTCCTACAGGCATTTGTAAGTGTGTCTCTCCTGGTAGGATGCACAGCATTCTGTATCTGCATAAAATAGCTAGGAGACAAAATCAGCAGTGCTCTGCTCCTCCTGAAGGAAGAGCTGATGTGTTTAATAGCTTCAACAGGAGCAGAAGCGGGCAGCTTGTCCCAGCAGTATACTGCGGTTTCCTAGGTAACTGAACTTGAAATAAGGTGATGTCTGGAACCAGGTTTTATCAAATCAATTTGCTGAAGGTGCATAAATGAGGAAAAAAAGCCAACGACATAGGACCCTACTCACTG
Organism: Tympanuchus pallidicinctus; assembly: GCF_026119805.1. Taxonomy (NCBI): domain Eukaryota; kingdom Metazoa; phylum Chordata; class Aves; order Galliformes; family Phasianidae; genus Tympanuchus; species Tympanuchus pallidicinctus. Next base: position 4,630,055 of record NW_026294749.1, on the reverse strand, counting down.
TAAAAGCCAACAATATACCACTTATTTATTTTGGTAATTGAAGAGTTTGTTGCCTTTTAATGATCAGCAATGACATTTTCCCGTTGAAGCCATCTGTGCGGGCAAGGAAGTGTAGAAAATACGACTGTGCATGTTATGCATTATTTACACAAGGCCGCAGCTATGTGCTTTGCAGACAAATGAAGAAAAGACAGACCTCTGCCCTGAGGAGGCTGCAGGAGGAGCCCAGATCCCATCTCATTGTCCATGTGCACAACCCAGCTAATATGGCTGAAGTAACACAGACTAGACTTCTTCCTCTGCCACAGGCTTCCCATGCAATGGTGGGTCATACAGTTGGGGCAGGATCTACAACAATACTTGTGTGCTTACTTACAGTGTTTGCTTGAGTCTGAGATAAGTGGGAAGGAAGTATTGCAGGAAAATGAGCCATAGCTTCTTCATCTACACCTCTATCCAAAATAACTCTTGCCTCTACTGTTAAATCGTGTCTGTCATGCTTTCGGTTTGTGCCTGGTAGCACTTACCGAGCAGTTACTAAGAGCATGGCCCAGGTCAGGTAATGTAGGGAGCAACATAGAGTGCACCACTTCAGTATCCTGCATTGTTTTCCTGCACTGTTTTCCAGAAATATCCCAGCAGAATTTCTCGTTGTGCAGCTCTCTTGCTCAAATCAAATGCCAGTCCTCAAATCACCCCAAACTCAGCACCATCCCATTAAAACCCACTAGTACAAAGCTGCTCTGTATACTTTGCCATTTTTTCACTAGACAGTTGTGCTTGGTCACAGCAGGATCATGGGTGGGATCAACATATCTATTCCTACTGCAACCTAACAGGGACTGAGTCAAACATGAGTGGTGGAGCAATTGAAGCAAACCTAGGTGTGGTTTCCAGAGGCCATTAGCACAAATTAGTGACAAAATAACCTATCTAGATGTTGCGTACATGCAAGTGTCAAGCCAGGACCACCTTTTCAACACTAATGACATCAAACTGTACCAGCTTTGTGAGAGAGGGACTGCTACCAACCCCAAGACCAAGATCATAAGATCATATGCATCCCGGTGTTGTAATCCTTGTGAGGAACTGGAGCCCTCTGGCCTCTGATATAGATACAGAAGATGCTGGAAATGTCCCAACATTTCCTCAGCTTACAGTCTTCCACAGCAGTTGCATTACACAAAACAGCGTGTCTACCCACCAAACTCACCAAGATGGAAACCACCTCCCACTGATGCCCAGGATGTACACGGGATGTCTTTTCCTGGCTAGACACTGGGGACAGTTTTGTCTTTCCCTGTCTGTGTCTCCTCTGCCCTGGGAAGCTTGGTTGAACCGAGCCTTAGAGGGCAAACTTCTCCTCATTACATCTTGATTCTTTTCCTCTTTCACCCAACCTGTGTGCCCTCTTCTTCAATGGAAAATTTGCTTTGTCTCCTCCTCCACTGCGAGTATTCTTTTTTTTTTTTTTTTCTTTTCTTTTTTTTCCATGTAATGAAATCTCACGACTATTTAAATGGTAAGAGGAAGAAAACTGAGAGCCTCACTATGGGCCTGAGTCTGAGGCAACTGTGGCATGAGAAGGAGAGTTCCCATTCCATGCTCATTTCATAGCCCCTTATCAAAGGAGGAGGTTGTCTCTTTCCTCTTGGGGATATAGCAAAATCATCAAAGACATCATCTCTGATGGGCTGCAAAAGCAGATGCAGAAATCACTTAACCAGAATCTGAGCTTATTTACAGAGCCTGAGCACGCAGCTTCATGGATGGAACAGGGGAGAGGGGTCTGATAGAGGTGCAGAAGGGACTTTCAGCCCTGTGGGACACAGTCCACTCTGCAGTCTGCATGTGATAACATGCAGTCTTTGCAGGGGTGACCCTGGTAGCTGTCAGAGCCCACATGGTGCTTGTGGCTTCAGGGGCACCAGCCAGCTCAGGCAATGTTTGTTGCTATTATTAACACAGACATGGTGTCTGTGCCAGTCTGCAGCACTTCCCTCCCCTCACCGGGTGCTGTGAGGACAAGTACCTTGGCAGACTGAGTCAAACGGGGCATTGGAGTGATGGAGAGGATAAGAGGACTGGTTAGACAGCAAAAAATAATAGCACACCAGCATCTACCCTACCATCACGTTTTTTTTAGCTTGATGTTTCTAATAACCATGATGGACTTGTGCTAAAGACAGAAGCCCCCAGAAGGCTGGTGCAGCCGCACCAGCACTCCTGCGTGCTGTTGTTGCTCCTGCATTCAAGGGGAAACGCACACAGCTTTTCCAAGAAAAGCAGTAATCTGAAGACATCACTTCGGTCTGGACACGCTGTGTGTTGAGCCTCTGCTTTTCCTGTAGCATGCCTGGCAGTGGTTTGGGTGCAGCACAGGTGCTGCAGCTTGGCCTTTGGCAGCTGCAGGTGCACTGCTCAGCAACAGGAGACTTCAGAGCACCCTGGAGCACGACACAGCCCACATCCCATGCATAGTGTGACCTATAACCCCCCAGTAGTGCAGTTCCACATGTCAGCAGGCAAATACTCTGGCTTGCTCTGCTACGGGGCTGCCAGGTGCTCTGGGGTTCTGCCCATCATGCCTGTGGTTTCAGTGCCTAGACAGCTTTTCAGTCTGGCATTAAGGATAGATGGCCTCAGGGCTTCCTTTAGCTTGCAGCATCCTCCAAAGCTTCTTGACAGCACAAGGCCTGAGAAGGCTCTGAAGGACAGGACACTATGTGAGTATATCCTGCGGTAGGGCAGACTGGAGCAGCTCAGCAGTCTGCAGTGCCCATTAACAGAAAGACACTGTGATTTCCAAGGATGCCTCCCTGTTCCAACAGCTTCTTCCAAACTAAATTAGCTTTGGGATGTATGACTGCAAAACCACAGCGATTAGCAGATGGCTCAGGATGAAGTCTGGGACTTGATGTGGCTGCAATCAAATGGGGAGGACCACTTCAGCTTCCAGTTTGGTACAGTGTCATCCTAATGCAAGTGGGGTTTTTGCTTTTAACCAATACTTAAACCAAAAAAGGAGATATCTATTTTTATTTAGCAAGATATGCAGAAACGCTAGCAGCAAAAATACTGTCTGCAATGTAGAAATGTTACATTTCATTTCAAGCAAATGCTGCTAGGGCTGCCTGGGATGTGACAAACCATCTGACTGATTGTTCTCCAAGTACTTCTCTGTAGCCCTCAGAAAATCAACACATTAAGTTTTCACTATAGGCAAGCAATTAGGCACAGAACCATTCAAATTAAATCAAAATCAAATCTGGAGAGAAACTGCAGAACATTTGCTTGTTGTTTTACCTCAGGAAGTGACATTACTATGTTACTCAACACCAGCATGATTGGCCTTGGAACAGAGCATCTGCAGGTAGGGTCCACAGTTCAGGGCAGAAGTCCCAGAGAGGGTTCAGAGATGAGTCTGAAAAAATATTGGCAGGTTGCTGATTGTATGCTGGGGTTGTATATTCTCTGCATGCACCTTTCTTGGGCATGCCTTCTGCAGTATGTCATAGGATCTTCATCCCCTCTTCATTCTCCTCACAGAGGCAGGTGAAGAGGCTCTGACCAGTTCATCTGGACCTGGACCTCCTGGTGAAGCAGCAGAGCATAGAGAGGTGGCAGAGGGAGGCTGTGCATGCCTCAATAGGAAATCAGGTCATGGCCCAGGCACGTGCCCAAAATCAAGAGAGAGTGCTCATGGGTCTCCCAGTTAACCCATGGCTTCAGGGCTCAGTGAGATTAGTTATCTTACTAAATGAAAATGTATGTGGTGCCTTTAGTGACACTGAGTCCTAAGCCCAGGGATCAGGGTTAGGATGACTATGTGCCCTTCCAGCTAGCATACCAACATGAAGTGAGACTGACTGTCAGGAGTCAAATCAAGACAAATAAGAAAAAGAAATAAGAAATGAATTTTTAACAGAGAAGGAACAACTTCCTGAGTCTGTGGTGAAATCTCTGCTTACATTCTCCCTCTAAGATCAAGTTGGGCAATTTCTCTTGAAATATGTGCCCTAGTCTGATCACAGCTCTTGCTCTAAAGTGCGAATTAGTTTATTGAAGTCCTGAGATTTGCACAGGGGAGAAGTCTGGATTGCTGTAACAGTCCCTTCTTGACTAAAAAGTGGGTGGATCACTACTCTGCCCTTTCCATTTCATCCAGCCCTGTATTTCATTTTTGTTTCTTTTCAAGTCATTTTATAGCACTCACGTGAAATATCTGAGTATCTCAAAAACTATGAATCACTTCTGATTCACACTGCCATGATGGATGGAAAATGCCACCTTACTTTCCTCTCATCTGTAGAACCAAAGTCCCAAAGAATGTCCAAGTCCCATCTTGCACCAAAACTCTGGGTCACAGTTGAGGAAAGAACCACAGCCTGTGCTGCCTACTCCTGGACTACCACCACTCCTGTGCGTCCTGATTATCTCTCCTTCTAAGAAGAAACTATATGACAAACTGAACAAAATTTGTCTGTATTTTTTGATGGAATGGTGTCTCTTCCTGCCTCTTTTCACAAGCTGTTGGCCCAAAGACTTCCCGCATGGCCACTGCGAAGGGAAAACATGTTGGCTTTGCATGAACAGGGTATATTGCTAAGTAGGCAGTTGTTGGTTTGGGCAGCCACACTGACAGTAGAAAGTTCCAAGTTACAAGGAAATGAATTGAGAAAAGCAATGGTTGCTCAAAACCACAAGATAAGACATGTCTGGAAAAGGGGAAGGAGAGCTAGGGAAAAAAAGATTTATAGATACTTAGAAAAATAACCTTTATAGATTCTTAGAAATAAGTGGATTATGAACATGTAGTACTCAGCCAATGAGGAGCCAGAGAAGGGAACTAGCATTGGACAGTAGGGAATAAAAGATAAGATACTGATCTGCGAGTGCACTTCTGCTTGTAGGATGCCTACCATTGCAATCATGAATAAACTGACTTCACATGAGACCTTGCCTCAGAAAATTATTGAGATATTTCTTATAGCCATGTTACTTCAGACTGGAATCAAAGGGAAAAGGCAGTTCTGCATTCTGAGTATCTCATTCATGAACCTGGACGAAGGTTTACAGGAAAGAGAGAGTGAGCCCACTGTTGAGTTGTGAGATATATGCATGATTTCTCCTACTGGTTCAAGAGAACCAGTTGGACTTCCACATTTGCCTTCATCGCATTTAGCTTTGGGTTTGTCTGTACTCACCTTATCAGCTGTAGTAGTACTCCTAGAGAGAGGAGTTTTCTTGGTTAGCCTTCAGCTAACCAAGTTCTACTTCAGCTCATTCTTAGGGATAAATACATACAGTTGGCAGTTTTGAGAATCCTATTAAGGATCAAAGAAAATAAGGCTGGGTAGGATCTTACTGGGTTATCTATTCCATTTACTATGCCCTCACAAAATCTTCCCCATGCTTCACTGTAACTCTCGGGTTTTTTTTTTTTTGTTGTTTTTATCTAAAATAAGCATTCCCTGCTGTAATTTATGCCTATGACTTCTTGTCCAATCCACTACAGAGGTAATAAATAAATTAAAAGGCAAAGAATTGATGAAGTGCTTCTTTGAGAGTGGACAGAGATGAACTGAAGAGTGGCTGAACTGCTGGGCTCAGAGGACTGTAGTTAGCTGTAGAAAGTACAGCTGGAGGCCACTCACTTGTGGTGAATGCAAGAGAGTGGGTTGTTTAACATCTTCATTATTCATCTGGACGCAGGGACAGAGTGTACCATCAGCAAGTGTGCAGATACAACACTGGAGAGTGGTGGATACACCACTGATCATGTTACCATCTGGAAGAACCTCAACAGGCTGGAGAAATGGGTCACTAGAAACCTCATGGAGTTCAACTAAAGGGAAATACAAACCCTGCCAATGGTAAGGAAAAGTTGCTGTTGTACCTTTGTACCCAAAAGCCAAAAAGCTTGTGATCCACAACAGGAAAAGTATTTTCAGCAGATTGAGGGAAATGATCCGTCTCTGCTCAGCCTAGGTAAGACGCATTTGGAGTGCAGGGTCCAGATCTGGGCTTCTTAGTAAAAGGGAGATTTGGACATATTGGAGCAAGCACAGTGAAGGGCCTCAAAAATAACTAAGGGATGGGGACATCTGGCATACAGTGGCAGGCTGAGAGAGAGGGCTTTTCTCCACATGTGTAAATACCTGATAGGTGTCACTAAACAAGATGATGTTCAATGACAGGATGAAAAGAAACGGTCTCAAATTGAAATACAGGAAATTGCATTTATATTTAAGAAGAAAATCTTTCTAAGAGTGATTGAACATTGGCACAACTTGCACAAAAAGGTTGTGATTTGTCCAACCCTGGAAATATTCAGTACCCAACAGTATTTATGCTGTCCTGAGCACTTGCTCTAGCTGACCTTGCTCATAACAGGAACTTAGACTATATAACCTTCAGAGGTCTTTTTCAATCTCAGTAATTTGAGTCTCTGTAATTGTATTTTCTTCCCCTCATAGTGATATTTTACATTCTTCAATGTAATTATCATATGTCCCCCCCAGGTTCAATTAGCTCCATCTTTTTTCAGAAGACGTATCTCACTGTTGGCTCCTGGACTTTTTTAGTCAGTGTTGGCTTTTTTTGAAGGTTAGTGGCTCACACTGGACAGAGTGCTCTAGCAAGACCTGAATGGCAGCAGTAAGGTTCAGAGTTAACAGAAAGAATCAGGTAAGCAGGCAGATCTGAAAGAGATGGGAGAAAAAGCCAACAAGCAAACTACATCTGATATTTACTCACTGAATGCCAGTATACAGTTTAAAAGTCTTCTGGTCCAAGTATAATAGCTGAGATATCTTCAGAAATTTTCCAGAAACATTCTATTATAATTTGAGAAAGAATCGTTTGGGTTTGTATTTTTTCCCCACTTTAAGTTCTTTAATTGCTTGTTTGATGCTTAATAATAATAATAATAATAATAATAAAAAATTGGATCAGCCTTCCATATACACTTTTTGCAATTTTCCACCTTGACACCAACACAGGGAGCTGAGAACCCTGCCACATCACCCAAGGCTCAGTTCCCCCCTGTACCCAGCTGAGGAGTAGCTTTTTGGAAGGCAGAGGATGCTGGTAAGCTCTCCTGGTCTGCACCTCTTAGCTTGGCAGGGGTGACACTTCCCTGTACTGCAGAAGTCAGGCTGGAATCCAACAACCAGGAGCGAGAGCAGCCAGAACAATCAACTTCAGTGTGCTGTACTCTAAAAAATATGAGCATGTGTCAAAGCAGGTATGTTCAAGGCTATCTTGGGCTACTGGTTTATAGTTTCACTCTTCACCCCTGCCTCCTTCCTCCTTGTCCCTGTTGCCAAATGCAGGTACATGGCCCATTTTGGAATACAGTAGAAACTAAAGAAAGAGAAATCATACGTACAGATATGCATCTCTCCCTCGTAAAAAAAAGACCACCTTCTCAGTACTGTGTCAGCCTATTACGCACTGGCAGTTTTCATCCCTGCAGAGTATGCACCAGACGTGTAAAGGAGGAAAGAAGTGGTGTTTTTCCTTGGCTAATAGCTTAATCCTGGAAATGTAAAGAGGGTGTTTTGAACTGCTTGATAGTATCTGACATTGTGTTACTAAAGGAAAGGAAAAGCGAAAAGTGTGTGAGGCTACTGTCTTCAAAATGGAGTTGTAAAGTGGGAGAAAGCAAGAGACAATGCTATTGGCAAAAGATAGCAGAACCAGTGACCCCCATGCACCCCAAGGAATTTACCTGCAAACACACCTCTGCCATTTCACTGTAGTCCAAAGTCCTTTTATTAGTCTCATAGTCTTACACAGTTGGCTTTAAATTAACTAAGCAGCAGTAACTCATAGGAACCCAGGTGAAAGGACACGTAACAGTAAACCTGCTTGGGCAATGTCCCTTCAAATCAAAGGAGCCGTTCCCTGAGTGTAGCTGTGATCAAGCAACTACTCTTTCTCACAAACAGATTAAAAAAAAAAAAAAAAAAAAAAAAGATACTTCAGTTCTTTAGTTGTTTGGAAACCATTTAGCTGTATCTTTGCAAACAGACTTGCTGAAGTCTTCTATATGTTTCATAGTTGGTTTTAGCTGCAATTTTTTTTGGTGTGGATTTATTCCAAATGTAAATATCTGGATGTACTACCGGTATGTATTTGTGTATTAGGAAAGCATAATATCTAAGCACAAGGTGAATGTAGGAATCAAGAAGAAATATCATTAGTTTGGGTGTAGCATAATAACAAAATCAGAATTTAACCCCTATGTTCTTGACCAAGAATGAAATCATTAAAGCTTTTCCACTCCCTTCCTGGCTTTGCATTAGTGAGCATCTGCTGGCCTTTCCTCTTAGCTTCTCGCCTGCTTGACTGGTGAGCACTTCATGGAGGGACAGGTTGGCAACACTCACTATTGTAGGGACCAAGAAGCCCCTACCATTTCCTCTGAGGCGTGTCCTGCAGAATAGCCAGTAATATAAACCCTATTTTTTGATGTGGTAACAGATATATGGACATTTACTTCTGGTTCAGGCTTTAGTGGAAATTTATGTATATTCACGGACATTCAGCTCCTAGTTCAAGCTTCCATCACACTCCACAAAGTAGAAGATCATAGCAATCAACTCTGGTCTTTGGACGGACTCAGGGTCTCATGTTGCAAGAGTCTTCATCATGACTGGATCCCTTTACCTGCAGCATAGGACAGGAAAACTTCATTGGCTTTCCTCCACTGATCAAAATACACAGATAGGTAAGGACCTGAGCCTTCAATTTCCCCTGGAGCATAGCTGCAGCTATTTTTCTTCTGCTAAACTTTTCCAGCTCTATTGAGACCCAGACTCTGAGAGATAGTGATAAACATAATTTATCATGTCCTCACTTTCTTTCCATTTTTGTAGATTGCATGCTAGGTACTCTTGAATTAAGATATCCATTTCTGAATAGCAACAACAAGTATCAATCTCTGATGTGTTTAATGAGAAATTATAAATTAATAGTCCTTCTTCACAGAAGATCTACGCTAATTCCATGTGGGATCCTTAAGAATGACATAGTCAAAATAATTGGCTGGCTGTACAGCCTGTAATAAACAGAATTTAATCTAGGAATATCAAGATGGTCTAAATTTTTTTAAAAGCACTAAAACCACATGGCAAAAGAGCTTAACATGCCCTCAACAGACCTGGAAATGCCAAATTTAATTAAGGAGTTCTATTTGTGTCAATAAATTATCATCCAAGGTAAAATAAAAGTCAATTTGTTAAAATTCAATTTTATTTAGTTGCACAATTAGTGGGTTTATCCTATCGCAGAATAATTCAGCCAAGAAATCAATTTTAGCACCAACCGAGTACAACAGAGTCTATAAACAGTCTTTAGATACTAACTGGATACAGCTAAAGACAGGATGTTTCATGTAAATGGCATATTTCTCTTTCACATATACACACACATACATAGATATCTCTGTAACCATTTCCTAAAAATCATTAGCTGAATGCTATTGTAATGCTAGCAAAACTAATAACACTATTTTCTTGCAGAAATTGCTGAAGGCAGCTTAAGGAATAAGACAAACTGAAAAAAAAATACATTTATTATCTTGTCTATCTGCATCTCTGTTTTAATTTTTTTTGAAGCTCTGCATTACACTTACATTTGTTCTACACTTTTTTCCATTAAAATATGAAGTTTGACCAAGAAAATGGTACCAAGAACAAGTCTAGAGGGCTCTTGCAAGAAAGCTCTCCACCATCATATTTCTGTAGTAAAGATAGAATATATTTCCAATACTGCCAAGTATGACCCTATTGGTAAGAGAAGGCTGGTTGTGGAGGATGGGCAGGGTGTGCTCGTGCATATTTTATCTGGAAGGCTATGATAAACTCACCAAAAAGTGAATTGCAGCCTGGAATGCTAATTGCCATCCCTAGAAAATTGTCACATCACCTAAACTGAGACACTCGGTAGATAATTCAGGTAGTAGCTGCCTAATGTATTGGCTTTGGCAAATTGGGTCACTCCTTGTTTCGTCCAACTCCACTGATTTCATGTAGTATATGCATGAAGCTCCTTTTGGTGCTGAACATCCAGGAGGAAGCTCCCTGAGAGGACAGTATCTCCCAGGGTCTGCAGAGAGGACATTTGGCAGGCCAGAAACTTTATATTTTCTAGAGGAGACATCCCTTCAGTTCAGTGCCAGTAGCTTTCGCATTACTGGGATTGTTAGAGCTCTTCTTTGAAGGCTGGAAGCAAATATTTGTCATTAATATACGCATTTTGAACAGTGAAAACACTACATATGTGTATGTGAGTATACACATTTTAGTGTTTTGGCTGCTATGCAAGGAAGCCATGGTCAGTCCTTCCCAGAGCTTGCCAGTCCCAGGCAGTCAGGAATCAACCTCTCCACGCCCATCTGCCTCAGGATCTCTGCCTGATGCCATCCAGAAGAACAGTACAACTATCAATAGTTATAAAAGGCTGATATTAGTAGAGAAAATTACTGCTTCTGGATGCGAATGATGTTAGGATTTTTGTTGGGATTATAGCTACAGCTTGGAGAATATAACATGTCAGAAGTATAACTACTTTTGGCAATACACTAGGTTTGCACACACAGAGGATTTGTGCTGAGAAGAGGAAATTCTTTGCAAGCTCTCTCACAACACAGATTGTTCCACTGAGTTATAAAGTCATCAGGGTTGGAAAAGTCTGTAAACCATCACGAGCCCAACATACTGCTGAATGCTACAACATTTGTACAAATACAGAGACGACAAAGGCTGGCAAGGGTCACTTTTCCTTTACATGCTCTTTTAACACAGGGATAGGTGTTCTGACATCAGAGTTAGGAGTGAGGATAGGGTTTGCAAAGGTAATCCACAAGTGTATTATATGCTAATACTCCCTGTATTAGCAGTGTCTACTGCACAGAAACAGAAAGCAGCTGGTTTCATCCATTCCCTTTTAGCATAGGAGAAAGTGTAAAACTGAAGTGTGAATGGACAGGCTTGTTCCCACATGTGGGAATGAGTTGAAAAAGAGAAATACGCTGGTATTGGCATGACCAGTGGCAGGGCCATTAGCTTACAGTCTCTTGCTCTGCTGGGACTGATCACTTGTGGCTGCAGTTGTATGAGAAACTGCATCTTTTAGGTGTCTTATGTGTATCTTGTACATGCAATCACAGTAAGAGTAGAGACCAACGCTTTCTTTTACTATGGGGATAGCTGCCACCTTCTGCAGTGCCTTTGTGGCAGTTCATTCTTTCTGGACTAAATCAATCACTCCTCTCCCAGAGGAAATCAGAGCACAAGTGATGGAGAAACAGGGCATACAGTCACTGTGGCTGCAGTTGCCACCAGCAATGTTCTAAGCAGGTCTTGCAGCCTCCTGCCTTGTCCCAGGGCGCAGATCACATGCCCTTGGTGCAGGCACCAAGCCCTGCACTTGATGCTCAGTCAGGTGCTATAAATGTACCAATGCAATTCTTCCTACAGCACTTCATTCCTTCACACAGTTCAAATTCTGTACTTTGGTCCACAGGTAGCTTTGCTGCATGGCAGTGCAAACCTATAAGACAGACTATGTAATGGTAAAATAACCTGATTCAATAGGAAAGAGAGGCAAATACTAGCTCCCCCTTCACCACGAAAGGAAAAGAAAAGGCCCAACATCATGGCCTTATACTTGTAATCATTTTCAAGATGAAACAAACAGCACAAAAATTTCTGTGCACCAAAACAGTCTTTGTCTCTATTGTAATTTCTGCCCCAAATCTCCTGCACGTTTACCATACCTGAAATATATCAACTCTTCGTATCACTTCATCTGTAACACAAGGTGACCCAAAACTACTAATATTAAGTATTTGTATAATTCTCCTCAAATGAGCAATACCTTTTAACTCATTAGCAGCATGCACACATAAGCAAGATCATAAGATGCCTTGGGGTGAAATTCCAGCCATGGGTCAGTGTCTCTTAATGATTGTAATGATCTCAGGATTTCACCTCATACCGCAGACACAAAGCCACAGTGCAGTAAACAATTCTGAATCCAGCAGACATGAAGGAGTTTGGGATCCGATAAGATCAAGAAATGAGGTTAACTACTAAAGCCCATGAATCATTGACTCATAGAATGATTTGGATTGGAAGGGATCTTTAAGATCATCTAGTTCCATTCATCTAGGGACACCTCCCTCTAGGCCAGGTGGCTCAATGCTCCATCCAGTCTGGCTTTAAATGCCTCCAGCGATGGGGCATCCACAAGCCTTCTGAGCAGTCCTGTTCCAGTGTCTCACCATCCTGACAGTTAAGAATTTCTTCCTAATACCCAGTTTAATTCTATCCTCTTCCAGTTTAAAGCCATTTTCCACTGTCTTGTAGCTACATGCCTGTATAAGAAGTTGCTCCCCAAGGGAAGGAAGCTCATGGCAGATCTGAATATAAGTGATGTGCCTCTGAAGTTTCTTTTCTGTGGTTCCAGCTCCAGAGTCATCCTTCCTATCACTCATGGGGAGCTATTTTCAGCTGCACGTCAAATGATGGAGGAATTTGTGTTTATCCTGGTTGTAAAACGGTTCAGTCTTCCATGGCTTTAGTGACACTTGTGAAGAGAAATTGCCTTTGAACACTGAGGTAGCATGCAAATATTCTCAGTTATTGTCACTGGGGAGGGTGAGAGAAGAGTGCAGCCTTGCAAGTTCATTCAAATTTTAATGAGATATCTTGCCACTCTACAATGTAACAAAATCAGGAAAAGACACAACATATACTAAGCTTTACACTCACCTAGCATCCAGTGAAATAGGCTGCTCTGGTCTTACAGACCTTGCACATCTCTCTTGAGTGGTGCTAGGCAGGAGAGATGACAGTAATAATCCAGCAATGGGTGCAGTTGAGGCAAGAGCCCTTTGTCTGTTGGTTGTCATAGACAAAAGTTTCTTACATATGCAGGGAAGTTGCATCAGTCTCATATTCAGTTGCATTCAAAATCCTTTAACAAAGAAATTGTCTTCTAAGACCACGGTTGGTTGGTGACAGAGGGATATTTCTGGTCACATACACAGCACAGAAATATTTTTTATTTCTCTTTTAAACACTGATTACCAGGAAGCAGAAGTGTTTTCAAATACCCAGGTTCCAGTGTTCTGAGGTTTTTAATGGAAAGTGAAAACGATTAAGGTCACATATTAATATTTTATTGACTACAGTCAAAACAGGCTGGCTGGCAAATGTTTTATGCCTTCCACCTGTGCAGAATTACCATTGCCCTCCATTAAGGACCTGATTCCCATTAGCTCCATGCGACTGATGGGGTAAGGGGAGCACATGTGCAGTGCTGGAATAAGGAATGAGATGTTTCAACCTTCCATTTAAAAAAGAAATCCTCGGGGGTCTATGAATGGCAAGTTACACCAGTGATCTCCCAGAGCCATTCAGACCTAGTGCCACAATGACACCAATGCTAACCTTTCCTCACCAGCCTCCCCCTCTGTCACGGATTGACATTGTTGATTTCAGAAAGCAATGATTGCTTATCCCTTGGTGTACTCTGCTGTGGGAAAGGCCGGCCAGAAATCACTGTTTACTCTTTTGACTGAAGGGATCATGACTCTGGATATTTTTCTCTAAAGGCACTCTTTAGGATACTGCATATCTGGAGCTGACCATGGAAAATTCTCATCTGGGCAGACCGTTTGCTAGCAAAGACTGATGGTTTACTTCAGTATAGGAAATTAAATTAAGATAAGATATGAATCTAAACCTCTAAGTTGAGGTTTAGATTGAGTCTGAGTTGAGATGTATTTGTGTTTCTAAAGGACTCCTGAAGAAACTACTTGATAGTATTTGATCTAATTTGATCCTAACAAATAAACAAAACATACATACACACAAAATACAGAATAAAACATTCTTTATGGACTTCTCTTCCAATTCAGAGAACAAATAACAGCCAAAAAATTATGCTGATTTTTGTCCTAGAAAGCAACACATGGTATTTTTATTTTTAAATAGATTAGTAATTTGGTGGAAGAATGAAGAAGGTGACTTCTTCTCCAACCTCTCTAGGGCTAGAAAATGAGGGAAATACCCAGGAATGAATTCATCTAACTGTCAGGGAAACAGAAGTAGTGAAAAATAATCTACAAAATCTTCATTTATATTGTTTTCCTGACCTCATTTCCAGTAGTCTTCCCATTACCTGCTCTGTTCAAAGAATCATTCTGCCATTCCTTGAGACATTTTTTGCCATGTTAATTTGCATCATATATTTTTATTCAATCAATTACCATGTAATTTACATCATATTGCTTAATTAAGGGGAAATTGTTTTGCTGAGGAACCTGTTGGAGGATAAATGGAATCAATCAACTCTAATATAAGACTAGCCTCTTCATAAAGACATTCATTTCCAAGTGAAGTCCTTGGGAAACAATAAATGGAATGCTATTATACTGCCTGGAAAATATGACACTAGGTTACATCTTAAATGCTTATGACAAGTCCACAGCACTAAGCTAAAGCATCTATATATATTTAGATAAAAGTCAGGTAAAAAAATAAAATAAAATAAAAGGGTCTATTTTAACAAGCACTCTGGTGTTAATAGGTGGCAATTCATTGTCCACAGATGATTAAGGGAAAAATAAAGCAGAAGGAAAACTGTCCAGGCTAATATGTCTATCCAGAGCACCAAGATTTCAAACCCTAGTAGGAGTTAGAAGAATGTATCAGTGAAATAAAAAGATATTTTACTATTTTCCCTCCACTAAGATGTCAGCTCTACCATACTCACTGCAGTACAGCAGTCACATTGTAAAATTAGTAATTGTATTTCTACCAGTCCTCAGTACTTTGCAAGTACAAAGTATAATTTGTTTCTGTGGCATCATGCAATGCTAGACACTTGCAGATAAATGTACAGAGTGCTGCAGTCCTAATGTGCTTGTTATCTGAACTCTGGGGAATCCCAGTGATGACTGCTACCAGAAGAGGCATCAGGAGAATTTATGCAGCTGGGGCTGGGACTCTGTCTCAGGAGCAGGCTTTCTCATCGTTCTTTACATCACAGTTTTGTCTTATTCTATAAAACTTCTTCTGTAGATTGCTCTTATTTTTTCATTCCTTCTGTTTTTCCACTCTCTCACCTTCAAAGCAATTACTTGCTGGCGTAGAGTGCTCACTTAATGTGTATATATATACATATGTATTAGCCTAATGACAAATAGTAATTGCTATGGTCAGCTCGGTCTTCATTTCAAAGGCAATATAGAAAAAAGAAAAGAAGAAAAAGGTGAGTGAAGCCTTAGTAGCCACTAATACCTCAGACATGTTTTCCTTTGATAAACGAGCTTCAATAGGCACTTGACTAAAACAGCCTGCAATCTTATTTTGCTGGTGCCTGGTGCCTTAACTAAGTGATGACAGTGGAACAAAGCACTGAAAACTGACTGAAAACAGATACTACAGAATTATGCTCAGATGAGTATTCATAGAAGCAGCACACCATAAGTAACGTGGGGTTTGGTTTTATTTCCTGTTCCTTCAATGGAGCAATCTCCCTGGGCCTTTATTGCTGAAGAGAAGAGATTCCTGTTTTTGAATTGTTTGTGTACTGTACACTGTTCTTTTTTTTTTCTTTTTTCTTTTTATTTTTTTATTTTGCAGAGACAAAGTGGGAGTACTCAAGAAATTTTCTTGCCTTAATTAAATATCTTGATTTCAGATCTTGAAATTGAATCTGGACACATTTTTTAATATTTATGAATCATACAGGAGTAGTTCTGGTTATCATGAACTCCTGTGTATAAAATCTATGCTTATTATGTCTGCTTGCAGGACAAGAAAAAAGAAAAGTATTTTCCTAGAGCATCTTGTCTCCTTTTTGCCCACAGTTCCATTTGTCAGCACATAGTAGCTGAAGAGAAACTCCAGGACAGACTGTAGAGTCACCCTATGTACTCTATTTTGAGGAGGTCTGTGAGTGCTCTGCTTTACACTTTGTGCTTTGGTGGGGAAGAGAATAGCAATAATAGCTCATCTAATACCCAGCAAAGGGTTACTTTTTAAAAGCCTGCATTTTTCCCACCAGATTGCTTAGAGATGCTGGAGCCAACAATAATTTGATATGATTAGGTCATGACCCAAAATAGGAGGAATGGTGTTTCTTGCCACCAGAGAATTTAAGCACAGCCAATGAAGAGATTAGACTATGGGTTTTAGAAAACAAGGAGAAGAAAATGACTTTCCACATAGGATAAGAATAACTCATGGATCTCATTGCCAGGGCAAACTGGGTTCAGATGGTGACTAGACAAGCTTGCAAGACCACCGGCCTGAGTGGCTCCAGTGATAATGAACGTGGAACAAGGCCATCGTCTACTACTGGTCAACAGAATCAGCCTTGCATGCTCCTGGATGGCAGGCTGAGTATGCAGTATTTCATGATTGTGATTGCTCGCCTGACTGCTGTAAAAAACATACACAGAATAGGGAGAGTCGCATGCACTGCAAACACTACATTGCTCTGATTTTCTGAGTATTCCAGTTTGGGGAAGCTACCTTGAGCCTACCTGTGCCTATGTATGATGCTTCTTGAGCTATTGCTTGAGCTGAGAATAGCATTCATCTCCCCTGGCTGACCTGCCAGGTGTTGTCTGATCAGACAGATGAGGTAGTGAAGTGTTCTCTTTTAAGTTCTTCTAATCATCCTGCAACAAAGTGACTCCATGTTTTTGATGAGTATGATGGTGATGTATGAATTCACAAGGAAAACAAAGGCTCTTCCCTCTGTAGGAATTTTCAAGTGTGCTGTTGCAGCATACCATGAAGCACTGAACCTAGAGGTCATCTGTCCCAAGCCAACACTGCACTGAGTCAGGGCAGTTGCTTCATCTTGCTCCTGCAGCAAGTACGTATTTTTTAATGGCTCCTTTTCTGTACAACAGGTTCACAGGCAGGGAAGAGGAGGGAGAGAATACGAGAGAAAAAAAAGTGCTAGAGGACACTGGAGTCATTTGTGTGAAAGGAAAATGTTTCAGTGAAGGCATCACATCATATGTGGGCAGTGAGACAGCATGAGGAAACAAAATCAAATGCTTCCAGTGGAAGTGGGCAATGTTCTTCGTATGCTTATAGGGGAGGGGTAGAGGTTAGAAGGACTCTTTCACTACATGGGGAAGTGGGGAGGTGCAACTGGGTCATGGGCAACTGTCTAAACTTTCATCCCTGGGCATGAAATTCCTTCCCCTTACTTTTACCATGCTGGTGATATTCCAGGGGGATGGAGTCATCTTCCTTCACTTTGTTTAACCTGCGCAGGAGAGGCAAGGCATAAATTTGAACACCTGTGATAGGTTTGAAAATCCGTATGAGGAAAATATTGAGGAGTCAGACTTCGGGTCAGCTACAGTCATCTTCTATCATCATAAAGTGCTGGAACATTGGGCTATTGTGTCAATGAGTATTTAGATATTGGTCCTGTGATACTGTGATTTAAAACAGAGCAGGCTTAGTGCAGGCTAAATCTGCTGCTGCAGACTGTTCTCATCCACATAATCTAATTAGGATGTGAATTTAGATAGGCTTATGTATAAAACAGTATAATCATACAGTGACTCAGAAAAGGATCTCTGGTTGTAATCTGTCCCTACTCCCCTGCTCAAAACGCAGCCTGTTTTATAGTTAGGTCACACAAACTATTTAGGGCTTCAGCAAGCTGAGCTTTGAATATCTCCAAGGATGAAGATCCTGCAGTGCCCCTGTGCATCTTCTTCAGTATTTGACCAACCTTGTTGTGAAGTTTTTTCCCTTAAGGTCTGACTGGAATTACCCAAAGTCCCACCTTGTGTCTTGCAGTCTTCCTGTCCTGTCACTGCCCACCTCTGGGAAGAGCCTGGCTCCATCTTCTCTGTACTTTCCCATCAGGTAGCTGCAAACAGAAGTGACATTCAGTTTGTCTTTTCTTCTTAACTATGAATAAATCCCTCAGATTCTTCTTGGATGTGACGTGCTTCAGTCTTTGACAGTCTTTGTAGGCCTCACTGGAATTTATTCAGCATGCCAATGTGTTTCCTGTGGTAAAAGTCTGAAAGATGACTCTGCACTGCAGGCATGAACTTCCAAGTGCCAAACAGAGGTGAAGATTCATTTCCCTCAACCTGCTGGCCATGCTCCTGGCATTATGGGATGTAGTTGGCCCTCTTTGCGAAACAACACATAAATGATTCACATTCAGTTTGATGTCCATTCTGATCTCCAGCTCTGTTTTTGCAAACAAAGACTCTGAACTTCTCTCCATCTGGGTATTGGCCCCTGCGTGGAACTCCTGAGAATACTACTAATAGCCAGTCCCTTGTAGGTTAGTGATCCACAGTATGAAATAGCCTTGCAGTGACATGATCCAGTTTATTCAGAACCCTCAAATGCATCCCACCTAGACTCATGGGCATGTGTATGGCACACTTGCTTAAATAGTTCAAACAGACATATCTGTGGAGGGCTCAGAAAATGTTTTCCAAAGTAAGATTGCAACCTCTTCAGAAGAATACTGAGACACCCAACCAAGTGGAGTCCTCCCTCTACAGGCCAGCCTAGAGTTAAGGATGAGATAAAAGACAAAGCCCAGGTGATCCTTACCTTTTCCTCAGCACTTGTGAGTCCATACCTGGAGAACTGGGTCCATTCTGGGTTTCCCAGTATGAAACAGGCACAGACATACTGTGCCTGCGAGCCCAGCATAGGGTCACAGAGATGAATGAGGGACTAGAGTCTCTCTCATAAAGGGAAGTACAGAAAGCTGGGTCTATTCAGGCTGCAGAAGAAAAGGCTCAGGAGGATCTTATCAATGTCGACAAGTACCTAGAGGGAGGGTGTGAAGAGGACAGAACCTCTGTATGTGAGAGCAGAATCCACGTCTGAGGACTACTGAATATCTGGACAGCGTGGCCCCGTCTTGTGGATTATTAGGGTTGAGAGAGAAGAGAAAGCTAAGAGCTATATTTGGTGTGGCACTGGGCTAAATGAACTACGAGTAGCAGAGATGGTCATCCCTGAGGAGATTCTATCTGTGAAGAGGATAGGGTGCCTACAGTGAGTCCCAGAGTGGGGTCAACATAAGAGCTGAGAGAAAAGAAAACTTCGGGTGGGACTGGAAAACTATTCTCAGAGTGAAACAGGAGACTGATGTTAAATTCCTATTCTCATTGAATTTAAGTTGTGATTTACCATAGGTATCTTTGCTGTGTGTGTGAGCTCCTAGTCAATGCAATTTTGCTTAATTTTTCTTGCAGAAAATCTAGGATATTCCTGCCTCTAATGTCCAGCAAGACACAGTCTCTCAAGTCACCTGCTGTTGCAGGGAGGGCTGTGTGCAGGTGACACTGGGACCTTCCCATATTCCTTGTCTCTGCAGCAGGCTCCCGGCTGTACTGCTTAACACCCAGAATGAAAAGAAAACAACAAGGAATCAAAACACTTTAAAACATCCCCTACAGGCAGTGGTGCAGCATTTATGTAATAATGTCTTAAGTCAGAACAAAATATTAAAATAAATTTTAGGGGTGGGAATGGGAAGCTGAAACCATATTTTCCTCCTGGTGCACGCAGCGGCTGCTGCTGTCACAGCCATGTGCCTGGGGCACAGCTCCCTGCCGCAGTGAAACAGAGAGGCCTCAGTGACCAGGGAAGCATCAGCCCAGGAGGTGACAGACAATTTAAAGAGATTTCATAAAGTTATTTCCCGACATTTTGTAGTGTGGATTGTTCCACTGAGCACCTGAGTCACACTGGATGCTTGATCCTGTGAGCACTTGCACACAAGAGCAGCTTTGTGCATGTGAGTAGGTTCACCAGACTCAGCAGGAATGCTCCCCAGGGTGTTCAGACCAGCTGGCCATTGCAGCAGGGCTGTGCTGACACCAGAGCTCAGTTGTTTGGTAGTGCTCTGGGGGCCCTCTTGTCTGAGAAGTGGCTGTGGCTGAGGAGGTTGAAGGCCTGAGCATTTTCTGGTAACCCAGATCATTTCAGTGACCTGGTTTCCAGCCCAGATGGAGAGAAGTGATGGGGCAGCAAAGGCTGGGAGGAAATACCCTGCAGTGCTTTTTCCTTCCAGGGAAATCTACAATGCCACCACAAACTGAGCCTTGATCTCTTTCACTGTAGAATTTTTTCCTTACCTTACCCTCCCCTTCTTTTTCAAGCTTTTTGGTTGTTGACCTGTGACCAAGGGAATTATGGTGACTTACTCCATCATTTAACTCCAGTGACTCCCAGATATGAGTGAAGTCATGAGGATGGGGAAATTCACATGTAGTACTAATAACTAATACAGATTTCCTCAGTATCTGTGAGCTGTGACATACTGTCAGGTAGATACACCTCATTAATTAGTCTGCTGCCCTTGGGATGAAAATAAGAGTGATGCCTCAGCAGGGAGCTACCCCATCCCATCAATTCCAGCATTTGTTCCCCAGAGGACCACTGTCATTCCTCCTTCAGGCTCAACACCCTCTGATCAATAAGGACTCAGGGCCAGATCAGCGCTCTGCCAGTCACAGTAACATACAAGATATGTATTTTCTCCCTGAAGTGCCATGAGAGTTCCCTTAGTTCTGTGTTCTCCCTGTCTGGCAGATTGGCTGCATTCTACTGTCCCTGATTCCAGCTACGACAGTGGCACGCAGGTCCTACGTCAGCAGTGCAATTGCACTGGGATGACACCACTGGAACACAAATCTTGGCAGGGTCATGGTGAGTTTCTAGTCCCTTCAACCTGTTAGCAGTGGTGTGCAAGTTCAGTTAATGCAAAGGAGTTGGCAAAAGAGTAGCAATGGCCACAGGGAGAAAGAAAACGTGGCTGTCCTTTCCACAGCACTGGTTGATATGGTTAAGTTAACTGTGCCAGCAAATGGGGCACTGATTCACATAAAGGTTTCTGAAAATCTCCATCATTCCTTTTTTTTTTTTTTAATAATCAAGTTATTTTAACTGATCACTTGTTTATCAGCTCAAATTCCCCTTTACTACAGTCAAATCCAGACTCAGAGGAAGAGAAGAAAAAGATTGCCTTGAAAACCCACAGCAGGTTTTTATGGATCTGGACTAGGAGGCTGCGCTTCAAGAAATGTGGGGGAAAGCCAAGCTGCCATTGATGCCAATTAATATTTTCAAGGTTCCATTTTATATCGTTTTAATTAATATCTATTAAGTGTGAATGTTCATTTTCCAAATGAAAATACTTTCAGTAGAACATTTATCAAGTACCCCTGCTGTACTGCCATTGAAGACTGCTAATGGGGGAGGATTCCAGCTTGGCTGCCTTTCTCAAACTCTTTTTGATTTCCTGCTCCTGGATTAATGCATGGCAATGCATCTCCTTGGAGTACCTTTTTCAGCTGGAGCCATAAACCCTTGGAGGTGGGGTAACAATGGATTCATACCACACTGGGCAGAACAGGATGGTGAAGTCATGCCGTGCGGAAGGTCCTATTAATATTCTTCAGAAATGGCTGCAGGAGAATGCAAGGCAAATTCAATTCCCATTGCACTGCGAGAGACTGTTGACCTCTAAGACTGCCAAGTTCATCTCCAGTAACAAAATAGGAAGTTTCTTGAGATCTAGATGTTCCTCAAAGCTCCAAAGATGGTACTAAAATGACTGACATTTTCTCATATTCTCTGTCATACATTTGACAAAGGCAGCATAATGCAATCACCTTTACCTGGTATCAGGAGACAAGGAATATCCTGTGCAATAAGACAATAAAGAAATACTGAAGGACTTTCAGAGGACATCAGTGAATTCTGAAGAAAAGATAGGGTCCATTATCAGTATGTCAAGAAGCTCTTGAGACAAAGGGGACACAATACGAATGCTATTGGGAACTATTGAATCCAAATCACTAACTCACCAGTGACTTAAAACACCTTATAAGAGTTGGAGAGGTTGTATCTTTCTTTACATTTTGATTTGCAAGAGGAGATTGTGGGTTGCAGAGGTAGTGGATGCCCCAGTCCTGAAGCTTGGCTAGGGACCTGGGAAGCCTGAGCTGGTGGGGAGAAGCCCTACCCATGGCAGGGGTTGGAACAAGATGGTCTTTAATGTCCTGTCCAACCTGAGCCCTTCTATCATTCTATGTAGGTTTACCTCCATTAAGTGGTTGCATGACCTTATGTTCTTGGCTGAAGTTTTCAGTTCTCTCACGGAAAAGCCCCAGAGTCCTAGAAAATTCACGTCCCCTCTGCTTGGCTGTGTGAATTCATCTGAAGGAACATGGCTTCAGACTGCAAAGATCCCATTCAGGCAGGAACAACAAAAAAATGCTAAACTCTCCCTCTGTGCCTCTGCAGATAGGCTGCGGATCAGGTTATCTAAAGATACATCTTGCAGATTTTACCATCCAGGCCTTGCTTTTGTCCACTGTATGATACTGCCTGAATGAAACTGAGACACTGACCCTTTGCCAGTGTGCAAAGGGTCTATCTACCTGCTTACTTTCAGAGAAATTCCAGTGTATCTCATCACTAATGGCCCCATGCCATCCCAAATTAAATTAAATTAGATTATAATAATTCATCCAGGCTGCAAACTTGGAAAGACTAACGAAAAATATCAATGCCGGATATTTTACCTACAAAACAGTCATTTTTTGCTTTATGTCTGAGGAATTCCTATTGGACTCAGATCCCAAATCTGTCACGGCTGAAGTCGGTGGGAGTTGTCATCTAGGGAGTTCTGTCATCTAGAGACCCTTTAATTACTCTTCCATTCCACGGAACTTCCCTGTAAGCATAAGGAGGTTAATTACTTCCTGAGTTGTATCGGCTTTATATTATTATTAATTATTTAGCAATTAATGATGAGGCATTGTCTCCCAGGGATGTGTGTGAGCTAAAGTAGGCACCAATAAAGATAGCCTCTGTCCCAAGGAATTTCCAAACTCTCCTTTTTATTTGTATGACCAACTAGATGTGGCTTCATTTACAAAGGAGCTTGCCCAAGACAAATGGAAAAAACAGCAGTCCATCCAAGATCGAGGGACCAGAGGTTTATAGGATGGGCAATGTAGCTATGTGACACATTAAGAGCAGGGAAAAAAGTGCAACTATTCAGTCCCAAATGGTTTCTCTTTGAGAAACGCACATCTGGCATTTGCTCACCAAATCTGCCCCCAAGGTTGTGCCCGAGTGGGAATGTCCATTGGGCACAGGTGCAAATGAAGACAGGGATGGAAAAACAGAACTTTTCCAACACTGAGACTGAAACACGCTTGTGGAAAAGGATGCTGCCCATCCAACACCCCTGCTGCAGCCCAAGATGTGAGCTCTGGCTGCTGGAAGGCTGTTATAAATACACATCCTTCAGAGCAGACACAGCAGAAATAGCTTCTCATCATCCTCCAGCCCCTGCCAACCAGCTCTCCTTCAGTCACAGGGTGAGCTGTCATGCTGGAGCTCTGCTCCATGGCCTGCAGAGGGTAAGCAGCCTTCTTGCAAGTAGACATCACCCTGAACTGCAGAGAAGAGCCATCCCAAGGGCTGTTCTGCCTCTGGAAGTGGCAGCGAGGAGAAAGGAGTTCAAATGTAGCAGAGCAAGGCAGCGTGCAGCAGACTGTCAGACTTGACACCAGCAAGGGATTTCTCTGTTTAAATCCTAACTTCACATTCAATCTGTGTGGCAACAGGCTGGAAATGAAGCAGCAGGCAGCTTCTTCCAGTACTTCCAGAGCCCAGGTACCCAGCTGTGACACCCACTTGCTGGTCTTCCCTATTTTTTTTTTCTTCTGTGCAGCAAACTTTGAAAATGGTGTCACAGTTTAAAAGCCTCTGCGCATAAACAAATCTGCTCTTCTTTAGCATCAAGAATTTGCTAAATCCAAGTCACACCACCATGAGCCTGGTGCCTTTTCAGAGGGTCTGGTGATGCTGCTCCTGGGTTCAGAGCCCCTGTGAAGCTGAGGCTTCTCCTTGGCATCACAGCATATGCAAAGCAGCAAGCAGCCTCCTGTGCAAGCACAAGGCTGCCCTACTTTCTGCAGACGACTGCCCTCAACCATCTTCACCACACAGTCTGATTATATTTCTCGTATTGCAACACAGCTGTTCATAACTTGTCATCTGCACTGAGAACTCTGGCCAAGTACTCCAGCTGTAGAATAGTTTTTTATTGTTGATTGAAGAGTCTCAGTACAAATGACTCCCTTATATCCTTGGAAATCACACAAACATTGCACAAGGCAGAGAGGGATGCATTTAGACCCACCTCTGCAAAGTGCCACAACAATGTTTAAATGAGGGCTGTCTTCCTCCAAATGCTGAGCAGCTCCTGTTTGCCAGAACTCCTTTTGCTGAGAAGATACATGAGAAATGCTGTCAATGCATCATTGCTAGGCACATGTCTGGATTTGGAAGACACAGCTTTCCTGATAGGGAACCCATGACAAAAGGCAAGCTATTTTGTGACGACTTGATGCTTTTACTTCCGGAATCAGCAATGCTAGATACAAGGAGATCGGTGGGTAAACAGAAAATAAAAAGGAAATTCATCAAGGAAAGGAAAGGATCAGTGAGAATCATCACTTCCAGGATAAGAAGTAGGGAACATTGGGCAGTGATGAGAGGTAGCAGGCAGTTCAAAATAAACAGGAGAAAACAGTTTTCACCCAGCATCTAACAAGGCTATGGAATTCGTTGGCATGGGATGTTGTGGATGCTAAATATTTACATGGCTCAGAAAGGACTGGGTGGATAGTTGGAAGAAGAGTCTGCTGAAGATTGTTAAAGACAACATCATTGCACCTGACTTAGGAAATGTCTGACTTGCAGTTCTTTGGAGTATGCTCCAGGTTTGAACGCCTGCCCATTTTCTGTACTCTGATGCCATTTGCTGACCTCCTGGCATCATCCCACTGCCAGTGCTGTGATTATGTCCGTCACCGGGGCTGATTCCCTCAGCTCTCAGAAGAGCCTGCTTTGCAATTCTGCTCTGTGAAAATCATAGCTATGGAAATACAATTGCTCGCCCAGAAACATCTGCAATGCAATCACCTGGTCTTTTCTCAGAAATCCCCTTAGGACTGCAACAGCCTCAGCAACATGCCAGAGGGCTGCTTGGGCACAGCAATTTCAGCCATCAAAGACATTCTTACAATGATGCTTTATGTAGCTTACAAGGGCTCTGCAAAATGCATTGTTGCACTTTTTTCTTGTTGCTGGCAGGCCAAGCTGGAATGGAAGGAACTAAGATCAGCTCCACTTCAGTCTTCTCCTCAAGCACCACTCACCACTGAAAGCTGAAAGCTTACTCCTCTTGTCAGGGTGAGATAAGAATATACTTTTATCTGGCACACTAAGACACTGTGTGGCAAAAACTAAGACATTGTGTGTTCCACCATTTACAGAGTCTGAGAAAGCCAAAAAGCACATTATTCCTAATGATGGAACAAGGTACCGTAATGAATCTCATATGTTTGTGCTCCTTCCATAGCCAGTCCCTCCACAGTCACTTCTGAAGCTGTGGTTGGGTTTTGATCACAACTGACACAGCGGGAAGTATTTCAAAAACCTGAAGTCTCTATGTAATTAACAAATAGAAGTCTTCGAATAGTGAAAACAATCATTAATCACTTCACTGAGGGAAAAACAGCACCGCCAATACAGCCTTTATTAGACAGCAGAGTTCAGCCTTTAGAGAGGTCCTTAGAAAATGATATCTCATTGCTTCTGCTGCTGATGGACACACTTCTTATGAGTTGAAGATACTGCATTTCATTGCCCGCAATCCAAATTAGAAAGACCCCACCAGGTCCTGATTAATATTCCCTGCTGATTGTATGATGAAATGAGAAAGTATCAGTAAAGCTAGATCAGAGAATAGGGAGGGAGAAGGGTTCTCTCTGCTATAAAGAAGCACAAAATGACTTTGTCCTGTAAAGCATAATAATGCCTTCAGTGAAACACTGGAGGACATCTAATAAGGGAGAAATATTACAGGAGTGATTGGAAAAGTTAATTTAACCTGAGCGGGTAGGACAAGTAGGGTAAGAAAATTAATGATAATTCTACCAATTGTACTGTAGGTCTAAACAGAACTGTGCTGTTGGATACTGGTCTCAACTGTGACCTCAGTTTGCATGTGACCTGGTCTGCTTTACAGGAATTTATCTGGATCATGATGTGTCCTGTTGCTTTGGCTCTAATACAGATCATGACATGTAGCATCCTCTCCAGCTCTGCATCAATGCTTATCTACAAGCCCTGTGCTTTTGCTCCTCCAGCCTGCAGGCCCCTCTTCAGCTGACAGTTGCTGCACAGAGATACTTGAGCACTGGTGGGTGACAGAAGAAATGGAGCTTCCATCACCCACAGTGCTACTTCTTGCCACTCTGTCTGGGCACCTTTCTGGAATAGGTGTCTGACAACATAAATAGGTCGCCAGCCATGCAAGTTTTCAAAAGAAAACTACTTTTATTGGTGATAAGTGAACAGTTGGACTGAATGATCTTAGAAGTCTTTTCCAACCTTAGTGATTCTATGATTCTATTTGAAATTGCTGATGCTGCTTTCTCCTGGTTTTGCACCTTCTAGGGCAGAAGGACTCACTGTAGCTGTCTAGGAAAGGCAGGAGAAGGCTTAGATATGACTCCTCCATGGTGGCATATCACCCCAGCAGTGCCATCCTTGCCAGCTGCAGACTGGAAGCTTTGTCCAAGTATAATGGCAAGGTCTATACTCCCTACTTCTGCAGCTTTAGTGTCAACTCTTCAGTTTTTCCAAGGTTTGTGCCTTGAAATGTGCTGGATTTTCTGCAGTTTGCTAAAAAAAAAAAAAAAAAAAGCAATTCAATAGAAGTTTAGGTGGCACCAAGCCCCATCCTGTGAGGCTCAGACTTTTTTCCTCCAATAAAAATTTGCTCTTCTTCTCCAAAAGCTGGGAATTCAGAACTTCCTGGGAGTCACTCACCCACTGTAATTCCCTCTCCATTTCATTCATAAGTGCAGTCTTCCCCCCACAGTTAAACCCCCACAGACATAAAAGATAAACTTCCTCGTGGTGAAAGTAACCAGACTCTGACATCACTTGGCTAGTTTAACTCCTTGAATAGGAATGATCCCATTCCTGATCATAGTGGTGTAACATCTGAACACGGTTCAAAGTTTTTCTCCCCATATACTTCAGTGCTACAAATTGAACACATTTCAGTCCCTCAATTGCACAATATGGTGTAGTCTAGAGAATTCCTAGGCGACTGTCCTTTGGAGCCAGCCACAACCCCAAATCCAGTTAATAAGATTTGCCTCTCTGAAGAGTTAATTCAGTCCTGGCTGCCTTGACTACATTATTTTCAGTTCCTGAGGTACCTTGAGGAGCTTTGCCTTTCACTCTGCTGCCTCTGAGGGCTTTGCTGGCTGTGCAAGTTTTCCCAAGCAATTTGAGGAAAGCCATGCATTTATGGATGGATGTTTCAAAGATTAAGTCATCCAGATGTGAGAAGGGAAAAACGAAGCTAAAACTCAAAAGAATTCCTTGGCAGACGCAAATGATGGATGAGAGGAGAAAAGGGAATATCCAGGCCCATATCTGCTGGAGAGCAGAACTGACAAACAAGGCTGAAGTCATGAAAAAAATATTTTGCAAGTCAGCCAACAGGATCTTTGGAAAAGGTGGGCTGTCAGAGGAAAACAGAAGACTTCAGGTGCAGGCAAACCTATTTGCAAAGAATACGTGAGTTCTAACACTCAGTCAAGCTTAGAAAAGGTGGCATAAAGCCAACAGGGAGCCTTCTCAAACCCAAATGTGTTTCTCTACTTTCCCTAGACTCCTGTGTTTCTGCACATACATTTGTTACCTTTATCTGGCAAATATTTCCTCCTAACCCCCTGCCACATTTGTATCTGCAGTCTTCTCCTGGCTTCTTATCCCCCTCCTGCATCATGAAAAATTTCATTTTCATGGTCCCTGGCAACCTCGTTTATGATGAAATCGGACCCTTTGCACAGAAGATGGTGTTCAGCCACCTCTGTGTGTTTAGTGCTAAGCTTTAAGTGTTTGGCATAATGTCATTTGTAAAAGGACAATAACAGGCATGATGAATTCTAATGTTCTCTGTGCTCATGGATAACTGCATCACCAGTATTTCACAAAGCAACAGTAACTGTCTTTAAAAAAAGATATCCTCACAAAAACAACACTATATCATAATATTCGTGGACAGATACAAAAAAATCAATGGCTGAGGATCTGCATCCATCACAACTTGCAGAAAACCCTCTGCTAATATCAGGTCAAGGGAAGCTGCTCTAATTGTCTGGATTCCTATGTCAGTTCATATTCACCTGACACTATTCAGTGGCATTAAAATGGATTTTCAGCCTTCTGCTTCATGCATCATAGGCAGCATAGAAAATAAATCAGCTTTTTTGGAGATAGCACTCAGAACAGTGAAGCCGATGCCATGGAGAAGTTCCCTCATTAGCACCGTCCCTCTGGCACCAGCATCATTTCAAGCCTGGGATTGCAGTGATCCCAGAAGGACCATGACAACCTGGGATTAACTCTCTTTCCAGTAGTACTGACATCCCAGTATTCCTGCCAGGAAAAGGGTTGTGTCATAGAATCATATCATGGAATCATAGAATGGCCTGGGTTGAAAAGAACCACAATGATCATCTGATTTCAAGCCCCTACTATGTTGCCAACCAGCAGACCAGGCTGCCCAGAGCCACATCCAGCCTGGCCTTGAATGCCTCCAGGGATGGGGCATCCACAGTCTCCTTGGGCAACCTGTTCCAGTGCATCACCACCCTCTGTGTGAAAAACCTCCTCCTAGTATCTAACCTAAACCTCTTCTGTCTCAGTTTAAAACCATTCCCCCTTGTTCTATCACTGTCCACCCTTGTAAACAGCCATTCCCCCTCCTGTTTATACACTCTCTTCAAGTACTGGAAGGCCACAATGAGGTCTCCCTGGAGCATTCTATTCTCCAAGCTAAACAGTCTCAGTTTCCTCAGCCTTGCAAGGTTTTGAGATACTGAACAGAGCTGGAGGAGACTATTTGCCAGTAGGTGTGAGCCAACATCAGCACAGTGGAGTCACCAAGTATCACTTGAAAAACAAGCATAAATCAGGAAATTATGTATGAAATGCAAGCTTTATTATAATTAAATCACAGTAGCAAATATAAAGCAATAATGAATTAGTTATCACAATAATTTTATATAATAAAAATAACAGTGTAACAAAGTAGAGGCCACTCTCTCTGCAGTGAGTGGCCTGCCAGGCATAGCAGCCAGTGAGAAGTCGCTTGTTCCAGAGTGCATCATACCTCAGGCACATGAAGAATCCAGTATTTAGTAGCGCTGGTAATAATTTCTGCCAGTAAAATGCAGACTGTAAGTCCAAATAAAAAGGGACAGACCTTGGAGGAAGAGCAGTTTTGCAGATAGTGGCAGCTGCTTTCCCTGCTGCAAAGACGTGTTTACTAGCCTGGGTTCCTACCTGCCATGGGGCAGTTTGCCTTTGGTTTATGTGCTCTAAGGGGACTGCACTGTGACAATGACAGGGTGAACCCATGAGGAACCACTCTGTATTAGATCAGACATCCATCCACCCACGTCTCTCTGGTGATGACAGCTACAGGATCTGAGGGAACAGCATGGGGCTGCATCAGGGGAGGGTAAGGTTGGAGGTTAGAAATGGTTCTTCACCAGACAGTGGTCAGGCATGGAACAGGCTGCCCAGTGCAGTGGTCACAACCCCAAGTGCTGGAGTTCAAGAGTGTTTTGGACATCACACTGAGACATATGGTCTGATTTTCGGATGGCACTGCGTGGGGCCAGGAATTTGACTCAGTGATCCTTATGGGTCCCTTCCAAATCAAGATATTCTGTGATCGTATAATTCTAAGTCTCTCTCTTCCAGTAACTCAAACCCAGTGCCTCTCTTGTCCCTGCTGTGGTGGTCAGCTGTCAGGGTCTGGAGCCAGCACAATCCTTCAGGAAAGAAAATGGAGAGGGATTGGGGAAACACTCTAGTAATGGGCTGATGCACAGGCAGTTGGGGACCAGCTCCTGTTGAATGCAAAGAGCTGAACAAAGAGCACAGCAAACACAGCCGTCATCCTTCGAGAAGGACGTGGCAGAAAAATCCCCATCTGAATTTGAAAGAAAGTGCAGGGAGGCTGATGAAGCAGAATTAAAAAGTGCATTAGAGCTCTTCAGCATGTCTCCACAACTGCTCTGCTGACAAGTACTGTCACGCTCCACTCAAACAATGCTGTAGGGAAGCCGGGACACACTTCTGAGGAAGTTCATGAGAGCCCTACGAGACCCCTCCATGTAATAAACGACAAGGAATGGTAATGACCAGGCATTCACAGCAAATGGCAATATCCACTTCAGTGCAAGGCATCCTGTGGAAACAGAGAGAACCCTTTGTCTCCCCAGCTGTGTCAGCTGGCTCCTGCTTTGTTCCTGCCCCCGTGACACCTCATATCGCAGAAGGTGCTGCTGGAAGACAGTGCTTGTTTCAGTAGTTGCAGAAAGGCAATTCCTCACAAAATAACTCATTTGCCTATTAAAAAGCAGTGAAGCTCTAACCTCAGGTGGTTTCATGCCTGCGATCTGACAGCTAATTTTAACCTACAAAGATTTTTTATTTTGAATCCCAGAAAATTTAGGCTCCTGTTTCTGTCTGAAGGATCTCTTTGCTTAGTAAATAGCTCTTTACAGAAATGCTTAACATCTCAGCACACACTGTGGGGGAAGACTGTTTTAGCAGTGGAATGAGGCAATAATGTACCAGCAGCATCAAAACAGCTGCCCCCAAAATATAATTCATTTGCCTGATCTGCCCTAATAGATATTCTATTAAGCAGGAAGGACTTTTAGGGGGAGAAAGGACAGAAATTCCAAAAATTCCGCCCTCAGCCAGAGAGATGCCCACAAATGCACATGTGCAGAGTCAATGGTACACAAAACGCTGCAATCCCAGCCACTTCTCAGCCTTCTTCAAGCTGTTACTGCAGCCCAGCCCACTTTTTGTGCCAAATCTTCCAGGTTGTTAAGTCACCATCAGACCTGTCTATGTGCTGGTGTATTCTGGGGCTCGCAGTCTGCTGTTGGCCTGTAGCCGCAGCTTCTTTTATCCTCACAGCATCAAGAACTAATCACAAGCGTGACAAGCTGAGTGAAGACCCTGTTCAGTGGGGCCTGGTGTTGGAGCGTTGCCTGGAGTGGATCCTGAAGCTGCTGCAGTGAAACCTTGACGGATGGTACCAAAGGGCTCTGTGAGTGCTGCTGAGTGGTGTGGTGCTCCCTGCTCATGAATCAGAGGATCGTAGAGGACGTGGCTGCTGAGCCCTTGCCTGACGGCTGGCAGCCACTCCTGCTTAGCGGGCTGAGATCCAGGAGCGGGGCTCCCATCACTCACCCGCAGCCATCTGCCTGGACACACATTGCTCAGCCTGGCTGCCGAAGCTTAAATGAAGCCCATAATCATTAAGAGAAGTCTGATATCTCTCATCTGCATCTTTGCTTGCCAGTCTGGAGTTCTCCCTATATCCTGAGCTCATTTCTCTGAATCATAGAATCATTCAGGTTGGAAAAGACCTCTAAGATCATCTACTCCAACCACCAACCCAACCCCACTATGCCCATCATGTCTCTTGGTGCCACATCTACACATTTCTTGGACACCTTCAGCGATGGTGACTCCATCACTTCCCTGGGCAGCCTGTACCACTGCCTCACCACTTATTCTGAAAAGAGATTTTTCCTAATATCAAACACAAACCTCCCCTGGTGCAACTTGAGGCCATTCTCCTCTCATCCTATCACCAGTTATCTGGGAGGAGAAGCCAACCACCACCATGCATACAGACATGCTCTGCCTGGCAGCTGTAATAAGGTGTGGAGAGCCACAGAAATGCAAAGAGGCTGATGGTGAGCTGAGGAAAGGGTATTTAGGGTACCAAAAGTACCAAGGCTATCCTTGGTAGTCAGAGTGACCTTACGTACAGCAGATTTCCAGCACATTTTGGCATGAACATACAGCCTCCTTCAATGTCTCACCTCTGGCTGTCACTGCAGAGCCAAACCCAAGCACATGTTGTAGCTCTGCATTCACCTTCTGTACCTTGGTAGAGGAGGATGTGCAGTGAACAGGCTGGTATAAAACCCTCTGTGGGCTGGCGAACATAAATCCCTCCCTCCCAGCAACTCACAGCCAACAAGGAGCAGTATGAAGACTGCATGATCGAGGACTTCTAGAGCTCAGACCTTAAAGAGTATTATTTGCACTTCAGGACAAGTCAGCAAGAAGCATATGAAACATTGCAGGCAGAGAAAAATAGATGCTCTGGAAAACGCCTGCAGTTCTCAAGGATTCCTGTTACTATTGACTGAATCCACATATTTTTGCCCCTGACTAAGTACTCCCAGTTCCCTTGTGCCTCTTCGTGCTCTCTGTGGGGGCCAGGCAGGGCTGCACTGGGAAATACAAACATCCAGATCTCAAACACAGGATCCCCCAGCTGCCAAAGGGGGTTTGTCCGCTGGCTTTTGGTGTACAGACTGGGCTCCTGTTGCAGCGCTGGTTCGCTGTATGCAACATGGACATGGGGATGGGGGAGAAATGCCTCTCGTGCAGTCTATGTTCACATCAGAGAGGAAAGGCTTTTTTCCTCTCTTGCGAGGGAAGGAAGCTCCTGCTCAGCCTGATACTGCTATTCATCATTTATAAAGTGATGTGTGGATGTATTTTTCCCCCAGCAGCCCAGGGGCTGTCAGAAGCAGAAGCAGTCAGAAGTGCTCTCCCTTTCCAGTTCCTCCTCCAGCTGCTCCATCTCCACCTGCTCCTTCCTAGCACCCTTTTGAGGCCACCTGTTCCAAAGTGGTAACAAGGCTCTTGCTCCAGCAGCTAGAAATGTCTGCAAACTCTGGTCTGTGCTCTTTCTGCTCTTTCATTTCTTTCAAATGTTTGTTATACAGTTATCTGACATTTATTTTAGATGAGCCCAGAGTTTGGTACAAATAATTGCAGTGCAATGGCTTTCAACTCTGTCCTCCCGGAGACGAAGAGCATGACTTCTGACATGAGTTGACTCGCAGGTTAATTCCTGAGTAGACAAGGTAATTTATACTATGGCCAGCAACACTGGCAACCCAAAGGGCCTGCAATGCTTTCCTCAGCTGCAGGATGCATTCTAGGGACACAGCTTCTTTTCCACATGAAAGTCTACAAATCTATTAACAGCATCTTAGACCTGAGAGGAGACAAACACACATGCATATTCTCAAGCTTTACTGCTCAGAGACTGCGAACTAAATGTAGAAGAGGAGGAAGGGACAGCCCCAGCTGTTCCCAGCAGAAGCCCATGGGCATCACCAAACACAGGGAGGTACAGGCCTCTGGGCAGTGAAGGGAATTATTAGTGACACTATTTCCTTGACATGAAGGCTTACTTGTGATTAACAGTTCTCCTGCAACATAGCTGTCCTCTGCCCAAGATGGCTCTGAATGCCTGGAGATAGGTTCCTCTGAGGCCAAACAGTACACCTCACTGAGAGAAATCCCGTTGCAGCAAGAGGCAGTGACCAGAATGCTGTGGACGTTGGGCAGAGCTGCAGTAGATGTTCAGCCGTCCCCATCTGACCTGCTTCCAGCCAACCCTTTGACACTGTTTTTGAGGAAGACAGAATCACAGAATCACAGAATTGTAGGGGTTGGAAGGGACCTCCAGAGATCATCGAGTCCAAACCCCTGCCAAAGCAGGTTCCCTACACCAGGTCGCACAGGTCGGCATCCAGGCAGGTCTTGAACATCTCCAGAGAAGGAGACTCCACCACCTCCCTGGGCAGCCTGTTCCAGTGCTCCGTCACCTCACTGTAAAGAAGTTCTTGCGTGTGTTTGTGCGGAACTTCCTATGCTGCAGTTTCCAGCTGTTTCCCCTTGTCCTGTCTCCACTCACCACTGAAAACAGTCCTGCCTCGCCATTCTGCCCCCCACACCTTAGATATTTATAGACCTGGATCAGGTCCCCTCTCAGTCTTCTTTTCTCAAGGCTGAACAGACTCAGTTCACTCAGCCTTTCAAGACTAGCATGTTTCCCCCATGCTCTCAACTACCTTGCTTCTCTGTCATGTTTCTAAAACCGTTAACCCAGTATGACCTGTTCCTTGTTCCTACACCTGCCATGCCTGTCCTTTCTCCCTGTGTCAGTGACTTGTAGACTGAGCTATTTATTGGATGCCTTGGAGTCAACAAGAGGGAAGCTCACATTCCTATCGGTCCTTTGGGGCAGTTCTCATCATAGCAAAAACAGAGCCCTTGCTTCCCTGTTGGCTTAGCGCAGCCATTCATCAGGCAGTGGGATGATAGATTATGTTATTGCATTGTTTATTGCTTATAGATT
This sequence comes from Tympanuchus pallidicinctus, assembly GCF_026119805.1. NCBI lineage: Eukaryota > Metazoa > Chordata > Aves > Galliformes > Phasianidae > Tympanuchus > Tympanuchus pallidicinctus. The sequence goes on along the minus strand of NW_026294749.1, from coordinate 4,595,648 downwards.
CACATCATTCTCACTGTACTGTGTTTGGTTTATTTGTTTACTACTACTATTATTATTATTATTATTATTTTAAAGTAAAGGAAAGAACAGGCTACTAAAGGTCACGGAGGACTCAAAGCCTGGTTCAGCCTGACCTTGAATGTCCCCATCCCTAAAGACGCTCAAGGTCAGGCTGGATGGGGCTCTGAGCAACCTGATGTAGCTGTAGGTGTCCCTGTTAATTACAGGGGTGTTGGACTAGGTGATCTTAAGGGGTTCCTTCCAACACTGTGTCTTTTGGCTTTGGTCTTGACCCAAGTCAAGGTTGATAGTGTCTGCGCTAGATAAGCAATAAGGCAGTTGAGCAAAAAGGAGCTGAGGGCTCTGAACTGAGAGCAGGGGAAGAAAGGGAAGGCTGTAGTAATTAAAAAACGAATAAAAGTGTTTCTCATCCAAATACATTCAGTAAGATCATCATTAATAAGAACAGGCAAAACTCTTTCTCCCTAAGCCAAAGCTCATCATAATGTGAATTATGTTGCATGCTGTGCATGTAAAACATACGTTTATAAGTGTGTGCATGTGCATATGCATGTACCTACACCCATGCATAAGGAATTACACCTTTCACGGCATCTCCTATAAAGTGGTGATAGAGAAATTCTGTATTACACATTTCATGTCTTCTTCCTACAGTCAGTTTTTGCATTCCGACAGATGCACAGGGCTGCAATGCCTACTACTGGCATGTTTCACCATGTCAGGAAATGTTTATCAGAAGAGATTGAATCTAGCTCCTTGCAAGAAATCAGCCATACAGCAAATTCCCAACAATTTTTCCTTCCTACATTTGCAACACATTCTCTCCTAAAGGAACTGAGTACCAGGAACTCACTGCACACCACAAAGAAGGTCTTGAAGCTGGAAATAGGACATTACTGTTACTGATTTCTTGTGTCACCTTAAGCAAGTCATTTAACAGCTCTGCAGCCCACTTTTCCTACCTGGAAAGTAGCTACAGTAAAAAAGTGTATAGCTCTTTGATAATGATGAAATGCACCACTCAGCCTAAAAATAAGAAGATAAAAAATATAAGAAATGTCTGGCCCTCAGCAATGGTCCATGCAGACCAGCCCTCTGCCTCTCACAGTGGCAGTAGGAGATGCCGTGTAGTGACAATAAGCTCCCCTGGGCCACTCTCTTTAGCCCATTATCCCTACCCAGCATCTACAGACATCAGACTACAGGTTTTGCAGGGCACCTCCCTGCCCATTCCTTTTGATAGCTATTTATATCGCTGTTATCCACAAATCTGGGCCATGGGGAAAGCGGGGAGAGCTTCCCTGGCAGGATGTGCTGCCACAGACTGGGGTCATGCTCTGTGTAGCATTCTTCTTCCCCACCACACTCTGAGTCTTGATCACCCCAAGCAGAGGAGGGGACAGAAATCTGCAGCATAGCCCTAGGGCTTTGCGTGGAGAACTCACAGAGAGTCACGGGTTTAGGAAAGCAAACAAGTAGTAATTAAAAATAAGTGGGCAGAGGCTGTACATTCCCTTGCCCCATCTGGAAATGCAGAGGTGGATTTTGCGTGCCAATACTGACATTTTAATTAATCATTGTTTCTAAAATGCTTTGCAGTAGAAAGCGTAACACAGTCGAAATTATTATTAATAGTACTTCTAGTAACATTTCGCTTTTTATTATTACATTATCATACATTAATATTATATAAGATTATTAACAATGAGAGTAGCATCTCCTTAGATATCAGAAGGGGTTTCTTAAGCTCTTTGCAGAATAAAAACACCACTACTACTTATGAAAGGCTTTCCCTATATTTTAACCAAAAAACACTTTATAATTTTGTCTTCAAAATTAACCAGGTAGTCACAAGCTGGGACGGTCACTATTACCAACAGAAAAGAAATACAATGTGCTCCAGTAAATAGAAGCAGCCCTCCCTCCCTCAAAATGGTGCAAAATGCATAGGGGACCCTGTTGTCATAGTAACTGGCATTACAGCTCGCTTTCGATAATTAATGGAGGGCTTTGCTATTACAGTATTCTTGAAATTTCACTTTCCCCTGTGCTGCACTGCAGAATGCAGTATCATTTCCCCATTCATAAATATTTCATTACCACAGTCTGCTGTGTTTCATCATCACTGATAACGCTCAGCCTAATCCACCCATCGCGGGATTCATGTAGCCCTGTCGGTACGGCAACTTTCATTTCCTCCTTCTACTCCTGCAGGCTTCGTTCTTCTTGTTTGGTGTCCTCTTGCTGCAAAACAGTCATTGTAGGCTAAGTGCTGAGACCTTTATTTTCCTTACTCTGAAAAATAAACATGAGCTCTGCCCAAGGAAATAACGCACAGACATGCATACGATTCGATGTGGCATCACAAATGCAAGCAGTGTGCATCACCACAGATGTTTAGATCAGCAATGGAGAGAAGAATTGCAGTATGGTATGCAGAAGGAAACCTGGAATCTGATTCAGCAAAATCCAGGGGTACATCTGGACACATGCACTCTGATAACAGCTGTAAGCAACAGGAATGATGTTCTCATCCACGGGTGGGTTGAAGCAGAATAAATTTTGTAAATAACTTACCAGTAGCAAATACCCAAAGACAGTGGCAGCAATGCAAATGGCAAAGGGAGAAGAAATAGCTTTAATTATTTTCCTTAGTATCAAAATGCTCAATCATACCAACTCCAAGGTGATTACATACGTAGCTTCTAATCACACCCACACAAGGAGCATGTGTTTCCCTGTTGAGCCTCACTTGATGTATTCCTCTCCTTTTTTATGCTTTCCTCTTTTATTTTGCTACCCTTTTAAAAATAGCCACAAGCTAAAGGCTGAGAAAACTTACGGAGTTAGTGCTGGCCTCATCAGTGGCAATAGCAAGATCTCTCTCCTGCAACTTCATGATATATGTACCTCAGAATGCCTTTACAGTGGAGATGAGGGAGGCCAAATGAAAGGAAAATGCAACTTACTAAAATTGCACAGAAAATTGCACAGAATCTAGGCCGTCCCTTAATAAATATCATCGATGAGATGTACTCTACCTCTCAAGGGGGCTAAATTCTGGGTGAGAAATCTTGGTGCCAATGAGATCTAACAGAGATAACAGCATGCACTGCCTGACAGGCACTATACAAATATACGAAGAAAATTTGTTCCATCTATTCTGCATGTAGCAGCAACATCTTCAAAAGAAAGCTGCACAGCCCATGCAATAAATAGCAGTTATTTGACTATGCCATGCAATCTGCAAGACTTGCTAGGCTGTCGTTTATGTTCACACATTTAAAAAGAGAAGCTCTGTGAATCCATTTTCTTCCAAGCACCATAAAAAAAACTTACTTTATTTCCCCCAAATATTTTCAATTCAGACTCAGTAGTTTCATGAGGGAACCCTGAGCATTACTTTGCCTTTTGCATAAGAATAAAATAAAATAATTAAAATCAATAAAGTGAAAATCTTCTAACTCAAACTCCATTCCTTTCCAGGAGTTCTGATCATCTTTTCTTGTACACAATACACTCCTGACTTTCAGTCATTAATGAATGCACAGGAAAGAATCCTGTGACGTTACTCCTTTCTGCATGGGACATAGATGTGATAGAAAATCTTCACTTTTAGATGAACTGGTGTTATCTTCCATCCAAGTGAGTAGGGAGCTGAGTAAATACCAGTCAAAGCCAGAGTGCCCAATGCCAGTATGCAGTGGGAATGTCTGCAATATTGGCTATAGACATAGCCCCAGTTTGCCTGTCTTCTACCGTGTGACTCTTCAGGCCTATGTTGAGAGATCATCTCAAGGGATGGGGTGTCCAAGCATGCTTAGTGTGAGACCAAGCTTTTGCTCATGTAATCTTGGAAAGATTTTGGAGGACAGGAGAGGTGCCTGAAGACTGGAGTACAGCCAATGTTACACCAGTTTTCAAAAAGGGCAAGAAGGAGAAGCCAGGCAACTATAGGCCAGTCAGCCTTACTTCTGTCCCTGAGAAGGTGATGGAACAATTTCTTCTGGATACTCTCTCCAAACAAATGGAAGAGAAGAAGGTTATCAAGACTAGTCAACATGGGTTCACCAAGGGGAAATCATGCTTGACCAAGCAAGTAGCCTTTTATGATGTCATCACTGGCTGGATAGATGAGGAAAGAGTAGTGGATGTTGTGTACCTGGACTTCAGCAAGGCTTTTGATACTGCCTTCCATAACATCTTTGTATGTAAGCTTAGGATGTGTGGGATAGATGAGAGGACAGTGAGGTGAATCGAGGACTGGCTATGTGGCAGAGCTCAGAGGGTTGTGATCAGCAGCAGACAGTTTAGTAGGAGGCATATAGCTAGCGGTGTTCCCCAGGGGTTGGTAGTAGGTTTGATCTTGTTTAACACCTTCATCAATGACATGGAAGGGATAGAACGGGATAGAATGGTTGGCCATGAACCAGCAGTGTGCCCTTGTGGCCAAGCAGGTCAATGGTATCCTGGGGTGCATTAAAAAAAACATGGCCAGAATGTTGAGGGAGGTGATCCTCCCCACCTACTCTGCTCTGGTGAAGGCACGTCTGGAGTACTGTGTCCAGCTTTGGGTTCTTCAGTTCAAGAAAGACAGGGGAATTCTAGAGACAATTTAGTGGACTGTGACAAAGATGATAAGGAGCCTGGAGCATCTCCTGTATGAGAAGAGACTGAGAGACCAGGGGCTGTTCAGCCTGGAGAAGTCTGAGGAGGGATCTCATAGCTGTTTGTAAATATTTAAAGTGCAGGAGTCAAGACAGTGGGGGCAGACTCTTTTCAGTGGCAAGCAGCAATAGAACTAGGGGCAATGGACACAAACTGAACACAGGAAGTTCCATACTAACACAAGGAAGAACTTATTTACTGTGAGAGTGAAAGTGCTCTGGAACAAACTGCCCAGAGACGCTGTGGATATTCAAGACCTATATGGACGCTTTCCAGTGTGACCTGCTGTAGGGAACTTGCTTTAGTAGGGGAGCTGGATTCAAAGATCTCTAGAGGCCCTTTCCAAGCCCTGCAACTCTATAATCCTGTGATTCTTTACAGAGCATCTGGTAGCCCAATCTACCCACATGCAGACACCTCAAGTTCAGCCATTCTAAGCAGAGCATTAACACTATTGCCAGCAGTGCAGAAAGATGGCACAAGTTTAAAACCAACTGTCAGCCACCACTCTTCACCCCACTGTGTAAAATTGCTGTGCAGCCTGTACAGCCAAAATACATCAGATTTGCATTGAATCTTACCTCCAAGCAAGAGCAGCCAGCAGGTTATTTTTAGCCATGATCCTTGCAGGCTAAACATAAGGGGCTGGAAACCCAGCTGACGAAATGTGTAGCGGGGCCACAGGCAGGTTACCTGACATCCAGAGGAAAAAGGCCATCCTTGTGAGTAACGTGAGCCCTGGTTCCTCACACAATCATCCTGCTGTCTCACGTTGCATTACTAGCATACAAATTGTTGTGTTCAGCCTCCATCCATCCAAGAGCTGTCAGCATCCAGCTCTTCAACTCAGCAGTTCACAGGGGCTTTTTTTGCTTTGCTTTGTTCAGGTTTAGAAAATAAAAAAAAGCATGTGGATGAGCTTTGTGCAGTGTATCCATCTGCTCTGAAAATTTGCTGGTAGTGACACGTGAAGATAAATTACTCATGACAATAAAGGCTATAATGTATTTTCCCTTCTATTTTGGACCAAGAGATGTATGTTCTCGAGTGCGTGGGTGTTAGAGAGAAAGCAAGAGAGTACATACATGGGCTTATATACAATTGCCATTTTATTCTGTTTCTCTTTTACATTTCTCTATGCTTTCCCCAGTTTTTAAAGAGATTTCTTAGACCCCCCTCTTCTTCTTCTCATCTTCAGAAGCTCAGCCTTATTGCCAGCACCAAGTGTGGCTACCAGCTACTTTCCACCAACTTCTCTGTAAAATCTATGGCCCCCATCCTGTAACCACTTTCATTAGCATGAGCATGGAAGAGCAGAAAGATCTCAGTTTTTCCTTCCAACTATAAAACGAAAACAGCAGAGAGCAAGGGCATTGATACCACTTGAATTGATGCCTTCCTCCAACCTTTAACCTCTCCCTATCTCCAAAGGGTCTTTCTTTATGTCTTTTAGCTTCCCTCAAAGGAATTTTTAGCACCTGCTTCTTACCAGCTCCATTGGCACCAACTGGCAATTTAGCGCAAGTCCTTAGAGATCCCCACTGCACACCTGAGCCACTAAGGAGAAGAACACTTGATACAGCACTGAATGACCTTCTATTGAATGACCTGAAGTATTGCTGCTGTTGAGAACACACTCCTAGCAACAGTCTGCAGACAATCCACATACCAGCAGAAATTGCCCAAGAACAAGCTCATGTGTAAGCTAATGACACACTATGGGTGAGGGATGGCACAGTGGAGACACACAGTCCACAGTGCTGTGGTGGCACAAAGGATTCCCTGTGGCTGCCCAATGGTGAATGTGCAGGTTGTGGATGACCCATTTTCCAATGAACGTAATGTTCATACTGCAGTGCCTCAGCCTGTGTACCAACTGTGTACTGAGCCCTGTGGAGAGGTGAAGTTGGTTTTGATATGGAGTCTCCATGGCTGCTGCACATTTGAAAAGGCTGAGGCACCAATCTTCCCACTCTCCCTTGGCATGGAGGCATCTGGTTTCGGCTCTGTACTGCCCAAACTATCTGTGGGAGCTTGGCTAAAGGTAATGGAATGCTGAACAAACACAGCAAATGGTGTTAATCATCTCTCAAGACCAACTCCTTGCAGAAGGGATGCAGAATCCCCTCCTGCCAACCATACCAACTAGAAAGCTGACAGAAATCTTCCCTGTTCTCTCATCATCATGAGCTTTCATTTTTTGTCCCATATTTGTTCATCACAGGTGATCTGGAGAAGAGAATTCAGGAAGAAGAAATCTTCAACGAGTTCAACAATGTGTCCTTCAAGGACAGATCCAGACAACAAGAGATAGTTCAACATGCAGCAATGATGCCATAAGCACTCCCTAGAATAAGGTATTTCTTTCCTCTTTTCTTACAGTGCTAAGCTATTTGTTCTCCATGGCAAACAGCCAAAGTTCAGGGACCTGTTTCCTGAGTAGCCCTTCTCACCATCCTGCTCCAGACACGGTGCTGGTCCCTGCACGACTTGGATGTGCCATGATGCAAATGCAAGCATTGTCTCATGAAAAATCTATGCTAACAAACCAGTTTTTATGCAGCATGTTACTCCTGGAGGTCTCAAAATATGTGACACAGGTAAATGGGCATCATCATTGCCACGTTACAGACCGACAAACTGAGGGTAACTTCCTCATGATCTCACTGGCTGATATCACAGCACGAAGCACAAAGCAGAGCCCCCAACTCCTGTTTCAGTAGGTCACATCATTAATTATGATACTTAGACCTTGACTAGTCAGGTTATGTCCTGTACCTGGATTTTGGAACGGCATCCCTTTTTACCTAATGTAATGTAATGTAATGTAATACTTTAACAGGAAACTATGATCTCTGACTGATATGTTCTGCTAGATTCCAGATGAGGCCACTTCCTAATCCTTTCCAGCCTTCTCATTCCAGCAGCCAACAAACAAACAGAGGCAAGGGACCTACAGCTCCTGCCAGAGGAGGCCTTTCTCCCAAAACAAGACAGTACAGCCAGACTAAATGTTATACTGTGTAACAGCAGATGATGAAAAACAGTCTGAGAGAGTTTTGATAATGTTGTTAAGAACTGTAAGGCTGCAAAGATGCATAACTGAAGAAGGAAAAGGAAAGGAAAGGAAAAAGGTGAAGTCCTATTTACAAAAAAAGAAGTCTAGGAACATGTGTCCAATTTCAAGTCAAAAACTAACCTACAGTCTAAGTCCTAGGACTAGCTGAAAGTTTTTGGACAGAGAATTTTTCGTAAGATGGTCCAGAAAAAAAAAAAAAAGCCATTTCAGGAGAACCTTGTGCTTTTGGCAGTCATATGGTGGAAGTTACCAGTGCAACCATTTTGTCAGCTGCCGTAACGCTAAGAATCTGCTTGCACTGAGAACTCCAGATCACGAAGGTCTGAAAATAATATTCAGATGAAAATGTTGACTGATTTATGCACAATTAGATAATAGCTCAAACAGCTGGATCAGTAGTGACTATTGTATAACTGTCTTGAAAACTAGATAAATCTTCCTAGTGATATGTAAAAACAGAGGTAGTCAAACCATACAGTACCCTCGGCTGTTCAGCAGTCAGTGTTACTTTCTAGAGTAACATTTGCCATGTTCATTAACAAAGTGATAGTGCTTGAGTAATTGAGAAGTTAACAAAATATTGGGTTAAGGATAGTTTGCAGGTAGTGTAAACGAGACCAAATAATTTTTAATGTCTGGTGAGTCAGTTCCACCGTATGTGGCTTCAAAAGGATGATGCGTTCAATATGAAGGTTCTCACTCAGCTCGTCTCCTTCGCTTTTCAGGTCAAATGATTTCTCAAGGCTGTCTTCCATGAAAGTCTTAATTTCATGCAGGATACACAAAGAAGGACTATGGTAACATCTGTACTCTGGCCACTTTCTAACTCTAAAAGGACCATTAACTCTGATTTATGACTGCTTAGTTAAAAATAAAAGAGAAGAAAAAAGGAAAAACGTTGATCTTTGCAGGAATGACAAGGAACACATTTTGCAAATAATAGCTTTTCACTTTTTCAAATTGCCTTTTTTAGTTCTACATACAGATGTTCTTCATGTTTTCAGACTTTTCCAGCAGGGCTTCCTTGTTGCCTTTGCTCCACTTGTCCTCTTGTCCTTCAGCAGTTCAGAGGTGAAGTCAGGGCTCACAAGACCTGAGATAAAAACAACACAAAGATGCAGCCCTTGCTTACAGCAGCCTAATCCAGGCACAAGGCCCACAGAAAGATGTCAGGACATGAACTGAATACATAGAGCCAACAGCCTGAGATCTACAGCTTCTATAAGAAATGCTCTTTGCAAAGCCACCAAGAGGTGAGAGTGTGAGGGCACTGTGGGCCAAGAGAACCAGCAGTTACACATTTGCCACTAAGACTGTTCTGGTCCAGTGGTCACTACATTTCAGTGTCAGCTGAAGCAGTGTGAATGCACATGTGGAGACACCCAACCTGAAACATGCTTTTGGATCCTCCTGCATGACAGTTCTACCAAAATAAATCATTACCATAATCGTTAGCCATGTAACAACTTCTCCTTCCCCATTTGCAATGCTATTTATGAATAGCACCACTGGCCTAAAGAAAGCTCAAGCTGTCACTTTTCATGACTATTAAAAAAAACTGTTTTTTTCTTAGTTCTTATCATTAATCTTTTCTTTCAGTTCTACCACCCATTTATCCTTTGAGTTTAAAATAGTCAAAACTCACAACACCAAGGAGTTAGATGTAGAAGGAGCCTATTACATCACTGGTTCTTTCTGTCAATGGAAGATTGTTCTCTGGAGCATCTTTTCTAATGCTTTGTCCAGTCTGGTTTTAAAAAGGACCAAGCTCCCGCCCTTTCCCTTGGGAGACTGCTCCACAGCAAAATATATTTCACTGCCAGGATATTTTACCTAACATTCTGCCTGACTGTCACACCATTAGCCCTTGTTATATCCCTGTGTGTCAGGCCAAAAATTCCTCATAGCGCTTGGAAGAGTGGGAGGGTGTTCGTACTCACCAAAGAGCAGCGTGTCTCACAATCCACACATTTGTTAGTCATGCCTTATCTAAGCTGTGCATCATTTTTAATTTGAGCTCATCTACCTGTACCTCCACCTCTTCCAATCAGTTCTGTCATTCTGCTCCAAAAATCTCCCAGATTTGTCATTTCTTCTCTGGTTATCAAGGGCCTAGGGTTGACTGTACAGGTTATTTTGGGATCTGGGACACCAGGCAAAGCTAGATGGCAGGTTCAAACCAATCCCAAGCATGCTTTCTTTTTAACACAACTTAGTTAAACTGAGCTTCTTCTTCCAGGATGTGAATGACAGAAGTTTACATGGGGAAATGATATAAGTTAATAGAAGGAAAATAATCAATTGAAAGTTCCTAAATACATGACCTTGCATTCAAGTGCCTAGACTGTCCAGATAAGATTATCATACCAACACAAGAACAAAATTAGATAACCTGATGAATGCTTTTAAGCATGCTTGACAGCCTTTCAAAAGAAGTGTGCTTCAGTCATCACCACGAGTCTTAGCTGTCACGGAACCTTCTAAAAATGAGTTTGAGTTAAGTTGCTCTGATATTAGCATTAGTGGTGAGCACTGGCCTGGGTGCAGGGAAGGACATGAGTGAATAGAACAAGTCTGGTTCTCTGTGCTTTCATGTCTGCAGTGATGCCCTTACATCCTGGAGTGGGAACTATTACAGATCTGGTGACTTTCTTTGTCTTCCAGTTTCCCTCTTTCATCCTTAGCCACTCAGTCACTGTTCAACTTCTTCTTTGATTTTGCAAATTCAGGTGAAGAAAACATCTAAAGTAATTTATTAGAAGCTGTTGCAATGCAGAGGAGCAGAGTAGTAAAGAGAGGTCTAAACCTTCCCAGTGCTGCAAGGATAAGACAAAGCACTAAGGTCCCTTCTTCTTGCATTGCTGAAGGCACACAGCACATGCAGAAAAGGACTCTTGTTCTGGATTAAAGGTGATTCTGGGACACTTGGATTTAGGGCTTAATCTGTGGCAAGAAAAACAAACCCTCAGCCTCTCCCATCTTTATGTCTGATCAACATGTATGGCTTGATCCTCAACTGAAAAATGATTCAAGATCTTGCAATAAAGCACAGGGTCATTCTCTCTATTTAGAAAAAGTCGTATATTTATGCTCAGATTGGCCCTTCTTTCTTAGATCTATCACTAAGTGAGAGGGCTTCATAATAAGCCTACCCTACCTATTGGAAAGGCCATTGGGAGATCATCAGGGCCTAACGTAGACTTCACAGTCTATACAACAAGGTCACAGAACCCTTCTCTCTTGACTTTTCCCAAACCAGAAAGACTGCAAAGAAGCTCTTTATTGGCTCAACATCAGTCTGCCTGGAAGATGTGGTCTCCAGGTGGAGATGGCCATGCATGATGCCACCTGACTACATCGGACAAGTCGCCTCTTCCATAGTGGCATGCAACAGCTGCCATCTGAATGCAAGGCAGAGCTTCTTATGTGGACTAGCTCACATCTGTTCACCATAGGAAAGCCAGTATTCTTCTTCCTGCTCCTCTTGTCTCCATTGAAATATGACTGTTAGGAGATACACCACTGTGCCTGGGTATCCTCTTAACCACCTGGCCTACCGTATATGACAGTGAAAGTGACAGCAATCAACAGGTCCTGCACGATAAAAGCCACTGTCCTATCTGTTGCTCTGTCCTCTGCAGAGCCTTTTCTGTTGGGTAGGTAAAAAGGTTCCTTTCAAAGATGTGACTGACACATTTTATAGCAGATCTCCTGAGGCTCACACGAACACAAGGTACAAATTTCTCCTCCCTGTCCCAACCACTTACTGTCATTCTTAGACTTGAAATGGTCAAGGTCCATGTGCAACCAACTCATTATCCAGGCAGAAATGCACTCACAGGCATACTTGCTCCTGCCCAGCTTGGCAAACTCATGCTTGTACACAGGAATCTTCCAGAAGTCCATACTGTTCCTGCAGAACAAGCCCCAAGCTGCAGAGGGCATGCCATCAGCTGATTCCCCTGATGCTATACTTCGCAACTGCCCTAAGGATGCTTAACAACTCCAATATAATGAACAGTCGAGGAAGTCAATCTGTAACATAGAAGGTGATACAGAATAAGCTCAGAATGCACTGCCAAAGGCTCCAAGATCTGTGACCAAAACTAGAAAGGAAGCCAGAAAGCTACCAAGCAATTTTCCAGCATGAATGAAAGACCCTTCAGTGACAAAGTTGCCCTCTATTGGAGTCTCAGGTGCTGAACTGCTGCAGAAATGTTACCATTGCACAAGCCTGCACTCTAGTAAAGATCAAATTCTAGGAGACCAGGATTTTATTTATTTTTAATTAGTGCAGAGCACTAACATAGATCAAATTTATTTTATATATCTGGCCTTTCTATCATGCCATCCTTCCTCCTGCAAGGCAGAAAAAAAGATCTGAATTGTCACCAGCAGCAGATGTTGCAAAGCAGTCTAAAACAGATGCCAGAAAATCTTTCAGCTGAAAGGAAAGCGTCTCAGATGGGAAAGAGAGTTCTCTGCCTAAAAATTCGATTGCTTTGAAGGGAGAGTGCTCAGAAGTCTGTTGGCTCTCTGACAGCAGGAGGGATCAGAAAGTATTGAATATTTCTTGGAAAAAGGTGATTTTCTGTGTATCGGAGCAAAGCAGCAGGAAACAAAACTCAGTAATCAGACAGAGTATGGGGAACAACAACTCTGCTTTTGTATCTACAGCAAAGAAATAATGCTCACATCACTCCTTCCAACCTATTTCATATGTGCATATGTGCATATGTGTATATGTGTATATGTGCATATGCAGTGTTTGAATGAGGTAATTGTGAAGGTGGTGAGGACCTCGGAAATGATGGACTGCTCTCCTTGCTTAAAAATAATAGATAAAGCTGCAAGATCAGGAGAAATAAGAAATTATCTCATTCTTAACCATTTCTTATTTTCCAGCAAGTGGAAATGAATGGAAAGTGATGCTGACTATGCAGCACAGTAACACAGCAGCTTGCAAACACACAGAAGGCTGCTGAAATTACTTAACAAAAACAGTTTGTAATCATTTTCTGGAAGTATGTGCATGAGACCACATTGGGAACCCGATTCTTATTAATACCCTGTCCTCCTGCCTGAACTTTCATTTGTGATACACTTACTTATGCTACCAACCTTAATTACAACCATGCTATTTTTCTCTCTCATCTTCCTGCAAAAGTGAGGGTCTGCCCAGTGGTGACGGGAGTCCAACCTTCCACTGTCAGTGAACACCGTACAGTCTTCATAGAATCACAGAATCATAGAATGGCCTGGGTTGAAAACAACCACAATGCTCATCTGGTTTCAACCCCCTGCTATGTGCAGGGCCGCCAACCAGCAGACCAGGCTGCCCAGAGCCACATCCAGCCTGGCCTTGAATGCCTCCAGGGATGGGGCATCCATAGCCTCCTTGGGCAACCTGTTCCAGTGCTTCACCACCCTCTGTGTGAAAAACTTCCTCCCAGTATCTAACCTAAATCTCCCATCTCAGTTTAAGACCATTCTCCCTTGTCCTATCATTATCTAGGGATAATGATTTCAGTCACATGGGACTTCAAGGTGAGGGTCTCCAAGGCCAAAGGATGTTCTGGTAACCTCAGTGATAAACAGCAGCTGTGCTGAGTACAGAGACCCAAATATGAAGTTTCCAGAGAAATGTTAGGCCACATGCAAAGATTTGCCCCATGACAGCAGAATGGAGAAGATCTGAGCAAGAGTCCAGTGAAGCACCTGACGCTGAGCAGAGCACAATGGTAGAAAGGGGGAAGAACTGAGCTTTCTGGTCATGGGAGGGAGCTTAAATGGAATTTACAAAGCTGTGGAAGCAAGGAAGCATTTCAGGGAAGGGCACAAGGAAGGAGATCTCACAGTACTGTGGGCAAAGGTCAGAAATTTGTAGACAATCGGCTCTGCCAAGTGTCCCTGTGCAATGCAGTGCTTGTGCTTGTGCCTGGCAGGTGAGGCAAGGGGTTTTGGACACAGGACACTGGGGAGATGGTTCTGGAGAGCTGTTTGGTGATGGTCCCTTTCCTCCTGAAAGCACCCACCAAACTGCTGGTCACCTGCCAACAATGGTCTCAGAGAGTTTATACAAGGTTACACCTTTCTCTGAGTAAAACTTGAGTTTATGGTACCTGCTTTAGCAGGGAGGTTGGACTTGATGATCACATGTGGTCCCTTTCAACCCCTGCAATTCTGTGATTCTGCAAACTTTGGTCAATTTAAATGTTTGCATGATCTGGAAGGCACAAACCAACCTACAGGTCACATGGAAACACATCCATTCCCGTGCTGACTTACTCAATTCTTACTCTGAAATCTGTCAATAAAGACCCAGTGAATGACTATTAGTTTCCCTAGCACCAATGAGTAAGATTTGGTATGGGAATCAATAACCCCTTAAATTAATCATTGGTTACAATAACAGATGACCAAAGAGCTTGGCTATGCATGCTAATTATTTACTACGTGCTATGGGAAGGCAGGCAGCCAAACACACATCCTTGCTTCCTGGAAGCTCTGTGGGAGTGAGGGAGGATGATTTGGTGCCTTAAGCCCAGGACAGCTCTGCTGCTCAGCTACTGCGTGACCTCTCACTAAACCTGCTCCCCTCTCCCAAAATGACACTAATGTCACTATGATCACTGAGTGCCAGGTTTCAAAACATTTTGAGTGACTAAACATTTGGAAAGATGCCCTGGGGGCTTTCAGATCTGGACAGACATCGACAAAATCCCACAGGCAGTTACCTGTATCTGTTGGGGTCTCAAAATCATTTAATCCCGACCCTTCTTCGCCTCAGTGGGTTTTGATACCTGTGGATGAATAACCTCTCACGAGCATGTGGTGATTCCACTGAAAAATGACTGCACAGGCAACAAGTCTTGTATTCGACCGTAAGATGAGATGCATCCAATTGATGTTTAGCCGCTGCAAATACCAGTACAGTGCTTCTGGCTGTGTCACACTGTGATACATGTGAAGCTGCAGCCACTAAAATAAAAAGAGAACAACCTACTGCCCATTTAAGTGGCAGCTGCTCTGGATGACTGCGGTGCTGCCCAGCAAATTACTGAGCAGGCAGAGGCACAATTCCCTGGGCCGTGTGTTAATCACCTGCAGCTAGAGGGTGAGCACAGAGAGACTCTGCAGTAATGCGATGTGGGAACACAGGCTCTAGGCTGTGGTATAACACATCTCCCTGCCTACTGCCTAACAGTCCTTCTCCACCAAAGTTAGACCAAACTTTCATAGGGAGGACTGTAAGAGAAGATAAGCAAAACCAAAGGGCCAAATGATTTTGAAACAGTTTTCCAGAAAGGCAAACTCAGATTCTACTTAGTTAACAGTGAGCATAAAAAGCATAAAAAGCATAAAAAGAGGCCACCTGACAAAAACACTGAAGTGCAAAACTTGCCAATCATGTGATTGCATCAGATGTGAATGATGATCAAACATTATACAACAGACTCTACAGAAGTCAGTGTTTTCCCTCAGGCATACGTGTTGAAGCACAATCTTATCTTCTGAGGTACTCAGCTTAACATTCAGCTGTAATTGCAGCTGTGTTTAAAAGCAGATAATAAAGATCAGTGATTGGTTTCCTGCATGTCCTATAGATTTGTTCAATATTGCTTCAGTTCTGGTGGCTATTCAGAGGCAACTCTGATGGGTTGATAAATGAACTAGATGATCTTAATGGTCTCTTCCAACATTAATGATTCTATGATTCTGTGAACACTCACAACCTTAAAATTTGATCAGGATGTTTGTAATCAGTCAGTATGGCCTGGTCTGTACAGAAAGCAAATCCTTTTTACATAAAGAGCCTTCTCATAGCAGAGATGCACAGCAGACGACATCTCAATAGCGCTCTAAGCTTGTGAAATACAGCTACTGATTTCAGCGTTGAAGTACAAAGTCATTTACTCTCTCAGATTTTAACAATTCTGATGGTGATGGTTCAGCTGACAGGCCTATCACTGACCAGCCAGCACAGCATTTCATATGCTCACACTGAATTCAACAGAACTTCTGCATCTTTCTGCGTGCAGAGGGGAAATAGCAGAGAGTGCTTTCTAACTGTGGCACTAAGGAGCACTGGCCAAGCTTCGGTCTACTCAACAGTGGAGACAGGGCTCTTCAGCTTTACTCAAACATGAACTGAACACATTTGACTAAATCTTGATTTTTGGGGTGAGACTCCCTGTGTTTGCTTTGTTGGACCACCAAAGAGTCCTGGCTTGACCATGAGTGTTTACCTTAAAACAAAAAGCTTACGTGAACTTCCAATAGGGCTGAGTACAGTTTGTCAGTGCTTGCAATAATCAGCACATCTGCACTCAGTAAGAAGCTGATAAATTCAGTGCTAAAGTATGGCCACCAATGTCCAGAAGGGAAAGAAGTGATGTTCTAAATGGAGGGCAAAATATCGCCATTATATTTTTACATATCTACTCTGGATCTTCAGGAAAAAAAAAGCTGATTTCAAATTAGAGCAGCTGTTCGACCATGTCTGGCAATACTAGTTTATTGATGGCAGAGGTCACTGAAGTCTCAAGGGTAAAAACACAGCAATTTACTGGCTATCTCGCTCACAACACTTCTCCATTGCAGCACCTTTAACAAGAACATCAAAAACAAATAAGTGTCACTGCACTGTAAATCTGCAGCCGAGGAATATGCCAAACTGGGGACTAAAGCAAAATCCTAAGCCTTCTAGAAATCACAGGTAACTTGAAAACTCATGGTGACTATGAACAAAATCAGCACCCAGAACATTTAAATAGTACATACCGTTCAGTCAAAGAACTCCCCAGCCAGTTTTCCTGGGGACATGTTGCTTCTTTTGCTAGAATTGATTTTTTTTTTTTCTCTTTTATTAAAGGCTGCTGAAATAAAACCCAGCAACACACAAAACCAAATGCAGAGAGTTGATAAAAACAAACAGCAGGGCAATGTGCCTTGCAGTATGCTAGTCAGTCAGCACGTACACTACTTGCTCAAATGCTGCTGGCATGGTATTGCTTTGACATTTAGGAACCTATCCACCTTTACTAGACGTGTAGCTCACCCAGTTACAACAGTTGTTTGCAATGCTAATCTGTGAAAGATTAAGAGATTTTCATGAGGTAGACTGTAGGGAAGCAGAGACAAGCAGAACTACCCTGGCACCTACGTTGTTCCTGGCCTTCATACTAGTTTACATGTCTTCATGCTTCATGTCTTAAGAAAAGTCAGAGACAGGTCAGGGTAGCCCTTTCTTTTAAAGAGCTGGTCAGGGACTGAGCCAAGGGTCTTCCTCAGTCAGGCTTCTATAATCCCACCAGAGGTCTGACCAGTCACTGACATACTGGCAGCATCATCTGTCTCTGACCAGCAGTAAAATAAATCACGGTCATTACATGCTCAGATTCCCATGGGCTCTCTGTTGGTGTCCACAAGGGGCCATTTGGTTTCAAATTATTCACTTTAGAGTCCACTAGTGCCCACAGCAAATTTCCCCAATAAAATTAAGGACAGGAAATGAAGGAAAAGTCACATTTTCCAAAGGACAGCAGCAGAAAAATGCAACACTCATGCCTTCTAATCTGAAGTCTGCTTTGCTAGTAGTGATGAATATCTGCTGAAAAAAAACCAGGCTTTTAGATTAGATTAATCCTAGAATATATATGACAAAAGCTTACCTAATCCAAACATACTCAAATATTCCTATTATGCTCACAGCCAGCCCATCTGATTTTATAGACCTTAGAATCCTCCATATAATTAAATTGAGCTTGCTCCTGAAAAAGCTGTTTGTTGTTGCTGTTTTTTTAATCTTAATGGTTTGCATTTTTGTTCCTGCTATTTAAACACTACTTGCAGAAGATGATCCCATGGTTTCAGGTCAACCTCACAGAAAGCTCAGCTGCAGTGATGTCCATGGCTGCGACAGTGAGGAAGGTTCACTGTCCATTTTTCTCCTCCTTGCTTTCCCCACATTTCTATGCCTCCCAAATTATCCAATTGGAACGAGGGAACTGAAGGATACGGGGAGCAGAAAATGGACTTCATCAATCAGTACATACAAAGGAGAATCTTGCAACCTACTCCACCGTAGACAGTCTCTTGTTTTCCCAAGAGATTATTATCCTTGCTATAGCAGGCAGATTCTAGTACACTTGCCACGTGCAATACCATCAATTAATATCCGCATAATTTGCTGCCCAATGTGGTAGTGTGGATTGGGCCTTATCTTGGATCAATGACTGCACAGTGCAACACTTCTCTTCAGTGATTCTCACCGAGAATCCAAAAAGGTGAAGGATGAAGGAGACAGAGCAAGATCAAATGTGCTAGACTGTATTTAGTGATCTTAGTAGATCTTACTTTAAAAATAACCAAGTAGGTTCATATGTTGCATAAATGGCACCCATTCTGTTGCCTTGCAGAAAGCCTAGCATATTGTTTTCATAATCAAGTTATTTGGATGACACAACAGCAATTTAGATTAGGATTTGTTTACACAGCTAAATATGTTGAGTAATGAAATTAAAATAAGCTTTCTGCTTCTGTCACATCTGCAATAGTAACTGGCTTCTTACGGTTGAATACAAGCCCGCTGCACAGATGTTTCTTGATAAGGTATAAATCAGTGTTAGATGCTGTTTATTGCAGAGCTTTTACTGCTTTCTTCCCTGAAGGAGGGAATGTTCCCGACACAGCAACCAGATGTGACCTGCAAGACTGCATGAAATACCATTACAAGGAAAAACAGATCCCTGATTCAATATCAGCATGTGCAACAGCTCATCAAGTAATTATCAGACCATTTGAACATCTCTGTAGGACCTAACATCATTACTGCCAGGACTTAGTTATTGTAACCTGAAAAAGCTGAGCATCTCATAAATTGACTGGTGTCTGAAGTAGGAAATCCCATTTTAGTCAGGTTTCAATCCCAAACAGTCAAATTTCTGAGCAGACACTGCTCCTAGAAAGTGAGATAGTGTGAGAGATCAAGGCAGGTGCACTTCAGGGCACTGTAAGGAAGAGCTCTCTTCCGCCATCCTGCCCCATGTGACATCACTGCTGACTATGACAGGGAACAGAAGTATATTGCAGTGGTCAGTGTGTCAGGAAAACTGAGATAAGAAATCTCCTCACTTGGGGAAAGTGCACATCTCTGAAAACCTCAGTATGTGGTTCCCTTAACTTCTGTGATAGCAGGGACATCCAACAGGAAAGACTCACCAATAGCCCAGCATTTGAAGGCATCCAAAGTCCAGTCCTAGAGCATGTTTGGCTCCTTCTATGTAGCAAATGAAAGCGATGCCCAAGGACTCTTATTGCAAAAGAGCCAAACTTCACAAGGTTTGCCTCTTGGAAGGTTTCATGAAGGAAAACCTGCCATTTCTTACTAAAAGAGAGGGAGAGGTAGAAGAACAAAATAGTCTCTGTTCTGCTTCACTCGTTACATGGACAGAAGATCCTGTCAATGTAGAAACAATACCAAGTATTTACTGGAATTTAATGGAACCCAGGGACCAATTAACACAGAAAACCACCAGACAGTGTATTTCTTGTTGTAACAAGAGGGAAATCTCACATCACTGCTGCTCCCCACTTTCTTAAAATAAAGCGCCTATGTTTTGTCAATTATTTCTTAATAGAAATGTTTATTATTTGGTAATTTCACCATTGCCCCCTTGTCATTTGTTTCCTATGCTACGTTCAGTCACAGAATTCCTCTTCGCTTATATCCCACATTCCAAAAAAAAAAAAAAAAAAAAAAAAAGAAAAACAGAAAAAAGGGGAAAAAAATGAGAAAACAACTTTCATTAGGGGGTCAGACCAGCAATGCTAGAACCTGCCCTCAACCCCAAGTTCTCGAACTGCTGATTCTTCAATAGCTTGATGGATACGATGCACCTCATTCTGTGTCAAAGTCCTCTCCGGGTGACGGTAAATGATACGGTAGCAATGGCTGACCTTCTTTGTCCTACAAAACACAAACCAAAAGAAGACTCATAAATACACGTGCCTACAAATGCAAATACTTGAGGCCAAACACTTACCCTCTGGACCATTTTTTATTTGCTGCCTAATTTTGTTCCTGTTGCTTGAAAATCATCTTAATGCTAAAGTACACAGTCTGGAGAGGCAGGACTGAGCTGAATTTTAATTTTGCGGCAGAAGACTTTGCTGAAGTCCGCCTTATACATCTACTCAGTTTTGCTACAGGTCTCTCATTTTGGTGTTGTCTCCAGGGAGCACTGTGCACACACAGCCCCCTCAGACTGGTGGGGCTGGTGACAGATATATGGAAAACACCACTCAAACTCCACATGCTGGGAAACAGCACTGTTAGAGTATGTAACGCATCTCAGGCCTCACCATTCTCCAGCATGGAGGAAGAGTCTCAACACAGCCACAAAAGCAACATTCATTTTTCAAATGAGGTGATACGGGATGTTGTCCTCCATCTTCATGGTCACATTGACATATGTACCCTTCCCATGTACCATGATAGGAAGAAACTGGTCTCCCAGCAGTTGCTGTGTGGTGAGGCAGAGGCCTCCAGTCCTCACAGAGGTGCTTGGGATGGCTTGCTTGTGAAAGTGGCCACAAAGGGAACTGCCATCCTCACCCACCAACCCTGTGGCAAAGCAGGGACAGCCCAGCAAACTCAGAAGAACACAGCATGACCTGATAGCAGCAGCAAATGTCAAAATTTCTTACCCTTTGCTGTGGAAAGAAAGGACAAAAGCGACCAAGGGAAAGAGACATGGTTAGTGGGCATAATGGGTTAACAGTTGGACAAGATGATCTTAGTGGTCTTTTCCAACCTTAATGATTCTATGATTTTTTTAAATTTTAATGAAAATTAAAAAAAAAAAAAGAATAAAAAGAATATTTAACGGTTGCTGAGTTAAGCAAAGGCAAGTGAATGCAAAACTAGAAGTAAAACAATAGGCTGAGTAAGAGAGCAAAAAAAATCTTTACGAGAAAGAATGCAATCCATGTTTCACCCTCCATCAAAACCAGGATAGAGTGCAGAGCTCTTGCAAGCAAGGGGAGTCTCTACAACTGCAGTGCATGTATTACTGAATTTACATGGCAAATTAAGCTTCAGGTCATCTTTCTTCTGAAAACTGTTGAATGCCAGATACCATGTTTATTATGACTTTGTGATTGAAACTATAAGGCTATGTGTGCACATACACAAGGATAACTCTTAAGATACTCATTTCAACATCAGATTCTTCTAGAAATAGGCACAGGCAGTTTTCGACCTCAGAACAGCTATACCAACTTTGTCTCACCAACTTTGGTGGGAAGCTTGCCCTGCTCCCACTGGCAGTTTAAAAACAAAAACAAAGATTAAAGCATTCCTCCATTTTTCTTTGAAGACAAAGCAAGTGAAATCTGACTCGTATAAGAAATGGCACACTATGTTTCGTAAGGTGCTAGCTGACTGCAGTAACTGCTAAAAAACAGCCAAGAGCATCCCCAGGGTGCAGGATAAATGTAGAAAAGTGATTTTCAAGAGAAAAGAGGGAAGTGTAACTGCAGAGAAGGTGTTGCTCTGCTCTGCTCCACCACTGCAAAGCAGATGGGAAGAGAGAACTAGGAGAAACAAGGAAATGGAATAAGAAGGGTTCGGACATGCTACACACAGAAACTTGATTAAGAGGGAGGGATAATTAATCGGGGCCCAACAGAAACAATTTTCAAAAAAGACTACCAAGTACCATTACAGCTTGTAACACTTTGACTTTTAACAGCACAACAATCCACCTGAACGAAAACATTTCCAAATTGCTCTGGCTGAAAATCTCTTCAGCAGCTGCACAGACATATGCCTGATCCTGAAACTCTACTATATACTGGGAATATATTGCGAAAGGAAAGCTATTGCTACCGTTTGATGTGAAGTAAGCACATGTTTGCTTAACATAGTTAAGCTGTGGTAGGGGTAGCTACAGCATAATTCCTTTACTGGTCATGGTTAAGTGAAGGTAACAACTTCTCTTGTCCGGTGTGTTCATATATTTCCCTCCCTCCACCCTAGTGAGCAGTTCATTAATGGGCAAATTAAATAGGTCACAATATGATGCTTTAGTTTCCTGTGGGAGTTCAGGAGAACAGCATCTTTAGGAGGCATCTAAATTAGGAAAGGCCAGATGTCTCAGAGAGTAGCATTGGACTGCAGTTCAGACAGCTGCAACTGCAGTTAGGCATTGGTATGGGAGATAAAACAGGGATTGCATTAAATGCAATTAATGTAAATGTAATTATACTTGAGCAATGACATAAATACTGACACACATGGCTGGCTATGCATCACTCATGTGGTTGGAATGTTACATTCTTCTTTCAGCTAGGGTTATTTGCATATTTATTACTAATTAGAAAGAAGTATAATTGTTATTATATAATAATTATTATCACCTCAAAAAAAGACAAACTCCTACGTTTCAGAAAACTGAAGCATTGCTATCAAGGCAATACCAGCTAACTTTTCAAGGCAGATGAGGAAGAGCATTTCTTGGTCTTTTCCCCTTAATACCTAACCTATCCCCAAATAAAATACTAACACTATGTGATTAATCACTATCATCAGCTGCAACTGGAAACAATTATTGTCAGCAAATAATACATTTGCTGATTTTCTTTCCTGCTTTGTACGTTTGCATGTTCTGTGAGGACGCACAGTCACAGCCTATCGTAAAGAAGTTCTGCTGCTGCATAATGAACTCTCTCCTGCATGTCATGCTGCAGAATACAGATAGAGAAACAGCAGCTCTCTACCCTGACCAACAGAAAAACTGAGGCTAAAACCAAGAACAGCAGCTTCACCAGGTAAAAAATATACAAAAATAATAGTAATAGAAAAGAAAGAAAATAAGAATAGGAGCTTGAGTGCATGAGGCTTTATTTACCTAAGCTGCAGGTTGCAGTCACGTGGACGCCTTCCCTCCCATTAGGCTTTAGCTGATCTCAATGTCACAAGTCTCCTCTGCGCCAGCCTGCGGCTCTCAGGTAATGAAACGCAGTGAATACAGTGAAGCACTGCTCAAAGGGAAAAGGAAGATAGGGATGTATTCTGAGGCCACAGGAAGAAACAAGAACACAGTCAGTGAAAAAACACTGAAGTGAAACAATGTCTCATGTCCTTTCACGCATTTTTTGGAGGAAACAGTTTTGCCTTGTGATTTTAAGGAACTGGCATGCAGCCACATCCACGTGCTAGAGAAATGCACACTGCCTGGTCAGATTCCCTGCATGAGGCCATCCTGAAGGTCAGTGTCTATGTTTTGCTATTTCAGCCTGTATCTTTGCACAGCTAGAAATTAAGGAACCTCAGTCTCCCAGCTGTCCAGTAAAATGATCATGAAAGTGAGATGACACTGGAATATGGCTAGAATGAAAGGCAATAAAAAACAATACCTATGTGTTAGCTTCCCCAGCATAGAAATCCACTGACAGATGCTTTCAATACAAATTGTCTATACAGCTGATCCTAGAAGCTACCAACAGCCACACAACTGGATCTGCAGCCACTGGGGAAGCTGCCTCTGTGGTTAGATAAAAGGAAGACACCAGGTCTTTTGGTAACCAAAACATTACTTAAGGAATAAATGTCAGGTGTTGGCTTTGTCTTACTGACATGCAGTACTGTAACAAGAATTCCCCACCATGCTTTTGTAGAAGGAGCTTTAAAGGGCAGCAGTGAGCTGGAGGAAAAAAAATCCCAAGCACTTTTAACTGTGTTCTACTTTCTGTCTTAAGACAGAGACTTCTGTATGGAGGTTAACCCTGCTCTTATGTGGGTGATGACAAAGGAGAATCGGGCATTTTTCTAGAAAGCAGGATTTGCTTTGAGGAATAGAAGACCAGAGATGACAATCTCCCACAGCATCTAGGGGTGAAACTAGGAGTCTCTTCTGTATGCCAAGCAATGCACTAAGCAGTACTACTCACCACCACTTCTGTATTGGACCTCTTCCTATACACATGACAACACCATTGTTCAAGATTTTCTCTATATTAACTGAGTTGTGTGAATGAGGTTCTTGGAGGCTCTCCTGATTCTGCAACAGCAATTTGCATCCTATATTCCAAAGAAAGTCTTGTTTGTGAAGGACTGTCCTATGAGGGATGATGTGGAAGTACTCTCTCTTGCTAACATCATAGTTGCTGGAGCCATGCAGAGAGCACAGCTCTGACTTTGCCTTCTGGCTCAAACAATTCTAGAATGGCTCATGTGGAAATTATTTAACTACAGAAATGCCAAACATGTAGACAGGTATTCTCAACTTATACTTCTCCAGATATGGAGTCTGACTTCCTTTGGAACCAGAAAAACACCTTAAGTTTACAGCAGGTAAAACTCCCCTATACTGAACGCTCCAGCCTACAAATATGATGTTAAACCCTTAGTGCTGGTGACACCACAAAAATCCCTACCAACATTCCAGAAAACTACTTTAAGGAAAGCCTATAGAAGCTGTATCTGTCTATGGTCCCATTTAGTTTGCAACGAGGCTAATGAGTGAGACTACCTTGAATACACAATTCAGATACAGCCACCTACATTTGTTGTCTGAAATCTATGGGAAGGAAGGCCTCCGCAACTGGTAGATTTTGGCCACAGTTCCTGCAGAAAACACATTTAAGAGCTATAACCTCTCTTTGAGAGAGGTTATATCCAGCCAAAGCTTTTTGGTTATCCAGCCAAAGCTTTTCTCTCCAATTTAACTGAAGCCTGCTTCTCCACTTTCCTGTGTTAAAAAGACACCAAAAACTTCAGCATCCAACAGCACAGAGAAGATGCAATTACCTTTTCCTTTTTGTTTCATGCTTCCAGACCACATCCAACACTATTATAGTAAGCGCAACTGCTAAATGTCATACTATAAATTTTAAATTGACAAATTGCACTCTTTGCTAGGAACCACATCATGGAAAATGGCAAAAGGTTTGTGCTATATACCTTACTTCAAGGCCAAACAATTCAATTACCATGGTGATATGCATGTAGAATATAGCTGTAATTCTCTGAACAAAGGCCTTTCCCAGAGATGCATTCTTATCTGTCCTTTCAAATGCTAATACTCCATTTCTCTGGAAGAGTGTATTGTATATAAGAGCATATTTTTTTAAATGGACACGTTTTTGTTTAAACTGATTTTCATGCTAGGGAAAGGCACTAGATCACCTCCAGAAGAAAGAATTGTTTTAAACCCACAGAAAGCAGGGAATGGCCATTTCTGTTGAACAGCTGATACCTGGCAGAAGCATGTTCAGTTTCAAAGACAGTTCAGCTCAACATAATCATTCTGAGATCCTCAACATTACTTGACCACTGCGTTGGTTGTTATTTTCTTTGTGGTTTTGATTGTAAAAGAGATGTGTGCTCATTGAGAGAGAATGGGAGATAGCTATTCTATTTCAAAAACTTGAGACCATAATGGACTTTTTGCTATCTTTTATTTGGACATGGTGAAATCTGCACCTGAATACGGAACCTTGAACCTGCTTGTCTTTTTCACTCTTCTTTTCTTTAATATTAATTCATTTTTAAGCTCATCTCTTACTCTTGAAAAAAAAAAAAAGGTAAAAATTCTGTTAATAAGGTTACTGAGAGAAAAAAGAACTGAATGGGATGTAGTGGCAAAGCACATAAACAACATCTGCTAGTGAAGTTAATGAAAGCTAGACAAAAAACGCAAGCACTGAAACTTGTTCACCTTCTAAGTCCCTAAGATGCTCTTAAGTATCCATAAATAGGATTTAAACAGTTTTCAAGTATCTGAACACTTGGTATATATAATAATTTTCCTCTCCTACCTAAATCTGTCACCTAATTTCTTACACGTCAGAAGAAACAGAGATCATAGAATTATTAAGGTTGGAAAAGACAACTAAAATATCTAGTCCAACTGTCAACCCATCACCACCATGCCCACTAACCATGTTGCCCAGTGCCATATCCACATGGCTCTCGAACACCTCCAGGGATGATGACACCATCACCTCCATGGGCAGCCTGTGCCAGTGCTTCACCTCTCTTTCTGTGAAGAAATGTTTCCTAATATCAACCTAAACCTTGCGTGGCGCAACTTGAGGCCATTATCTCTTGCCCTATAACGAGTTATCTTGAAGAAGAGGCTGACTCTCAGCTCACCACAACTTCCTTTTAGGTAGTCATAGAGGGCAGTAAGGTCTACTCTGAGCTTCCTCTTCTCCAGGCTAAACAATCTCAGTTCCCTCAGCCAATCCTCATCAGATTCGTGTTCCCACATCAGCTTCGTTGCCCTTCTCGGGACATGCACCAGGGCCTTGATGTCTTTCCTATAGTGAGGGGCCCAATACTGAATGCAGTACTTGTGGTGTGGCCTCAGCAGAGTTAAGCACAGGGAAACAATCGCCTCCCTGCTTCTGCTGGCTACGTTATTTCTGACACAAGACAGGATACCATTGGGCTTCTTGATCACCTGGGCACATCGTTGGCTTGAGTTCAGTCAGATATCAACTAACACTCCCAAATACTTTTCTTCTGCACTGCTTTCCAGCCACTCTGCCCCAAGCCTGTATAGATGGGCTTGTTGTGGCCAAAGTGCAGGACTCAGCACTCGCCTTTGTTAAAGCTCGTACAATTGGCCTCAGCCCAGTGATCCAGCCTATCCAAACCCCTCTGCAGGAACCTCCTACCCTCATGCAGATCAACACTATTCCCAAATCAGTGTAATCTGCAAAGTTACTGAGGGTGCATTCAATCCCCTCATCCAGATCATCAATAAAAATATCAGAGTTTGTCCCTGTATTTACCCCTGGAAAGCACCTCTGGTGACTGTTTGCCAGCTGGATTTAACTCCATTATGAGGTGAATGGCCCTCCAGCCAGTCTTTTACCCAGAGAAGAGTACCCAAGTCCAAGCCATGGGCTGCCAGCTTCTCCAGGAAGGGATAAAAAAAAAGTGGGAATTACAGTCAAAGACTTTACTAAAGTCTAGGTAGATTACATTCACAGTCTTTCCCTTATCCACAAGGCAAGCCACATGGTCATAAAAGATCAAATAGGTCAAGCATGACCTGCCTTTCATGAACCTAAACCCAGTTATATAATGAAAGAATGTTTCACAAGTATCATCCAAAATAGGAAGCCTCTTGAGTATCAGATGCATTCACTAAAAGCTCAGTGAAACTATTCAGTTATTTATCGTTTGGCCCAGCA
Organism: Tympanuchus pallidicinctus; assembly: GCF_026119805.1. Classification (NCBI taxonomy): domain Eukaryota; kingdom Metazoa; phylum Chordata; class Aves; order Galliformes; family Phasianidae; genus Tympanuchus; species Tympanuchus pallidicinctus. The sequence goes on along the minus strand of NW_026294749.1, from coordinate 4,568,668 downwards.
TTTTGGTCCCTATCTACTTTTTTTCATTTCAACACACCATCTTAGTTTGCTGATGAATGCCAGCAAAAGAAGAACCAACATGAGGGTGGTGTGAGGCTCTTCCCTCTCACAGCTCCCAGCACAAGGGAATCTTGCAAACAGAACAAGTTACACAATAAAACCTGAAAAGATATTTCCCTGGTGCACTGTTACAGGTGTCTCAGTAATAGAATACAGTCAACCCACCTCAGATCCAAGCACTTCCCGTTAAAGAGTTCTAAGGCCTCAAAGTGCCAGAAGAAATGGAATCTCATTCAAGGAACAATGAAACATCATAGTTGTGATGTATAGGAAGAAAAATGTCATTCTCCATTATACCAAAAGAATATCCAAAGTCTCCATAGGATAACAAGATAACTGGTGACACAAAATTTTGCTGCCATGGAAAGCCAGAAAAATATTGCAAAGCCATAGGCTTCAAGATTGTGGTTAGGCTTTTTATTAGTTTTGTTTTTAAAGCAGTTCATTGATTCTTTGAAGAAAGTAATGCTCAGTGGTTGTACATCAGGTATGAACCAGTTTGGTATGAAACCAAGGTAGACTCCAGGTATACACCAGGATAGCACTGGTGCAAACTGCTTGTCCTTCTCCAATCCCTCTCTCTTTGGGAAAACCATGTATCAAGCACAGGTATTAAGGAGTTGATTCCACAGGGATTTAAATATGGAACTGTCAGAGATGTCCCTTTTCATAAGACAAACTTTGCTCTCTCCAATCACACGGGGCCTCTTCAGTTTCTAAGGGTTCACTACTCCATCCAGTGAGTTCAAAATCCTGCTCTAAATCCAGGGAGATAGGCTAAAGTCTGAGTATCTTCAAGAGTTGCTGACAGCACAGCAACCTTGGAGCGCTCACCATGCCAGAGAGAAGCAACTTCATGCACTTTTAATGGAATGAGTCTCTCAACTTACCAAGGCTGAAGCTCTCAGGAATAAAAGGAAGCCCTGCAGTGGGCATCCACATAAAGATCAGAATGTCTGCAAGTTGATGTGGCTCAGAATATGGTTAAAAAACAAACTTCTTCATGGTTACCACTATACATGGACTACACAAGTGGAATAATGATAGGAAAAAGCAAACATTCTGACACAAATACAAACATAATGATCAAGTGAAACAATTGCTACTCACTGCAGTGGAAAACAAGAGAAGGTAAAATATTTGGGACATTTAATTATGTGCTAAACATAGAAAAATAATTGGATACTGAAAGCATGAGAGAAAAAGTGATAGTCTCAGCATCGCACAAGACGCAACACCTGTTGTGTGTACAGCACAGAGTTTAATTTATCTTTGCTTTACCTGGATTTAATTGTAAAGGTTCAGTGACAAATGCTTTTCAGTGTCTGATCGGGTTTTCACCAAAACAAACTGCAAAGGGCAATACTTTTTGTTGGTTTTGTTTAAAATTTGATTAATAGAGACTTAAACATTTGCCAACCCAGCAACCAAAAGAACAAAGTAACTTGATTTGGATACTGTGCCTCATAGGAATTGCTGCCTTGCCTTTTCTCCCTGTGTAGCTCAGAAGCCACAGCAAAACTACATTTCCCGTGAGAGGCCGAGGCCAAAAATTCCCATCATGAATTACACCCTTTTCTACAAAAGAAATTTGGTTGACATAGTTGATAAAGAATGAGAGCATACTGAGGAGAACAGAAGCATACATTCTGCATACAACACTGAAAGTCCTTGCAGCACTGGCAGTTAAAGTGTTCTGACTGCTAGCCAGCAAATAACACCAAATTCTCACAGAAAAATTTACATTTTCAGTGAATAAAACACAACAAATCAATGTATTTTCTGTCACTGCTGGCTCTGATGCTTTTTTCACATTTCTGTTGGCCTCCTTCACAAATGATTTAAACAGAGAATAAGGCAGCTTCGGCAACAATAGGCTCTGTGGATCTGGAAGAAGTTAATGACTTAGAAAATACAGTGCATTGCCTTCCAGGACAACTGGCTGGTACTGAAGCAGGTCAGGGACTCAACCTGCTTGCAAAAAAAAAAAAAGAAAAAGAAAAAGACTTTAGGTAATATTGTTGCAGAATTGTTGTGCTTCTTGTGAAAAGATATATTTACATCCCCCTGAAACAAGGTAAAATGAAGAAAGGGGGTCCGGTCCTGCATCTGCCAAAAAGCAGTATTAGTTCCATCACTGGTCATTAGTCACAATAGCATCATGAAATGTTTCCAACCACTGGCAACCAAAATGCCATCTGGAAGCACTTAAAAGTGACAACGTATCTCAATAATTCGAACAAAACCAATGTGAGAGGAGAATGTGGACTCTTTCAAATGCTATCTAAAATATTTATAGTAAAAATGTTAAGTGTGATACCTTTTCAGTTCTGAGTGAAAGATCAAAGAAGAGAAGTATAAATATTCAGCAGTTTTTTTCCCCCAACTACATGTTAATACTAAAGGCTACAAAAAGTATTACTAAAAATAACACTGCTGCCAAATTCAAACATATTTCATAATCGAGAAAAAAGGGAATTTATACGAGAATTTAAAACAATTCATTCTCCTAAGAAACGAAGATGGATAGGAGTGACAGCATCTCCATTGAGCACTAGCAGAAATCATGGTCTACAAATTTAGGTGGCAGACAACTGCACGGTAAGGACTGAATGTTGGTTCAGGTATTTATGTAGCTTTCTGATCAGTGGGTTTGTCCTTACCACATCCAGTTCCTTTTACATTTAATTATAGGCGAAGTAAAGAGGGACATGGCTCTGGATGCAGATCGGGAACCTGTACCATTTTTCCAAAGTCACACAGCAAATCAGTGACAGAGGGGCATGAATGATTGCAGGCGCAGGCCCTCTGAGTTACTTTTCTTTCAAGTTACTCTTCCCGCACATGCACACTTTCAGTTACTTGTCTTTTCTACAAACTGGATAGCAGCCTTGGAATTAAAATGGGCTAAGGCAGGAAAAAACAACTCATCCCATATACAATGGACAGGATGACCAACGGTGTTGTTTGGCAGGTGACAAACTAAACTTAAATACAGGGAAAACAGGTGAAGGAGAGGATGGAAGAGAAGATTTAACAGGAGGACACAAGGGACTTCAAGATCAAGAGCGGAAGTGGAAAGAAATCATTTGTCCTTTTTGTGTAAAAGCAACAAATTAAAAGCAGGCTGCAGCACTTGAAGGCAACTCAAAAACATCTGTACATCTGTGTGTGCAAATACAGGGAGTTTCTCAATGGGCTTGCTTACACAGTACCTGTAAAAACTAGTGCAAATTCTTCAGCTTTTCACACAGTTAAGTGTTCTTTATTACTTCCTTCCACTCCATATATGATTTTTCCTTCAGAATTGTCAGATTCTATGAGCCTTAATCTGGGTAGCTGGTTTTGTTTTGAAGATACAGAAATTCCCCACTTTCCTTCCCTGAGGGTGGTTTAGTTTCACACAGACAGTCACAAGAAACCTGTTTTTATTGCTTTTCTGACAGTTGCTGCCTTGGGAAGACAACTAAGAAAAAATCGTCAAAGTGAGGATGACTATTGGCCAGCAGACTGAACTATTATTAACACACAGGAAAACTATCTGACTGTTAAATAGATTAAAAAAGAACACCACCAAAACAATAAAAAGAAATTAAACACTTCAAGCCCTCTTGCTGGGTCCCATCAGCATGGACAATACACTCACACCATCATGTAAGACAAAAACCTTTTGTCTTATCGATGAGGCTTGCCTGGTTATTTTGAATAGAAGGATGGTGGGAAAGTTAGTTGTACTGAAAGCAGCCAAATGATGACAATATGTAGCAATCAGGTGCACTGGACAGAACTTCTACAGCTGTCAAAATGAGCTTAAGTTTGGAAAGTTCCAACTGATGCTTGGCATCTACATAATTAATATTATGCCTACTCTGTAAAAAGACAAAAGAAAGGAAATGTGAGTAAGATACCGTGCTTGCACAGTCAATGCCTCCTATGAGAAGATGATATGAGCATCCCTTGATGAAATACAATGTGGACATGAAGACCAACAGGTTAGGGGACAAAATGAAATGATTCATTAGTAAAATCTATGAAATTATTGGTCTGCTACTCAAGAAAGGAAGACATTGATACATTACCTTAGAAAGACCAACACACCATTTTTGTTAAGACTTCTTTAAAGGCCAACTGATCCTCTAACAACTGGGAAATAATATCAGCAAAGAAGGGATAAGATTTCAGCCCAGGATGGGGAATACACAGTGAGCACTAGGCTAAATCTAATGCTCTTAAATTGCCCAAGTCTGATGATCTTTGCTGTAAGATATTTAGAAACAAGTGGAAGACATCCCACAGCTGTTATCAGTTGTCTTTAAGGTCACTTTGAGGTTACTTGGAAGGTAAGTAAGATAACAAATGTTTGGAAGATATCACAGTGCTTATTTCTGAAAAGAAAAAAACAACAACAAACTACCTAAAAAACCAGGGGAGCTCTAGATCAGTTGTTTTTACTTCAAATACCTGGAAAGACTCTGGTGCAGATAATCAATGAAATTAAAGCACATCAAGGATATGGTGGTTGACGCCCCGTCCTTGGAGACTTTCAAGGTGAGGCTAGATCAAGCCTTGGGCAACTTGAACTAGCTGTGCATGTCCCTGTTCATTGAAGGGGAGTTGGTCTAGATGACCTTCAGAAGTTCCTTACAACTGTAAGGATTCTATGATTCTGCAATTCTACGGATATAAAAAAAGACAAAAAATAGAATACATGCAGGTATCAAGCAAATTCAGCCAAGACAATATAATTTCCCAAATTTTTAGGCTAGTTAATAAATAAAAGTATAAATTGCAGCAAGTAGCAAACATGATGCACATGTAGGGATGTGTACACAACTTAAGAGTCTGCTAAACCAGATAAGAAAAAACAGTCTACAGAAAACAAAAATTTTAAGAAGTTGCAGCTGATGTAAAAAAATTGTCAGGAAAGATATTTAAAATTATAATGAGTTATATAGAAAATGTAAAAAAGGTAAAAAAGAAAAACACTAGATCCAGTTGATAAGATTAGGTAGTACAAAATATGTCTTTTTATCATATTATTATATTATATATATATATCATATAATATATATAATATAATATTATATATGTATTATAATATATATAATATTATCATATTATCAATTATCACCGGTTTCACCTTGGAGGGGGCTGCATAAAGGCAGATGAGCAAACCAATGATCTACATGATTGCTACTAGAAGGTGAAACAGCTGGAGTAGCTGACAATAATTTGTTGCTTCTGGAAGCAGTCATTCACAGTTTGTAACCAAATCTGAAGGATTCTTCTTGTAGGGTTCTTCATCTTGGCTTTTGTATGATGGAAAATTTTCATTAATGGAATAGGTGATGCAGAAGCAATGTTTGTTAACCAGCAAATTACATTAAACTGGTTGAAACAGCAAGCACATCTGAGGACAGGAATAGAACAATCTTGACAAACTGGAAAAGCTGAAGGACAGAATTCAATCAGAACAAGTGCAAGCTTCTGTATTTTGCCCGGAACAACCAGCTGCACACACTAAGAATGGGAAACAACTGGGTATATAGCAGTCCTGCATAGACGACATAAGGATCACAAGGAATGACAAGCTGAAGGTGAATCGGTGACATTGTGCTTTCACCTAAGCAAACATCACTCTGGGATGAAGTGCAGGAAGGCAGCCAGATTGACATCCTTCTACTCTACTCAATGCTGCTGCTGGTTCAGCTGAAGTACCCTCAAGAAAGATGTGAGACAACTGGTGGCAGATCTTCAGGGAGCAATGAGAATGAGCAGATGTCTATACAACATGAATTATGAGGAAAGAGTGAGGGAATGCTGATTGCTCAGCACAAAGAAGAAGGAGCATAAACACCCTTCAAATACATAAAATACACAGCTAGGTAATAATCTGTTCATCAGCATTTATAGGAGGCAGGAGAAGAAAGTAATGGGCTCAAATTGCAGAAATGTTCTGCTTGTAAACTTGCTTGGAAAGGCAGTAGGGTCATTCACTGCTGGAAAATTTTTAAGGACTGGTTATACAAGTGTCTGTCAGAAATGCTATAAGTAGTGCTGATCCTGCTTTGGAGTGGGAGGATGAACAAGGTGGCAATACTCTCCAATTCTGTAGCATAAAATTTAACAGTCTTTGAAGTGCAGCAAGTTACTTGATTAGCAAAGACAGCTCCAATCAAAAACACATCGTGTTTTTGCTTATCCCATTGTATTAAAAGGACACGGGGGAAAAAAGTCTGGTTCAGGAAGCCAAGCAAGTAGGAAATGCAAATCATGGTTGCTGTATGTGGCAAAAGAGATCTGTTTTACCAGAACTATATTGCCTGGAAATAAAACAAACATGAAAAAGCTTCTGGAGGGAACAGAAGAAAGAGACAGACAGAGAGGGAAAAAGAAATCACCTGAAAATGATGAAACCTCTCTAGGCCAGCAACCCTTTCATTAGTGTAGCCATTGCTGAAATATAGCAGATAGGAAAGCAACATGCTCCTGAGTTACCTTTCGGTGACTAAAGCCAATGGAAAAATAAAACCAGCAGAAGAGAGAAGTCCACCCCTTAAGACAGTAACCCAAAGGGAGAATGTCACTCATCTGCCTGTCCCTTTGCTTCAGGGCTGAAATGCCTCAGGAAAGCTCCAAGGAACAGTCAGAGAAGATGCTGCCTATCCTTGATATGTTGAACTGAAACTTTCTTTTGCATGCTTTTCTGATTTTATATCAAGAACTTAACCCTTTGCTTTCGGCTATCTGCATTCACTTTGAAGTCCAGGCAGTTCAGAATGAGAAGAATAAAGTCATGCTTCCAAAAAACAATGTTGCCAACAAGTCTGTAGGGAATCTGCAACCAGTTACCAGCCTTGTATGAAGACCCCGATGGGGACAACTATTCTGAGGATGATGACCTCCCTATATGGAAGGTGATTAACTTCATGTGTTGTTGCAGGTAGAGAGACTGAAAGATAGAGAGGAAATTACATGTGCAAAGACATAGTACAGATCAGCTAATTTCAGAATAGAAATACATGGAAATGCAATAGAAATCTCAGCTTATGGAATCTCTGTGTAATGCTCTCAGCAATCATCCGTGTTTTCCTTGTATTTGTACACATTATTCTGTTTCCCCATTCCCTCTCACTCCCGCTGTATCACTTACTGTACCCCTTTCCCACATACACAATAGATGCAAGGAAAGAGCTGTCTTTTCCTTTACCCATGCTGCCTTTTGCAGAAGGGAATGAGAGGCCATGACTCTGCTACAAACAAAAACAATTCCATGTACCTCTACAGGAATACACATATGTAAATGCATATATGCATTCACAGCCATCGCTCCAAAGTCTTTCACTTAACCTCTGCAATTCTGTTTGGACTGGTGAGACCACTGGTTTCACAGTAACCTTGATGTTTACTAAAACTTTTTCAGAGATTAAATGTTGATCTCATAAAAGTTCCACTGTAGATGTGTTCTTTTGTTCCTACATGCAATATGAAGTTGCCAGGGAACAAATAAACTATTTATGACTTATGCCTGTACAGTAACGAAGAATGGCTTAATGGGGGCATGTACCACTTTGAAACTACTGCAGTCTGTTGTTCCCTGAACTGGAGGCTCTTACATAGTGTTTAGGAAGTATACTCTCTTTTCTCCTCAAAATAAGATCAAATTCTTGGCACAATTGTCAAAATCATAGCAGAAATATTTATACATGGCGCAGACTCCTACACGCAGTCCCACATGTCTGCTTTACTTGTAGGTAAATCACTGTAAGTTGCAGACTGCTGCACCCAGACTGCATCAGCTCCAGCTAAATGACTGAAATTAACTCAGTTACTCTTACATTAAGAACTTCAGAGTTACTGAGGAGGACACTGATATCTATTATACATAAGATGCAGCAATTTGGTGGCTTGACCTCGAACTCCATCATCTCTGCTAGTACATCTTCCTTGTGTGAATCATGGTCACAAATAGAGGAGGAGACTGTCCATCTGCAGGTAGCCAGCTGCCCAAACAGTCACCTTGACAGCTGTCACCACACTTAAAATCAGCAGCTTGTTTTTACTTTGCCTAATACTTGTGATATCCAGACAGGATGGCTAGCGTTCAAACACAGCAGTAGCACTGTGTTTTGAAAAGCAGAACCAAAGAATATGAAAATCATTAGGTGTGGATACTGCTGAGATTGTTGCTCAAGTTCCCCTCTGAACCATCTCCAACTACTATGTCTCTGCACTGCACTTGCATGCACAAATTCTTCTCCCCAGCCCATGACACCTCTCTCTGCAGAAATGGCTGGACAAACACTGGTGCTGGACGTGTAGAGTCAATGAGAATACAGCAGTTTAAAATGAAAGAGACGACAGAGGAAACTCTGTAGCTGTTAAAAGACAAAAGATGGAGACCACAATACCCCTGTGATCTTTTTGCACTGTCATCTCTATCTGCAGTGAAGAGCCAGAGAGACAGTTTGGACAACCCAGTAAGATTGTATCAGCTGAGGAACATCAAGTAAATAAAGATGCACAGATACTGCAAATCCCTCTCCTCAAACCCAAGTGCTTTTCATTCACAAGATTTAATCAGCATCATAATACTTGATGCTACCATGATTTTGCATTAGCATCCATAGGAAGAAATGTTATCTCCCCTTTCTCTTGGATAAATCTATAAGAGGAATCAGAGTATCGGTACAAAGGACAAGAATAGTTACACAACAGTCAAAACACCTACAAGCATTTCCAAGATGGAGCAGAGTTTACTTATTCTGCTAGCACACCTGCACAGACAGGGACAAGCTACCTTCTGGGTCTCTCATATCCCAAGACAGATTGGTTCTGATTTTATATACTCAACAACACATCACAGGAACTCCACAGGAACTAATGGAGTGAAGAAGCAATGAAAAAATCTGAATCAGTCTCTGCATTCATCTACAAAGCTTGCTCTTACTCTCACTGTGTTGGATCAATCTTCATTATTTATTTATTTTATTATTATTATTATTATTTTAAGCTTGAACCTGTATCTATTTTCTTTTCCCTGAATATTGGGCGAGCATTTCACTAGCACATGGGTGAGTCAACAAAACTGAGGTTTCATATTCATCAGCAGGTCTGCTTGCACAAATCTTGCTGCCCTGCTTCTCTTCCTGCTTCTTCTACTGCTCTCAGCCAGCACCTCTGTTTGAGTGGCTGCATGGGAGCTGACGTGGCTGAAAAAAGAACAGGTAGAAAAAAGAAAAGACAGACATAGATTCCCAATCTGGTTCACTGAAGAGCCACACCAGTCATTGTAGCTGCACAGTGCAGGGGGTGAGAACTGCATAATCCTTATGCTGCTAAGAGAAATGCATGTGGAAAAAGTTGGCAATTCCATATAATCACTGAAGTACATTCATGTACGAAGTTCGTGTAAAAATAATACGTCCAAAATGGAACTCATACAAGAAAAAGGAAAAAACTGTCTGGCTGTCCCCAAATGCTGCTAAGTGCAGTATCCTGGCCTATTCCCATTGAAGGCAATGGAATGACATCTCCATTATGCCAACTGAGGATTTAGCTGGCATTTTATAAAACAAGAGGGATAGGTCCCTGGATAGCAGTGTTTTTAAAACTGATGAGCAGAATCAGTTAGTCTGATCCTCTTCTTAAAACTGATGATACACCAGTTTGGTTAGGAAGTAAGTAAACATGTTGGAGACTGCATGAGCAGAGGTAAGCAAATACAGCTATGCCGGTTGAACTTTGCAACAGTGTGAATTCTTTTGTCATCATTTAAGATTGAGGTCAATAGTTTAAGCAGACCTTACAAAGAAGGAGCCTTCCTAGGGCTCCTGCTTGAGCACAAGTTTGATTCTATGTAGGCAAAATTCTCCTTTCTGGTTAATGTAATACAAGTCCTGAAAAGACAGATTTCTACTTGTAAGCTCTATTTTTTGGTACATCATAAAATACAGCAGCATTGTTTAAGAGATCGCTTTCATTAAAGATTAATCTGTTCACAATCACTGCCTATACCTGTTTCTCTGTATTGTGAGACATCACCCCAGGCTGACTGCACGGCTTTCACAAATTAAGAAGTGGAGCTGGACAGAAGTAGGTGTTGGGATTGAGAGAAATAACCATGAACCACTCATTTGCTGACTGAAGGCAAAGTTGCCTTTAATGAATAGTTACATGGAGGATATGAGATAGTAAGTGGGACTGTTATGAAACTTAACCATGAGATACTTTGAGTAATGATCTACAAAGCTGTTAACTGGATTCAGAATGTTTTTGAGTCATTACCATATAGGACTGGGTTGCTCTGAATGGTATATGAAATCCATATGGCTAGAGACATTAAATGACTTACTTCTGGTTAGAGAAGAAGATGGAAATGAGCACACATTTACATGGATCTTCAAAAATAAGAAATGAATAATAAAAAAGAAATCAGCTGTAGTTACATACCATCCGTACCAACAGTACTTTATCATTGAACTTTTAATTACAGATGTCCTGTGACTGAGAACTAGAAGGCATGAAATTAGCATGAATTTTCAGTGTTTGGGGAAAAAATACAGCAAGTTCACTGGACTGATGTATCTGTTATGACATCAACTCAAAATAAAATGAGGACCAGCTAAAAGGATGCTGAGTATAAATATAAATCACTGATCTTTCACTTCTTTGAACGTTTTCACGTTCAAATTCAGATGCTAAATGAGCTGAGCACTTAACACAAAAAAGAGCAAATTACAAACCTACCACAATGGCTATAATTCATTCTGGAGTAATTACTCCAGCAAGACCAGGGCTGAGCTAGTCAGACAACTCTATTATCTTTCACCTGAAGAAATTGTGATTAGTGGAGAAAATGTCACATTTATACTTAAAAACTGTTTCAAAGATGACGTGTATCTTTTGGCACAGCTCAGCCATCTTAAAAATATTGCGAGAGGCAGAGACAGCAAAGAGAACTCATTTTTTATGATTTCTCACCCTTGCGTTCAGCCACTGAGTTTAGCCCGAATATTCAGTATCTCAGCACTTGGCACACCTCAGGCATCAGCACTGAACTGCTCTCAGCTGATCCTCAGGGATGCAGCACTGGCTCTCCTAGAGATGAAGGCTCCCTGCACAGAGTCTGTGCAGCACAGAGCAGCAGGGCAAAGAAGAACTGTGTCTTCTTCATTCCCTGGAAACGCTGCACAAATCATAGAAACATAGGACAGACCTGATGAGGATTTACAATCCTCTCTGCTGAGTCTGCACTTGGCACTTCTCCTTCAGCATCATATCAAATTTGATGTGGCGTCTACTTTTTTCTCCAGACCTTTTAAGGACCCTTCATAAAGAGTACATCTTTTCCCCCATTATAAATCTGAAATAGAGCACCACAAAACACTGACTTGATCTAGATGATCTTCATAGGACCGGTATTGAAATTCTGATAGCAAATGATCACAACAGCTACATGTGGCTTAAAAAACCACCTGCATCACCGTGTAGTGCCATCCCAGCTCCAAGTGTTGCATGGCTTGCAAAGGTCACAACTAAAAGCATGACTGGACCAGGCTGAAATCATTTTTGTTTTGTTTCAATCAAGAAATGAAACAAACATTTTCCGTTTTTGAAAACTTCCCATCTAGTGTTATAAACCTGAATATGCACACGTGGTATCTGTGATGTTCACTAGCTTGACACTTTCCATTCAGGATAAGTACACCTACATTATTTTGCTTTCTACAGTGAGCAGAGGCTGGAAAAACTTGGTTGTGAGTATTGAAAAGCAGCAATGAAAGCAGGTTTAAGGAAGCAGTGTACAGACAGAAAGAACTACCTGTCTTTTGCTTGAAAGCAAGAATAATAACTGAAAGTTACAGACAAGGCTAAAATGAAATTTAGGTGTACTCACAGACTGTGACACTTGAATTACAAATACAGTGAATCACCTTTGAGGTATTTGAAGCGAGCAATAAGGTCTCCCCTCAGCCTCCTCTTCCGCAGACTAAACAGCCCCAGTTCCTTCAGTCTCTCCTCACAGGACACATTCTCCAAGCCCTTCACAAGCCTTGCTGTCCTTCTTTGGACCTGCTCCAGCACCTCAATGTCCTTTCTGTATGGAGATGCCCAAAACTGAACACAGTACTTGAGGTGAGGCCTCACCAGTGCTGAGTATAGGAGCAGGATGACTTCCCTAGTCCTCCTCACCACACCATTTCTGATCCAAGCCAGGATGCCATTGACCTTCTTGGCCATGTGGGAACACTGCTGGCTCATATTCAGCTGACTGTCCATCAGTACACCAAGGTCCCTTTCCATCAGGCAGCTTTTTCAGCCACCTTTCCCCAAGCCTGTAGGGTTGCCTGGGGTTGTTGTGACCAAAATGCAGGATCCGACACTTGGCCCTATTGAAACTCAGACAGTTTCATCTCACAACACATCCATTTTGTAAGCCCATATTTTTATGTTCCTCACAGAAGCAGAGATTCATGGAGAGAAAGTAGAAGCTTGAGGGGTTTTGGAAGTTTGTCTGGTTGAAGGCATAAGGTATTTCGATTAATTTGCGTTTCCTTTCAGAAATGCAGTAGCCATCAAATGATCATAAAATAGAGCCACGATTAAGCAACTGCTTGGAGGTGAGTGTAGAGTTGCCCACACACAGTATATCTACCCAGCTTCCAGAGAAAGCCTGCAGCTCACTCCAAGTTCTGTGCTGCTGTGTTAGACTGCTCCCTGTCCTCATCCTAGCTCATGTACAGACTTTCCAAACGCTGGGCAAGCCTTTGATTTATATTTTCCCATTTACATTTAGAAGACTTTCACAGACACAACTGAGATTTTCCAAAGCCACGTTCTCTCATATTTATAAGAGCACAAAGAATCCATGTAAGCACTGGAAACGAATTTGAGAAAAAACAAAGACATATCTCAGTTAAACTTTAATATACATGGATCTCTCTACTGTAAAGCAAAGTATGTTTAATTGGAAAGGTGGAAATACAGTTCTAACTGTGTTATTTAGTACATAAGCTCTAAATACATCTACATATTGTTATATTCAACAGCACAGCACTCAAATAAGAGTTCAGAAATGAAACTACTTCCAATATTTTTGTGTTAGCTGAAAATTGCCAATAATTTTTGTTGCAAAAACATTTTCCATGCACTCCGAGTATTCCTCTGAGACAAAAATACTTTGGCTATGAAAATTATCCATTTTACAAGTGTCAAACTATTTTTAAACCCTACTCTTCCTTGTGCTCATCTGTGTTTAGAAGAGCAGAAATTTATTTGTGAAATTCCCTGAAGAGGGGAATTTGGAAAGGAAAGGTAGCTGGGAAGCAAAAAAAAAGCCCAATATGTATTCTCTAGAGGAGAAGGTTATTAAGCATCCAATTCTGACACTTCACACAAAACGAGCATCACCTTACTTCAGAATGGTTTTGCTGAAGTCTATGAGATGCTCAGTACTAGCACGAAAAGCAGGACCAAAATCCGATGCTGACATCCAGAATGTGGAGGGGAACAGGAGACCTAGGCAAATTCATCTGTCCCTTTACATAACACACTGCATGATCACAGAGCAAATACATAGAAGGTATAAGTAGGAATGCATATTCACGGACTTCATCTTAGAGAAAAAGGAGCTGTTCCACAGCACTTGAAGGTGGAGCTGGGTAAAGGGAGTTGTGGGATGGAATGAAAAGATGTTGCCTGAAGCACTCCCTGAAGCTGGTAAACAACATGTGTTCAAGTCTTTATTCGGAAGCAGATCCAAGATCTTGGACCAATGTTCTTCCCTACCCAACAAAACAGCATTGGGCACTACTACTGCAAGCCTCTCTTTGCTGTCAATGGAGGGAGTGCTGACAGATTTCAAAAGCTGCAAGCCCACCAGGCTTCACTACTTCCACGAACCTTTCTCTTTTTGGTGCATCGAGAGAGCAGACAGCCTTACAGCATTCTTCTTCCTTCTTTATAGTGGGATAGTGCTGCAGGCAGTATCCTTTGTAATGAGGAATTAAATGTTTGAAAGGTGCAAAAACAGGATCAACTCCTTAAAGAAAGCTAAGACATCTTCTTCCTATCATCCTAAGGAACTTTCATTTTGTTAATGGGAGACTTCTGTAGCTATGACACTACATCTGGATATAAAACAAGCAAGGTGCACTTCAAAACATTTGAATGACTCCAGCTAAACCTATTATAGGCACACACATCAAATGTGGGTACTGTGGGACACATTAAGAATTTCTGTCTGCATAATGTGTTTCCTGCAGCCCAGAAGGAAAATATTCTTTAGCACAAAACAAGCCCAAGTTCATGTTTAAAGCAGGAACTGTTGATCCCAATTGGAAAAAGCATAAGATTTTCATTACATGGAGGAAAGAGGAAGGAACTGCTTGTCAGATATGTCTCTGGAAAATCCGCTTACAGGAACATGTTTGTGTGTATAGAGCAAGGGCCTATTTTTGGGAAAAAGGCGTCCCCATGAAGGTTTCATACATCTGTTTTGATTAACTGCCCTGGAGATTTTCGGAATTGGTTTTTCTGAAGAGGAATCTGCACAAAGCACTGCAGAGCTTTCCATTCTGCACAGTCTGTTAACTCTACTGGAAGAAGGCAAGCACTGAATGAACATTTTAATGTTACTCAAGACACAGTTGAGATTACGGCAGTAAGGAAGGCACAGAGGCAGACATTTCAGAGAGCCCACAGCTCCCTTTTCAAAGGTATAAAGCAAAATGAAAAATGGAAGAGCCACTCCTGCTGAGTTCTACTGTAACATGAACTGCAGCTCTTCTGCCAGTGCCTAACCAGGCATGGAAGCACAGATGAAAGCAAACAGTGTCAAAAGACAGAAGGAAACTTCTTGCATGGTGACTTGGCCAGCCCTCAGACTGTAATAAGACTTAACTGTCTTCCTTCTACCTGCAAAACTGTCAAAATCCCTAGGCAGGATTTAAGCTCCGGCCTTCTAGGAATAAGCCCAGGGTCCCTGAACCCACATGGTGCCACAGGAACATCTGTAGAAGCCCGGTCTCAAGACAGGAGTAAAGGCATCTTACAGTCATGTCTTCTTTACAGGAGATTCCTTCAGCCAAGCAGCCACCACCCTCCCATTCAACACAGGCAGAGTTAAAATGCTCACAGACTGATTTCCATTTTCTGCGTCCTTCCTGCAACTAGCTCTCTAACAGGCTGTTTCACAATGTTCGCTTTGCCAAGACTGTATTTGTTCATTTTAAAAATCACCAGGAAGGGCCCTCCTCTCAGTTGTATAGACAGAGGGAAAATGGACTGTCAACAGAATGTAAATCTGAGCACAACCTTCCACTCTTCAGTTCTTCCACTTCAGCCTGTATGCATAGGAACTTATTTAATGGATGTACAGCACTTGCACACTGCTCCTTTTGCCTGCCATCTATTCTGATGCTGTTTTATGGGCTCTAGTGACAAAACCTTCCTACTTTGCCATGCAAGGAAACACAGGGGCTATGAAAACAACCTTAACTGCTGGCCAGGATTCTTCTGCTAATTCATACAGTTTTTAATTCCATGCCTTAGGACTATAATAAATATTACCCCCAATAAGTTGGAGCAAGAATTAAGCTAATATTGAAGGAATCTGTCAGACGACTTATTTATTGTTCTAATTTTATGACTCCTTGATGCAAATCCTATCAGACATTGGCTGGATCTAAACAGAAATCACTAAATCATCCAATGCACTAATTCAATAGAAAAGCACAAAAAGTACTATATTAAGTATGCTACAAATTAAGCTGTTAAATCATTCATTACTCGCCAGTTTTGAAATGCTTTTTGTTGAGTAACTAATAATTTTTTTTTTTAAATCTACTATTACAACATATATTTTCCAGGACATTTACTATGTCACATGTTGGGTTTACCTTCTGCACAGGTATTCATCTATCAGCATTTACAAGTATTTTAGAGCTTACCTAACCTTGCTTGTGCTTCATCTTTGTGAAACATTCGGCTGATGAAATACAATTACAATCATATTCAAGAAAGACTTACTTTGAGTGAGTGTGAAATTTACTTTCCCTGGGGACAGTCTGCATAAGAATCTGGTCTGTTCCTTGTGATCACTTTTATCTCCATCTAGATTCACAAAGAGCTGAATGTATGCAGTCACTCACAGGATCAGATCCAAAGCTAGACCTGATAACCTGTTAGGTAGTTTCACTTAACTGTGATTTAATTCAGTAAAAGACTCTAAAGTTTTCATTTGTAAATCAGAAATACCACTCACCTAGGGGAAAGTTTCTTTGCAAAGATGCAAATTGTGCCAATTCAAACATGTTTATTGAATTCAATTAGAGATGATATTTCTGATTAGCCTGGTCATTATCTGATGAACCCTACAAGGAGCAAAGGGGTAAAGAAGGAACAGAGACAAGGCTGCAGGTCATATTTTTAATGCTGAGGTGCTAAAGCCATTGATATTAAGAATGCCCTTTTGATGAGGTCAGAGTCTATGAAAACTCTGCAGTCACAATTATATGCTAGTCAATGCTGAACTGCATCAGTATCATTTAATCTCTGGGGGAAAAGTCTTTTCTGTTGATCATTTTCATGACTCTGAAAAAACATCATATTAATACACATCAGAAAGAAAGATTTAAAACATTCAAAATGCTAGAAGTTCTTTCATAAGTCTCTTTTTGATGCATGACATAGAAACAGTGGCAAATCCTTGTTCCAGCTGGACCAAGGAGAACCCCCAACAGGAGATTCAACTTTCATCTTTAAAGAAGGGGAAAAAAAAAGGGGGGGAAAAGGCACCTAGAAACTTTATCTTTGTAATCAAATGAGGAAAACTGTTTTGTGATCTATTAATACCTTTGTCCTCCTGGAGAGAGGATAAAAAAAGGTTTTGAAGATATTTCAAAACTTCTCTTTTTTTTGGTTGCACCGGGTATCATGCTTTCCAACTTCACTGGCAGTCCCTTCAGGGAAAAAAGGAAAGCTCAACTTATCATGTCCTTGATGGCATGCTGCTCTCAGAAGGAAAGGACAGCGAGGAATTCTTGTCTAAAAATACAGACCCAGATTTGGGTTGCCAACCACTTAATCAGGCCTAGATCAGGATGCCCAGGGCCCCATCCAACTGGGCCTTGAACACCTCCAGGGATGGGGCATCCTTTTGAACAAGGGGCCTTCTAATTGCATTGGATGTTCTTGCTACCTCCGTAAATCAGTAAGTATGAGCACACAGCCAGCCTTCTCTGCATTATTCATTATTTCCACGTTCCTTATCATGCCACCTGTCATCTGTTTCCTCCCCAACCTAAGCAGTTCTAATACACTTGATTCATCCTTACATCTTGTACATTTTCACATCTCAGACAACTTGTACTGTCTGGATATTTTTTCCTGATGTTTTTCAAGATGCAAGAACGAGATTTGAACACATCATAGAGGGGACATATCCACAATACAATAGAATCACAATATTTACAGCCATAAACAACCATGTTTCATGCCAACTCAATACTTCATTTCATTCAACAAGAAAAAGGAACAATCAAATGGATAGGAAATTAAATCCAAGTGCAGGATGTATGACTTCATCTTCAGCTGCGCAACAGTCCTCCTTAATGACTACCATTTA
Organism: Tympanuchus pallidicinctus; assembly: GCF_026119805.1. Lineage (NCBI taxonomy): Eukaryota > Metazoa > Chordata > Aves > Galliformes > Phasianidae > Tympanuchus > Tympanuchus pallidicinctus. Next base: position 4,550,979 of record NW_026294749.1, on the reverse strand, counting down.
GTTGAAAAGACTGCTCTCTCCTGCAAGAGAGAGCAGTTCTTCAGAACTACCTAAAACATGCAAGTTTTATGTAGCACTCATTTTTATGCTAAAGCCATAAATTAGACTAATCCTAGTTCCCAGGTCATCAACAACAATTTGTTCCTGGAATTAATAAGTACATTTAGAATTCATCAGTATCTGTGAGAATCATGAAATATTCCTTTCTGATATGCATCATCACACTTTAGTCATGTTCCCCAAAATATTTTATTGTTGCCAATGTTCTTCTCTGCAATGAGTTTAGCTCCTTCTAGAATCAGGTTTAAGGACTTGCAGATTGCAGTGGGGTTGAATTTCACAAGGGATTATATTTTCTCATTTTCAGCATATCCACTTTATTCATCCTGAAACTCCTTCAAAAATCCTGGCAATTTCCTGCAATTTGGAGGCTCATATTGCTCCTACATCTTTCCTTCTCAAACATGTTTAAGTTTTATTACTCCTCCTAGAGCCACTATTTGTATGCAGGTGTCCTTCTGAGAGATGGTATATCCACACTACAGACAGTGAGATAATGCAGAGATTACTGCACCAGCATTATTAGACTGGCTTAGAACAGAAGTAATCCAACTGCAACAGCACAGTGTTCAGTTTAAGACAATTTACTAGTTCTTCATAGGTAGAACAACCTACACATACCACAGCCGTTGGTGCTAGGCTAGAACAAAGGACTCATTTAAAACTGGCTGAGATGAATCTCCCATGAACAAATCAGCTAGCTCTTCTCAAATAGCCAAGGAATCCTTAATGACTCCCTGTTTGATGGATTAACAAAATTCAGTGGGTTTCTGTACTTTCTACAGTCTTACTAGCACTGCTTGTATGCATTCATTTGTTCAAGGCCCCTGTCACACTCTCCATTCTGTCAGCAGAGACCATGGGTGAAACATCAGTGCGAGGCAGGGAAAGTGTTCACACTCATGTTGGTACTGCCTCTCACAGCTCTGCTCATGATTAACAGGGTGTACGAAGACACGGGCATCACAGACACCTCCAGAGAGCCCTGCAACAGGCTGATACCAAAGATGGAACCAGAAACCTGATTATTTCCAGTCCCACAGCCTGGCGCCCTCTGCAGCATGGCTATTTGCAGTTGGGTTGCCCTGCAGCAACAGAATACCTCAATCAGGTGATTGCCAAGAACCCTCAGAGCCCATGAGCAACAAGACAGTTACAGGGAGAGACAGTGTTCATTAACGTTACGATTTCCATTGGGCCCGAGGAAATTTGGCCTTGCAATATTTTATTCTATTTGTAGGAGCCAGCGTGACTCAGCTTCTTCTATAAAAGCAAGAGGGAGTGTGCTTTTGAAGACAATACATGACATCTCTTCAGGTAAATTTTAAAAATGGACCAAGCTGGCACCTGCAGGCCAAACTCTGCAGTTTCTTCGAAATTCAGGAATACTAAAGTATGTCACACACAGCTGCTGTAATTCCCCAGGCTGGCACTTAGTCATCAGTCAAAGCTACTCTCACAGCACAGAAGTAGATTTCTTTCTTTCCCCTTCCTTGCTCTTTAATGTTATTGAAATAAAAATAGATGGAACTGTGATTTTTCACATCTGATGTTGTGTCCTTGTCTAAGCACTAAACTTTGGCTTCCCTCAGTTCAGAAGATGTGCCTTCTATAAAAACATACTACATCTGTGCTGGAGCTTTCTTTCCAGTGCCTGAAGGCAGCTTATCAACAGGAAGGGGACTGACTTTTTACACAATCTGATAGTGATAGACAAGGGGGAATGGCTTTAAACTAAAAGAGGGCAGATCTAGGTGAGATGTTAGGAGGAAATTGTTCACTGTGAGCGTGGTGAGGCAGTGGCACAGCTGCCCAAAGAAGCTGTGGGTGCATCTTTAGGCTCAAGGCCAGGTTGGATGGGGCCCTGGGCAGCCTGAGCTGCTGGGGGCAGCCGTGCTCACAGCATGGGGTTGGAGCTGGGTGGACTTTGAGGTCTCTCCCAGCCCAAACCTTTCTATGATTCTATTATTCTTTCTTTCTAATTCAAGCTGAAGTTAGCAATTCTTATGGCCTGCTCACCACGCACTGACCTATTTCATGTCACCGCAGCAGAAGCTTCATTCACACTCAGTATTTGTTTTATCAAATAGCTTCAAATTGTTTTGCCAATAATCATTTTGAGCAAGTCACCTGCTTTTCCACAGTCACACACTTCAGCTTAACAAATTATCCTGCTGCCAAAACTTTTACGGTGCCCGGCAGACACTAAGGGACACAGCTGCCTGCAATTCTCTTGTCTGTTTTCCAAGGTATGCAGCTTTATTACAGATAACATGGAATATGATAGGTTTTGTTGGAAAAATCCATTAACACTGCCTAATGATGAACACGGATACAGCTTTCAGGAGCACAGCTGAGAGCTTCGGAACACCAGGTCTGCTATCTATGCTCAGCTGCACTGAAATATGTGAGTGCCTCTGGCTGAGCTCAGAAACACAAATATCGTCACTGATCTAAGCTGAGGGTAAAGTCACTTCAAAAAACTTTACTGACAATCTCAGATGTCGTCATTCCTTGACTGCATCACTGGTTCTAAGCAAGTAAGACATGCAGTTCAGCTACCTGCAATGAATCTGCTCAAAACAAGTACATCAAACAGGAAAATCCCTTAGCTCAGATGCTGTTTACTAACTCAAAATCTTGATCAATTCTGTAGCGACAAAAAAGACTTTGGGCAACTTTTTAATAAATTAATGTAACTTTTTGAGAAAATGTGGTGTTTATGACCATTTGGAAATCATAAAACCAAAATAAATAAATATTTAAATAAAGCTATGGCTTATATATAAATAAATTTAAATCAGGAGTAATATTTAGAGATCACAAATACATAAATAAATGAAAACTGAATACTGAGAGTCCTGTAGAAATTTGCTGTCATCTTTTTCAGGTTTCCTTCTTTGCATAAGACCCAGGAGATGTGGACCCATGTGAATGGGAACAAGCTTTACATGACTCCCCATGATCTGAAAACAGCATGTTTTATTCAGCTGTAATAAACACTGGCAATATTAATGTTCTGCCTGGTAAGAGACATTTACAATTCTACAAGGATTTTGTGAAATCTTATCACTTTCGCCTAACCAGTGATGCTGAACATTCTATCTCAAAAACGCACCGCTTTGGATTTCTTGAGCTTCCTTCATGGCCAGTGAGTTTCTGCTTTACTTTGTTGCTGGCTTAAACCATGAACTTAAGTGGGCTAGGTACTACACTGACACGCTCCATTTTAACATTACAGATATGAGAGAAACTAGTACTTTCTGAGGTACTTTGTGATAGGGGAGGGAAGCCCAATTCAGCTGAAGAGCCATCCAAAAACATGCAAACAAATACTTGGTAAAAGCTGTGCAGAATAATACATTATGGCCAACTGCATGATGTGAAGCCTTGTTCATGCAGGGCTAGTACACAGAGCCTGAGCCTAGTGTGCTCCCACAGGAACATGTGGAGAACATTCAACTCCCTGAGAATGAATAGCTCAACAAATGAGTTATTAAGAACTTAACTACACAAGTCCCAGGAGAAACCCACTGCAGCCTTTTAAAAATGGATTTGGAATTGCTCCTTTAAATGGAAAATACACTAATTACCAATACTGCAGGACCTGCCCGGATTAAGAGAACATAATTGAAGGTTACTGGAAAGTTTGTATTCCAAGAAGCCTGAGACAGCACCACTGAAAGAAGAATCCAGCCTGCCTTCAGGGGAAAGTGTCAAACTTTGACCAGCCTCAGTGAAACAATCCAGCAAAATCAGCCAAGTTCCACTTGGTTCATACTGAGCCTATAAAAATCAACATTTTGACCACAGCAGCTCAAGCAGCTCAGGAGCCATATTAATTTCCCTTGTTCTGGAAAAGGTGCTCCTTGGCCAAGCCGACCCACTTACTGCTGGGTATCAGCCTTGGGAGATGCTGAACATTTCAGGCCTGAGAGTTCATGATGCCATATGCTCGCTGGTCCCTGGTGTATCACTTGAAACACAGTCATTCCCATGTCTGTATGGTATGCAAAAACCCGGCACACTTTTACAAAGATGGCTTTTCTATAGAAACAGAATGAAACACCTGTGCTATACAATACCACTCCTCTCCAGTTACAGTTTCCTGGTAGAAGACATCACTCACATAAAAGCACTGCATTTATTTTTCTATCTACTTTCTCTTTTACTTCAAAGCAGGTCTGCTTGAAAATGATCTGATCACAGGAATATCTAATTACATTCTGCCACTACAGTGGAGACCAAGAAAAACAATCATGTTCTCTGTTACTGCTGGTAATGCCTTTCTCTCCTGGACAATCTACTTCTGGGACTCAAGGATTATCTGGAGAGATTGCTTATGGAATGGCTGTGGCTGCTATAAACTTCTGTATCCTTCAGCAGTTTTCCCAACAAGACACTTCAGTCCCACAGAAACATTATTTCTGTGGCTATTCCAAATAATGCACAATGAAGATTGCAGTATATTCTAAGTGTAATTTTCAGGAGCAGTTTGCAGACATTTCTAGCAAGTGATCATAATGGAAGCTCTTCAGCAAGTTTCAGGAAAGTGCAGGGGAACAATGCGCAACAGTGGAGCAGAACTTCAAGTCCTATACATAGAAGCCCTGACAGGTGAACTAGAAGGGCTTCCTTTTTCCCTGTAGGGTACACACACATGAACTGTCAGTTCCAAACCTGAATCTACCAGTGACAATGGTAAGACGCACTGAAATTCAAATAAAACTCATAGAAAATGACTGCAATACACACAGCAAATCATGAGCCAAAGAAGTTTAAGTACAGATGAATCTTAGAGAAAAACACAATAGAATGGGACAGAGCAAAGGACAGGGGAGTTAAAATTGTGAAGTGATCACAAGATAGGAAGTAGAAAAAAGTGAAACATCTTCCAGAGCAGATTTTAAGACAAGCTGCTAAACAAAAGATATGCTATTCATTTATTTACTAAGTTCATATTGATTTGGAAAAATAGCAAAAATATTGCAAAATAAAAACAGAATTAGAAAAGCCTATCAGTTGATGAGCTTGTGCTTCCATTATTCGCAGAAGTGCATTGACATTATCTGTGATGGGACTCAATAAACAGAATTAATATAACATGGCTATCACTCAACATTTCCATAATGTTTTATGTCTTCACGCTGCTTTGCAATATAAACTTAATAAATTAATCTCTATAAGGTAGGAAAATCTGATTAGCCTTATTTCACAGATGAATTAACTGAGATTTGGCAGAAGTTCTGTCACCCAAAGTAGTGGAACAGAATTGAGGGAAAAGAGTAGCAATTAGTATAGCAATTTGAGGCCACAGAGACTTTGCCGTTCCTTCTGGCTGATGATTGTGCACAACTTTCTCATTCATACTGCAGTGTAAAATTTAGACATCTGCCCATCTGTCAGAATTTCTAACATCCCTCAAAGCACTATCAATAAACAAACAATCTGACCGAAGAAACTGGATTCTGCTGTACAAACTCACATCATATCCTGCAACCCTCTGGTTTAGTTTGCCAAATGAACACAGGAACAGAGGAAGAGATCTTCTGGCTTGCAATAGCCCATGGAAACCAGGCAGTCCCAAAGAAACACACAAAAATTAATCCTTATAGGAGAAGAGAAATGGTATCAGCTGCAAGCCAAATCCTGCAAAACTTCCATCAGAAATTGGAATGAAAGCAGACATTTTGCATGTGTTCCCCTCTCATTATTCAACTTTCCCATTGAAAAATGTGTTTGAAACAGTGACAGCTGCTTTGCTGATCTTCTACACAACCTCTATGGAGCTACCACTTTCTGGATTCAAGATGTTTCAGCTTCCCCTGGAAGATTTACTTTGCCATTGGTATTCATTTAGATTGAGTATCATGCCACACTGATTCAATGGAAAGGGGACATGGATTTCTCTTGGCAATGGCATTTTCTGTCGGGCTAGAACAGCTGTCAAGGGGAGAATACATCCAAAGGTAAAAAAGAAGTTCTTTCTGACAGGCATTTGAGTAGTCATCTAGAGTGACTATCCCCTAAATGAGTAGGAACACCTACATCATTTGTAACATAGAGTGACTACCCCCCATCCAAATATACATGCCCTGATTCTTTTTCTACAGGAACTAAAATTCTCTACAAGCCTTCAGGTTAAAAAAAAATCTGTGACTATCATATTAGTCCAAAAATATGACAGAAGTGTCACAACAACAGAAAGGCAAATAATAGGGCTTGTCAACAAGCACCACATAGACAAATATAACCTCGGTACATCTTGTAAAACTGACTTATCTACTGGCTGTACAACACAAACGATAGCATGCAGGGAGTTAAATAAGCACATAAATAACTGGAGTACCATCATTCAGGAAATTACAACGTGGTCCTGAATTTTGGTTTCCCACCCATTTTTCCCCTGCTAAAATTTACTGCATCAGGTTATAGCAGCACCTCTTCCAACTACTACAATGGAGGGATGGAAAACTTGTGTTGCACACTCGTGCACTAAGGGTGACTTCTAGAACACTAGAACACTCGTTCTGCCTCAATTTTCCCTTACTTGTGTCCTAGATGTTCTATTTTTGGGACATTTTAAGGGTAGTTTCACGAGTTTGAAGCTTTGTCTATATCCTAGAGGAAGAAGATGGAAAGAAGTAGTTCCGAAGTCTTTCTTCATTTGCAAGATCCCTACCTTAGGTAACGACTTACTGGATAGCTGATAGAACCCGTGGACACAGGACTGGAGTATTTGCACATGCAACAGAGACAAAATACCACTGTAAAGCCTAAGTTTACTTTCACACAGTCCTTTCTGTCTTTAAATCTGACTGCTGACAATAGCAGAATACTCTTCTCTGTATAACAGAAGATAATGTCTTTGGCCATGAAAACTGTCTGGAGTGGTCTTAAATGGAGACAAAAAATGGAATGCTGTTGGAGAAATGCCAGTGGAATGCTACAAGTGCTGACACACTTAATGCATACATCCAGACAAGTATATGTTATCCCAGGGCAGACAACAGCCACTGCAATTTCTTGAACATATTAAAAGCTATACTAGAAGCTTAGGGGTATCCTGAATTCACGTTAAACAATTTGTGTTAAAATCACAGAACCACAGAATATCCCAAGTTGTAAGGGACCCACAAGGACCATCAAGTCCAACTCCTGGCTCTACACAGAACCACCCAAACTCCAAATCCTATGTTTGACAACGTTGTCCAAAGGTTTCTTGAACTCTGGCAGCTCAGGGTTGTGACCACTGCCCTGGGGAGTCTGTTCCAGAGCCTGACCATCCTCTGGTGCAGACCCTTTCCTTATCCCCAGCTGCCCTTTCCTTATCCCCAGCTGCCCTCCCCTGATGCAGCTCCTGCCGTTCCCTCAGCCCTGTCGCTGTCACACAGAGCAGAGCTCAGTGCTGCCCTCCTCTCCCTGAGCTGCAGCCGCCATCAGGCTTCCCCCTGGCTCCTCTGCTCTGGGCTGAACAGACCAAGGGACCTCAGCCACTCATCATACACCCTGCCTTCCTCATTTTCATAGCACTCCTTTGGATGCTCTCCAATAGTTCTGCGGCCTTCTTATAGTGTGGCACCCAACCCTGCCCCCAGAGCTGGAGGCACAGCTGCACAGCATGGAGCACAGTGGGACAACCCCTCCCCTCACCCAGTGGTAGTGCTGGACCTGGTGCACCCCAGGGTATGGTCGGTCCTTTGAGCTGTCACTGCACACTGCTGGCCCACATACAACCTGCTCTCCACCAGAAGCCCAAATCCCTTTCTTTAGGGCTGCTCTCCAGCCTCTCACCCCCCCCATCTGTACACATAACCGCAGTTGTCCCTTCCCAGATGCAGAATCCAGCACTTGTTCTCGTGCAGCTTCATGTGGTTGGTGATTACCCAGCCCTCTGTAAGGCCTCTCTACCCCTGAAGGACTCAGCAGCTCCTCCAATTTAGTGGAGTCCTCAAACTTAGCATACATTCGAGTCCTGCATTCAGACATCTCCAGATCAAGCCCTTTCCTCACAGATGAAGCATCTGATCCTGTAGAGAGGAGGGCAGTTTAAAATGCCTAAAGAACATCATTGATTTTGTTAGCTTGCTTTCTAAATTTCTATTTAGATAAATTTCTATTTAATATTAAAAAAAAAAAAGATAGGAACCAAAGAGGAGCTGCACATTTCCTGTCTACACTATCAGGAAAATAGACTTAGATGTCATTTTCTAGTTGGACTTACAGAGTAGCATTTGGGAGACTACAGACATTGCAGAGCATCACCTGGGTACACAGCTACTCCCTTGCAGAAGACACTGACATCACAGAACATTTGCAAGAAATGGCTACAAACTGGGAACAGACTGCTATCTTTTTTTTGGTTAACATTACCTGGAAAACTGATTTCTCTTCCCTCTGTCCTCCCCCTCCTCCTCCCCCTAGTCTGGACAATCAGAGAGACACCAAGGAGGTCAGAAGGAAGCTATTCAGGGGACCACACAGAGAAAAGAAAGCAATGTCTAGGTGAGGAGTGATCCCCTTTAAATACAGTTTGGTTTGCTTCTTGACTCATGTTAGAACACCCTATGCAGGACCAGTAACAAGTGCTGGCCAGCAACATCTGCTCTGGCTTCTTCAGACTGCCAGGCATTCCTTGGACACCACACAGCAATGCCACAGTGATGACACATGGGCATCATGGTGACACTTAAGCATCTCTTAATGGAACCCCCAACAGTTTCATTGGATTTCACTTGCTGACTGGCAGGGTGAAGACTGGCACATCGCAGAAATGCCTCTATGTGAAAACACACATCAAACTGAGACAGGAGAAGCTGAAAGTGAACCACCTGAATCACAATCTTCTGTATCTGATCCAGAGCAGCTGGTTGAGTTTTCAGGCTCCAGTTCTGCTGATTGAGGATTGAGGAACAGTTTGTGATGCTGCTCTAGGATGGACAAAGGAAGAAAAGGATTCACTAATTTTTTCTGATGAAGAGGAAATCAAATGCTTACCTCATTTTTTCATCTGAGGAGAGCAAAGCCAGTGTCTCCTCAGTTCTCAGATTTCCACAGAAACTCTGGCTACTAGTTGAAAGCGACCAATTTAAGGCAATATGGTGGGACCACAGTGGCAACTGTATTGGAATCGATGAATAAATGTTTAAGGTTGAAGTACTGGGAAGCGAAGGACCTTTGAGAGTTTTTCGGACTGAAAATATGAAAAGTTTCATTCGTCAGTTTATCTGTATGGATTCAACAAAATACACCATGACTGCATAAGGCCTCCCCCAGTTGCTGCTCATGGAAAGGTATGTCAGTTACTCCACATATAAACCAACTCTCACAACACTCTGGTGGGAGGGATGGAGGTTCCAATAAAATAAGCCTTGGAGAGGAGATGAAGATGACAGTAAATGTTCTGATCTTCATTTCTTTTTCTCGTCTGTTTCCAGGTATTTTAGAGGTAGTGTTGCTGAGTAGTAGAAATATGGATATCATAGATTTGGGTACTAGATGAGTTTGAACCCATGGAATGGAAAGATAAACAAATCAGGATATGGTGAATCTATTTATTTCAATATATTTATAACATACCTTGTTTTAGTCAGCCTGAGCTTGCAGGATTAATCTGTCAGACTTTTTTAATACCCAATTTAGTTTTAGCTATTAAATGTCTTCTGGTATCTTGCTGTCTTTCAGTCCCAAATTGATAGCAACTAAATCTTCTCTTTTGTATTCCTCTTCTGCTATCTCCCATGCTTCAAGGGACATGATGCTTAATACAAGTGAAGAGTTGCCTAAAGAGACAAGAGGTGGCGATCCACCAGGGGAGCAGACGGGTGGGAGCAACGCAGAGAGTGGCTGCTGGGCAAGACAGCAGCCTGCTGGCAGTGCAAAAGGAAGGCAGAAAGACAGTGGCACCCACCACTCAAGCATCCTAAGAAAGCCAGCACCCAAGCAGGCACTGCTCTAACCCTGCCAGACCCTTCTGCATCAGCGAAATGTGCCAGTCTCTGGCCCCCTCTCTGCCGCCACCAAGCAGAAGCATGACTGCTTTTCAAAATGCTAGGAAAAGATAGTTTAGGTATCAAAAAGTTCTTAATTCTACCTGTTACAGGAAGTTTTTCCCAGGGAGCTTATGGAATTAAGAACAGCATTTCATACTGGTACTCAAAAGCTGCAGTAATTTTTATCATGTTCAAAATCAATTTATCACTTAAGGCTATGGCAAGAAAAAAAAGGCTTGAGAGAAAACATCTCTCCTAGTCCTAAAATAAACTTATTATAGCACAGGCAAGCTGCTACAAGATGAATTAAAAAGAAAACAAACTCTAAGAAGTGCTCAGCACTTTTCGGAATCTTTTGATGTAGACCTTACCTGACATGAGACACATTTTACATGTTCAAAGTGCAGTGCAATGTTATTATTCCTCACAATGTGAGACAGGTCAGTAGTATTACATTAAGATGGACAGGTTAACATTAAAACTCTGAATTACCTCAGTGCTTCAAATGGCATCCTGGGTCCTTGTGGCCACATCTTAAAGGCTTCACAATCAAAGCTCTCCATTTTAAAAGTGATAAGACTATTTGATTTTTTTGTTTGCTTTATTTTAAAAGCAGTTCTAGAATATCAGAGTGAGCTTTGAAAGAGAGGGGACTGCTTTCTTCTTGTACATCCCTACTAGTAATCGAAAGTATGAAACTCCTATTTGCCTTGCTACTTTGTTTTCACATTATATTCTCAACTCAACTTGACCTGCACAACTTTTGGCAGTTGACAGTTTCCAACACCAGGCCACTTCACATACAAAACTGAACTTAGCACGCTCATTTTCTAAAGCCTGAAAATTGTGACAGTTTATTGTAGAACAGAACACTGTGTCAGGCAATTACAGGATGAACGTTTCTTCTTTTAATTTGCAATGTTGTGGGGCTTTTTTCACTCCCTTCAGGCAAAGTGTTAAAGTGCTGCTCTGCTCCTACCGCCAACTCTGAAGTGACACTGCAGGATTCCAGTTTTGATTCCATCATTGATTAATTTGTCAGTTTTCAAGGAAAGACATTTTGCTAAATGCCAGACTTCTCCCAGAGCCTCTAACATCTGTGTTGTCTTTTCACACATCTTTCCCAACAACCCTGCCTCTAGAAGATGGTACTACTGACAGTGTACAAAGAAGCAGACTGCAGCTTGTCCTCTCACAGCTGTGCCACCACTACACATCTAAACTAAATTCAGTGGATCATCAAGTATAGGTCAACCCACTGGTGAGGCAAATGTAGTTATCAGCTCATGAATACCAACCCAGGCCAAAGGAATGAGACACAGAAGTGTTTGAGGGAGTGCATTCTGCTCTCTAAGAGGAAGTATAAAATTGGCCACTTCTAAAGCAGTAACTGTGCTAATACCAACATGATATTTCTGGACAGATATTCTGTCAGTGAGTCAATCCAGTAGAAACAACCACACAAGATATTAAACAAAGGTCTTTGGGAATTCAGAAATCTTTCTATAGCTGTAGTTGGACCACCTCAGTCTGAACTTGTGGCTTCTGTGCTCCTTCACTCTGCGTTCTCTTCACCTCAACTTCCCTCCTCCTCAGAGCACTTCAAAGTCATTTCAGTGTTTGTCTTCTTCTCAGGTGCTTGGTCTTTAGAAAGGTCTTTCAGGCATGCTTCATTTTTACCATAACTTCTGTCATAAATGGACCTTATTCTTGGCTTCTCTTTAGGCACTGCTGTGTAATGCATTATTGCTCATCAACATGGGTAATGATAACACTAATTTTACAAATGGATTCATAACTGTTAAGCACACAAATCACAGGGTAAATTTAAAGACAGTGAATGTTACATACTAAAGACAGTCTCATGTCAGCCGGGTCATTGCTAGGGTGTTCCTGGACTGCATTTCTTCAAGCTACTGTTTGTGCAACTATGTGCAATCTGAAATGAAAGGGAACATCATGAGCTGGGATGCCTTGGAGAGGCAGCACTGCACTCACTACCTGGTTGTCTACTTGAGAGAACTCTCAATTTCACTAAGGTTGACAGCAAAGAGACCTTTTCTTTCATCCTATTTCTTGCAGTAGGTTAAAAAACTTTTAGCAAACATACCTGCTCAGATTCCATCACCATAATGCAGAGTGAGGGAAGGGGTCATGTCAAATATACAAAAGTCACTTTTTCAAGCTTTGATCATACTCTAGCAATAGGAAAAGATGGCTCTGTCAGGAGATTGACAGTGGGCCATCTGGAGTACTGCTTTCTGATCTGGGGCCCCAGCACAGGAAGGGTGCAGACTCGCTGGAACAGGTCTACAAAGATGATCAGAAGGCTACAGTACCTCTCATAAGAAGAAGATTGAGGGAGCTGGGTGCATTCAACTTGGAAAAGAGAAGACTCCAGGGAGACCTCAATGCAGCCTTTTAGTACTTGAAGATTCTAAGCAGGAGGGGGAGCCATTACCAACCATCATTTTCAATAGAGTCCAACAAATCTTTGAAGCTATTCATTCAGAAGACACACTCATGGGCACATTTTACCTGTCCGCTTTTCAGCCTCTATATTGGTCTAAAATGACATTTCTCTTTTAAAAAAATACAAATGGAAAAATTATTCTTAATAGGTTGTATTACAGGACCTAAATTTCCAGCTAAATTGGATGTCTTCATTTTATTTCAAGAACTTTCCACATGGCACAAAATTGAGCCAAATTGTTCAATACATACAGTGTGCCACATTAATTCCAATTTAAACTTGGCTAACATAAAATGACCAGAAAGATTTATGTGGATCTGTCTATGTAGACAAATGCATATTATTGTCTTTGGCCTCCAGACTCTCACAAGCAGTATTTGCTCCAGGATTTAATGAATCATTGCTTTCCATATCCTGTGAAAGCAAAGCTGTGATTTGTACGATGCTGATACGATGCTTAGTGAAACTTTTTCCAAGGTTATATATTCATCTTTTTCACACTATAGCTATGCAAAAATTTTCCTTAACTAATTAGACAAACATGCTCATTTGCTTAGTTCTTGTAATTTGCACCTTTTTAAGTACCTGTTTCTCTTAGGATGTATCACCTAAACAGTGCTATCACCTGACCTAGTGATGATTCAGTTCTATCTTAAATTCCTACTTAGGAACTGCAGACCTTCCTGCTAACTGTATCGGTCACAATCATCTCTGATACTGCCAGTCTCCACAGGCTATTACCCTGTCTGGCAGCATCAGTACATCAAACAACACAAAATCCTTATGAGAATGATGCAACAGGTTGAGAGAAAAGTAAAGAGGCTGCTAACCATCTTCGGGGCCTCTCCTGTGTACAGGTAAAACACTGCACTGGGGATATTAATCCAACGTACATAAATAAAATATATATTTTTATATAATAACGACTAATAAAAAATAGGGTTGAAACCAACAGAACAACAGAGAACGTATTCTGAATGTGAGTGATTTTCTGCTTCACAGAAATCCCAAGAAATCTCTGGTTTTAAAATCCATGCATATGCTAAAACAGTGACTTCAAACAATTGCTACAAATTCTTTATCTGACGGCACACTTGGTTTTCAAATCTGTGCAATGCCAGCGTGTGGTTCACTCTTCAATAGATAATGAAAAGAGTGGGATTTTATCAGCAAAAGCAACATCGTCCCACAGTGCTGGATCTAGGCACACGCTGCTAACTGAAGACAGGGTATTGACAGGAAACTGCTGTGACAAATTTGTTTCCCCAAGCAGTTATGACAACAAGGTGATGATATCAAGCCCTGCCTGATGCAAGGGAGTAAGGAAAACAAGGGAAGGAAGAAAAAAAAACCAACAGCACAGGAACAAGCCCAAAGAACTGAGAAGTGTTCGTAGGCAATCTCGGCTCTTATATTTTAGGCATATGGGTTTTATTGTTATTATTTTAATTTGCTTTTATTCCTCAAAATGCTTTGCATACAGCAAAGACTGCTTTACTCAGTACTCAACTTCACCTTCTTTTATCCGGGAGGTGAAAAATCCTGCACCAAATGCATTGAAGTATTTAATGCAGCCTCTCCCATCACTGCTTCAAACTCTTTTAAAATGCCAGTTTGTAGTTTTTGCTGAGATCTTCTGCTAACTGCAGAGAGCAGTGGAATTGGCCTTCCCACTGTTGACACAGTAAAGCAGTTTTTGATGCTGGGATTCCCTCTTTCACTCAGGGTCCTTCTCATCTTCGCAGCCCTCAACAGCTCCAGCCTGAGGGCGTGGAGTTGGAAGGATTCTCCTCGCCCACAGGGAGCAAAAACCAGCACTTCTAAATAGGTAAAATAAGTTAGTTACAAAAGGCAGAGTCAAGTATTGGCCTTTTGTTCATGAAACAAGATTGTGACCCTCGAGAGCAATTAATCAGGACTCCAGAAAATGCCTGTGCTGGGTCATACAGACAGACATGGTATTCAGCATTTTTCTGCATCCAAGAGCTGAGAGGGCAGATGGTATGGCTGTAGTTGGGAGATCCCAAAAAGAAGCAGGGTTGCAAGTTAATCATGCCACAGGTGGCGAGACACCAGAGCTGGCCTCATGTCAGCAGCTCAAGCCCTGCCAGACTTCTTTGCTCACAAACAAAACTGCTGAATGAGACTTTGCTGCTTGCAGGGCCAGCTCAGCCACTCGCAGGCAGCCCTGGGTGTGAGCTGGCTCTGTGCAGAGCCATCCGTGCAGGCAGCCTGGCAGCCCTTGGCAGGTCTAGGCATTGCCTCTATCACCTCCATGGCGATCTGAACATTTGTGCTGTTTGGGGTGCTTCTGTCTCCACAGCCACCAGTTACAGAGCTGGTTCCATACTCAGTTTGCTGCATTGGTCCAGCCCCAGAACAATGTGACTGGGGAAAAGAAATGCTCCTGTCCACAAAGTGATATTGTCCCATTCTCGAAAGTTCTTTAAATATGTTTTTAAAATATCATTTCCCAATAAAAAATATACACAGCAATATAATTTTTGAAAGGGTCAATACTCAACTACTAGCACTCCTACTGCGCTCTATGCTTTGGAAGGAAAGCAATAACGTCAAAAGAAACACACCGGTGCTGAGCCTTTGGCAAACAAGCAACCGGGATGAGCACAAATACTAAACAGCTAAGCCTAAACCCTCTTGCTCTTAACCTTTTTTGAAGACCTCCCATAGTACAGGTCCAAGGGTGAAACAGCCCAGCTGTCTGTGCAGATGAAATGCCATCTGTGCCATGAAACTAAGCCCTTTGTGCCTGAGGCTCTTTAGCTCGAGTGGTAATAGTTAAGCAGAGCAGGAGAGGCTCCTGCCTAGAAATTTTATGCTTACTGTAACGTGGAGCCTGCCTGCCCTCCTCATCCACATGATTTATATTCCACCTTGGAGAAGGGAGGTCTTGGTCCTTCCTGAGAACTACCTATGCTTTTCTAGACCTTTGACAGACTTGCATTAATCACACAGCTTAGGGTTTTCCAACAGTTAACATATGGAAAAATAATTATGTGCCCACAGGCCAGGTGAAAATGAAAGGAATTAATGCGCTGACACCTGGGCTACGTATTTACTTAGAATTTAACCATTCCAAGTTTACTTCCCAGTTAAACTTCACTATGGCTCAGTCTTAAAGATTTCAAGCAGCAACAGCTCTCAGACTGCAACAGCTTGTCTTAATTGAAAACAAAGCTTGTCACCCCCTGGAGAAAATAGATCACTCCTTTCTGTGCCTTTGGACCTTGAGGCTCAAAATAAAGTCTCTCTTCCCCTGCTCCAAATAGCAAAATGCGTGTTACTAAATGAAAAGAAAAACATTTTGAAAATTAGAGGAGATGAAATCTGCCAAGGGACAAATCTATTTTGCACTCTGGCAATTTTCCTGAGGTTTTACTTTAATGTTTATTGTTTAACTTCATAAAATTGAGTAACTAGCGTAACAGCACCTCAACTGCCAGACACAAAAAGTCCATTAAAATATGAAGCATCTTATTAATATAACACACTCGTTAGAATCAAAAAATCATTAAGGCTGGAAAATACTAAGATCTTCTAGTCCAGCCACCAGCCCATCACCACCATGCCTACTAAACCATGTCCCTCAGTACCATGTCTGCATATTTGTTAACGTCTCCAGGGATGGTGACTCCACCATCTCCCCAGGCAGCCTGTGCCACTGCCTCACCACTCTTCAGAGAAGAAATGTATCTTAATATCTAACCTGAACCTCCCGTGGCACAACCTAAGGCCATTCCCTCTCATCCTATCACAAGTTACCTCATCAGAATGCATCACAATTCCCCATAAACTTTTGTAGTGTTAAGTAAACACTTCTAACAATCATCAGTAAACTCTGGTATTCTTAAATAGTTAATTATTAAATAAGTTCTCTCAGAAAAGGTTTTGATATCACAACTAAGCAATAAGACAAAAAGGAGAGATTCAAATATGGCCATGTTCTTTCATAACCTTCCAGGGGTTTGCAAAATGAGGAGACTCAAGAAAATCCCACTGATTACACCACAGCATCTCACTAATGTTAGTTTCCCCTTATGTCACCCTGGAGGCACACGCAGAAGAGTTTCATCAAGCACAGGGCAGAACAGGAGAGAAGCAGTCTGTTGAAAACAAAACACCTCGCATTTAGGTAATGTTGTGCTTGAGTTATTGGTGAATCTTTTTTGGGAATAGGGATCACATACACTAAAAAGTATGATTTATTTTTTCCCTGCTCCTCTATCTCCAGATCTGATGTGCAGAACCATTGAGATGAGAAAAAATTCTTACCCATACCATGTCTATAATGGGCCAAAGTGACACTAATGGCTGCAATTATATTCTTTTGCATTAGCAGCCTCATCTCAATTCACCATCACAGATTAATCCAGTGGACTTAAAGCCTTATTTTCATTGAGAAAATACTACCTAATTTCTCATATTTGTGCTACATAGCACCTGTTTTCTAAAGATCAGGATTTGACCATAATTCCCATTTAAAGGACAGCACCAGGCAGATGTCTTCTTTCCCACAGGCCTGCAAGGAAGAACAGTGCACAGGGCAACAGGAGAAGACTGAAAAATAAGTCACACAGACTTCCTGCAAGTTCAAGATATCAGACCCAGAAAAGCAGAAATCTGCCCTCTTCAGCTGACCGAAGACAGAAGCTGAAATGTCTCTTAGCATCAAGACCCAAAGTTGAAGCGTTTCATCACAAGACTGTCAGACTAATTAACAGATTCCCTCCATATCTTTGATTTGGATGTCAAAACTGACTTTTTTTTAAAGGTCTTAATTGTCAGAAATCTGCTGCTCTTTGGCCTTCTGGAGAAAAAAGAAACCAGTCTTTTTAGTGCCATCAGTATTTAAGAAGTCATGAGCTGTTCCTGGGGCCTTCAGAAAACATGAGCCCTACTCATTATCGATCTCCCTGTAGAAAGTTATTTGTTTTGCTTCCTTCTGGTATCTTTTACACTGAGATTGATACAATTGCTTCCCAGTTCCTCCCAGAGTCGTTTCAGATTAACTCACTTCGCTGAATTCACTTGCCTAAATACAGCGCATACCTGAAGGTCTTCTGAGTTCAGGATGGACAAAGAAAACCTGGATGAAAAAGCAAAACTTCAGAAAGTTCTGGATTCAGAATAGGTTGTCTTAACAACAGTGTGACTGGTGTTTTTTCTGCAGATGGCATTGTGGAATCTAGAGTTAGTTGTGCAACCTCGCCTAAGCTTTCAGTTTGTTTTACGTCATCACTCAAATTTTTCTTCAATATTTTACTTCTCCACTGAAAATTATTTCTCAGCGAAAGGACCTTGATTTGAATTCTGAACTTCAAATTAAGAAAATGTTTATTTAAAAAACTCACACACAAGAATGTGAATGGCCAGTAAGTTTCCCCACAGAAATCTAGGATTAAGGGTGTCGCAATTCCCCACAAATAATCTCTAACTCAGTACACATTCTCTACAATCCATTTGATTAAAACAATTTTTTTAATCCACTGAATTTGTTCAGGCTTTCAAGGTAATGTTTTGCCTTCATTTCTGACAAGTATTAAATGTGAAAATGAATGCTACATTTAGGGACATATGACCTCCCACCTAGAATTCACCATAAAATTTGCCTAGGACTTCATATTTGAAGTTTTCAAGTGAATGTAAATCAGGTTCATGTGAGTATGATATTAAAACGAGGATTTAAAGACACTTCAAAGGCTAATTGAAAGCTGATTAATCTAAATTTTGTTTCATGTCTTTTTCCTTTGTACACTGAAAGCCATCACAGCTTCCTGCAGTTGCAGCTACAGGGGTGTTTTTCAAGAACATACTTCTCTTGGCTAAATTTTGCAATTAAAAAGAACATAATCACACAAGTAATATAGCTGTTGCAATTTTCCACTACCAAAGGTATTTGCAGTTTATGGAGAGTGCATTATAAGACAGATGCACCAGTAACACCTCTCTATTGACCTCTGCAGCCCTCTTTCCATCTCTCACCTGATCTAAGATGCAAGGGGCTGTGTGCACACTCTGGCCATTCATAAGAGACGCTCAGTGCAGTACAGCCCCATTCCTTACCGTGCCAGCTATGTTTCCTTGCTAGAAAAGTTGTTCGGATAATGTCAGGAGGCTTTAGAGCATTGTCCATCCTACAGTTGCTCCTAACGGTGTATTTCATAAGCCTGAAGTACAAAAACACCGCTGTGGGTTCTTGTTTGATCCCCACCCACAGCACAGACAACAGAACTCACCCAGTGATAGCCTGCTTTGAATCGCTGACCTGATGGGTTTTATCAAAACGTTGTCTTTCAGAAAACATCCAGATTTGGGAAGGAGATTTTATCTCTCTGCTAAGCTTATTTTAAAACACTCTCCCTTTTCCTTTCCCCTTTTCCAGATAATTCAAACTGGATGCAGGAATCTTATCTATTTGCTGCTGCTTGTACCAGCTTTTAAGATAAACTGGTTACACACAAGATCTGTTTTTTTTTTCTTTTCTTTTCCTGATCTAATTAACAAAGAAAAAAAATTGTAGGCTTGCACTAGTTTTGGATTCTCTTTTCACAGAGCAAGGCGTGGTGCCCAGTATTTCAAGGACTACATCAAAATGAAACAGACTTGAGCAGATTTTCTGCCTCCTCTGTCACAGTTTCAGAAGCCTTTGCTGCTCCAGATGCCAGTCACAATCCCATACTGTACAGGTAGGTCTGCGAAGTGTAATTTTGTCATGTATCTTCTATTCACTCATTGATCCAAAAGCAAGTGGCGTGTTTGAGGGAAGCCATGAGAGCTCCCTGAGCAGCAGGGCTGAGAGTTCACTCAAAACTACGCCATGCATGACGCCATCAAACATCGTGTCAGTTGTCCAATTCCTACAGATACTGCAGCTGAATACAAAAAAGGGAATCAAGAAATCATTTGTTTTTCATTTACACGTACATATTTATGTCTACACAAATAGGCTATGCAGGCCAACAGTCAACAAACACATGCAGCCAGGCAACATGCAGAGCAGACCACAAGTTAAATTAAGCTTACTTAGAATGCTTCCATACTTGAAAGGATATGAAAGAAACGCAACGCTGTAAGACTTCATTAATGGGGTAAGTTCAACAGGAGGCTTTTTTTTCTGTTCTTTCTTCTTTCATTACTAGTGCTGAAGCACCTAAGCACTTGGTCTGCTGCAGCACACTTTTGACTGTATGTGTTTCCCCGACGCAGACCACCTCTGGTTACCAATCCTCTGCCTGACCAGATGTGCATTGTCAGACTTCTTTTATTCCCTTGTTCCATGCCCCAATTTTTCTGCAAAGGTCATCTCAGCAGCTGAAAACATACACAGGTCTCTAACTATTGTTCAAATGACCACTGTCTAGTTCCTGCAGTGCCAGGACAGGGAGTAGAGTAATACAGTACTCATTTGAAAATGAAAATTGCATTCACGTTTTGCCCCCTCTGCACAAGGTAATGGGAACCTCAGGGCTTTGCCTAGCAGGATCATACAATGGAAGCAGGAGGCAGACTACACCAAACCACTGATCACCAAGGAGAGAATTCAGATGGGATTAGGCAGAACTAGCAAACAATTTCTCTTGAGAAAATACATATAAACTGAATTGTCACCTGTATTTCTGCATCTCACTACCCTCTGCAGACCAACAAAATCCACACAGTTAAAATGCATACAGAGTGCTTACGGAATACACATGGAATTTACAACTCTGATCCACTTTGAAAAGTGTCTGTGAAAAATTAAAAGTGTCTGTGAAAAATTATTTAAAACTTATTTAAAAAGAAGCTGCTTATTTCAGTAGCAGGACTTTGGTATGGAACGCTGGATTTTATTTTCTTTTTGTGACAAACTATGTTCCTCCACAGCAAATTACTTCAACTTATTTCAGTAGCGGCTATTTTGCAAATGCAAAGAATAAATGAATCCCAAAAGCATTACAAAACTTCCGCTGTAAAAATGTAAATGGATTATCCCTCCATTAATATCTCACTAAACAGCAACACTTTAGAAGCAATGATTCTTCTGTTGCTCACAACATAAAAGCCAAATGAAATTTCCCCCATAAATCACTCAGCCATTAGGAGATTACTGTACAAAGGGGCCGAGTCTAAGACAATAACATCTTTAGATCATCTTGCAAGTACATTTACAAACCCCACACTGGTGTTTTCAGCTCTGTTATGATGGAAGTAAAGTCTTCTGTTCATATGACTGTTTTAGAGAAGAGTGAACTTCTACACTGAATTTGAGCAGCTTGTGTCTATATGTTTTTTATATAGTAGCAACTGAAAATAAAAGGTATATCCATGCTGCATTGCCCAAAATTCATTTTGCTTATAGCGAAGGCAGTAATTCCCAAAAATACCAGCTGGTAGGAGGATGTTTAAACATGCATCACTTCAATTACATTTCTGCATATGAAAATGGACACAAGTGTGTAGAAGTCTCAGATTCCACTAGGAACTGCTACTTTTCTTCACTTCTCTAAGCTTTCACAATCCTCAGACTTACCTTTCCATTCACTGATTAGACCAGGTAATGTATTTGGGAATCTGAAGCCATAGGACTTACTATTCACATCAGCAACCAGATGAGGTTTGTGTGTGTTCTGTTGATCAGGTATCTAACTATATGATCACCTGGATTCCAGTACCATTAGTGTAGGTCCTCTGCTACACCTACCGCAAAATGGTTCATAGTCACCCGTTGAGGAAGGGGTCAACATTGGCACTTGGCCACCTGGGCATACATCCTGTCACAGCTTGGCTCTGCTGGATTGTCTCTCAATATATGTTACAGCACTATGGATGCTTCTCTAACTTGCTCCAGCAGTCAGGAATCATCAGAACTAAGGAAATCCAAGTTGTGCTCTCTCCCCTTATTCATCGTGTTGGAATAGGCTACGGGAAGAGGGAAGTGTTCCAAAGACAACGGCAGAGGCTCTCCATTAGCAGGAGAGTTGCTCACATAAAGCACAATGCAGCAGCCTCCTAGTGCTGATGATGCTGTAACAGATTTGATATTTGATTCTTGTATATCCCTAGTGGCACAGTTAAAAAACTCAGCACTTTAAGCTTCCAGTCTCTCTTGGTTAGAATTTCTGTAAAACCGGAGTAGAGCAGCTCAATACTAAACAGTATCTTACTATTCAACATAAAACTGCTGATCCTATCTAGTTACTAGGTCAGCAAAACTAAGTCATTTCAGCTACAGTTCCAGTACCAAACCAGGCAAAGAACATCAGAACTGTATTTTTACCTGCTCCTATGCTAGGGCAATTCTGTCTAGAAAGGTGGGCCTGAGCACCGAGACAGTATGTTCCAATATAAAATCTCTTCTCAGATTAGGATAAAACCTATCATTAGATAGTCAAGTACAGTCTGCCTCTGCCTGAACACACCTCAGTGCTCCCTTGAACCTTCAGATCTAATCCTAGACCACAGTACTTTAAATCACATTAGGTAGCCTAATTTCTCTTTAGAAAAAGCACTTTCTTAGTATGCAACAAAGACTTTATTAATTAAAGCTGCATGGCGCTCCATAGCAGGATAACCATTCTGCAATACTACTCTGGTCACTGTATAAAGAGCCAACAATTTGCAAACTACTCTGCATAGTTTTTGGGAGACTACAACGTTCTAACACACCTCCTGGAGGTGGAAAGTACTTTTGCAGTCTGGACTGTAATTCTGCCACTCACACTGGAATCATGGAATCCATGGAATCACAGCCGGAGTGTGGACCAGTATTCCACAGACTTAAGTTCATACTCTTAAGACAGATAAGAGCAGTAAGAAAGCAGACATTTTTTCCCAGATTTCCTCTAGCAATGATGACTTGCCACAAACTCAACCTGGCAACTGCATGTGCCAGCAATGGATTATTTATGTCCTGCTGAGGGCTGTTGTAACAAGTCAATTAGAAAATAACATCACGTTCCTTCTTCATTAGACTCAAATGGACTTTCTAGTGTACATTATCTTCATCCTACTTGGATGCCTGTTCTTCCATCCCCACACAAGCTCTATAACACACATTGCTGGTTTACTCCTTGCTCCGTTCTAGAAGCTGCATTGATCCACCACCACCACAAATGGGTTTGGCTGTAGATGGGACCACAAGGGAACAGCAAACAGCAGTACACAAGTCTAGCATCTGGCAATGTACACACAAACCTGCATGAAATTAAACAGCAGACCTGATCTCTACCTCATGGCCCCAAGTAGCCATTCCATTCCCTTTCTTCTCTCCAGAAACTACTTTGGATGTAAATGCAACATAGCTACGGACAGTGCCTCTTACACATTAGACAGATAAAACTCAATTTTGGATTCTTCTGAATACATGTCCACATGCATCTATACTCCACTGCCATCATTTTTCATGTTATGGATTTTAACAGCAGCAGCCTGAAATGCACTTTTGGGACAGACCACTTTTTCATTCAAACAAGTAGTGTGATTGGGGTTTCATAACAGATAAACGTCTATTTAAGGCGACTGATCTGCCTTAACACTTAGACCATATTTTGCCACCTGCAAGTCTGTCAAAGTCAACTGAAGGAAAACACAGATATATATGAATGCAGTACAGAGAATATGCCAGTGTCAGTGTCCAAAGATTTGATCGTTCAGGCCAGCTGGATTACATAATTTTTAATGGGATCTTTGGGTTAATAAGAGCTCCCCTCGTTAATAAAGACTAAATGCAGACTAAGTCAGATTAAGTGCTTTTAAAGAATTCAACAGACAATTTAGCAAAATAAGACTTTCACATCCAGAAGTGAAGTTCCAGCTAAGATATTTCTGTATGTCCTAAAATGCTTCCTGTAAAATGACGCACGGAACACCTGATGTATGGTAATCAGATTCCCAGCTTACACGCCATTCTGCTGCATGGGCCTATGCAAGAATGATATTACTAGCTGTGGACCTTTGAGCTGCTTTATTTATAGGCTTCTCAAATCAGGGCAAATTATGAATGCTGTGCTGTGAAACCACATGCGAAACATCATCTATATGCTCAATTTTTGCAAAACTGGACTGCTTAACACCAATCTGTAAGAACACCCAAGAAAACACTCACAGCACTAGAGGCAAACAAGTGTAGAAGTCTACAAGCCACGGTATGTATCGAATTGTAGTGTGTGAGCCTACAGTCTTCTGCAGACACAAAGTTTTACACTTGCAGAGCTCCGCTTCAAGCAGGCATCACTCCTCATTCCTTTGGGACTCACAGCTAGCAACTGGAAAGGAAACTGCAGCAACCCCAAGCAGAGGAGCACTGCAGCTTCTATCTCAGAGCCCTTCAGATAGTAACCACAAAGGAAGTGCTGCATGCATAAATCTCAGCTAGCTAAGGTGTAGCAAAGTTGGCTTAGGTGAGACTGTAAGAATGCCACTGCTTCGTGCCTTGCTTTTTCTCAAAGCTTACATTATTTACAATTTTTAAGAGGTGATTTGGTAAAGAAAACAGATTGTAATTACCTGATGAGGCATTTCCAAGCCAGAAGCAGATATAAAATGGAAGGCTTATTATATACTGCTTGTCAAATGAAGACTCACATAATTCTTACTAGATTGTCTGCTGCAATTTTTGTTAAGAAACTAATTGGTATCACTTCCAAGCGGAAGTTAGATTTACCATATTGAAAGAGTCGAAGTTTAAAATGATGAAGAAAGGCATACATTTGGCGCTTGCTGAAGTTACACATGCCATTAAGCAGCTGGAGAATAATGATCTTTGTTTTTACAAAATGGGCAGGAGTGTGACAGGAAGAATCCAGTAATCAAAACACCTTCGTCAACAAAGATTCTCTACAAGAACTGATGAATTTTTTCGCTGTCTGACATCTCAAGGGGAAAAAAAGGCTGAAGTTAGAAACTTCATATTCAGCTATTTTTATGGAACACAAGTCAGACAAACATCAAGCCAAGTTTTTAGAAAATTGATTCTGAACTTTCACTCTTGGAATTCTGAAATTGACAAGACTCTTAAAAACACATGCTAAGTTTGGATGGTCGCAGTAAAAGAACTCTGGAAAAGAAGATCTGTTGGTAAGACTGGCTGGAAACTTATGCCATACAGGAAATCTCTTGTGAAAGTGGAGATTGGACTTTCAGAGCAAAGAAATAACTTTCTCTGAGCACGATTTGATTTAAATTAATATCTAACATTGCCTGCAGAACAGGAAGTGACATGCCAGGGTTGGAGTCTCTCTGGTGCCCTACAAATGTGCAGCAGGGAGAAGCATCTTTTAAGACGTATTTGTGCAAGCAGAAAGAAAAAACATGCAGGTAAAAAGTGAAGCAGCACCAACCCTTCTGAGTTCTCCAAACATTTTCAGTTAACCATACACAAAATCTATGACTGTAAAACAGGAAGATGGATTTGAAACCCAGGTACAGTATTTTCAAGCAGGTTGTCAGGACCGAGTCTTTCTGCCTGAGTGACTATGATCTATCTTAGGCCAAGAACTGGAGAATACCTCTCAAAAAAATATGGGAAACAAAGCTGGATATTAACCGTGATATTGAAGGAAGTCTTAGAGATCCAAACCTCTGCAGAAGACTGGAAGGCATACAGAACTTTTTTTGGTTTTCTTTGTGACTGGAAGACTCATTGCAAAGGAAATGTGGGGAACAACTCTATCTCCCTGGCCATCTGCCCACGAAAGGGAGGTGTTGCTGGGAAATTACAGTACTGGAAGTCCCATTCCTGGAAGTCTGCATTACAGATTCTTCCCAGCAGTGCAAGTCCTGAAGCAAACCAATTCCAAATTTATAATCTGCTCTGGAGAGAACTGGCTGCCTCTCTGCAATGGATTAACAATTAAATGACCCATACATCACTACTCAGCTACTAAAGCTACCCAAGTGACAAGAAAAAGAGATCTCTTACAAGTATTATAAAAAAGAACCAAAGTCTCATGAAAAGTAACATCAGTACTCACAGAATCATACTTGGAAGCGTAATTTGCCCCTAAATTCATGAAGTAAAGTTTTTTCTTTTCATTTAGCAGTTGTCTTTGTTAAATACCACTGCTTGCGATTAAAAGCACCAATAGAAAAAGATCTTTAAAGCATGGATGTCCAACCTTTTGGCTTGCCTGAGCAGCACTGAGTGAAGAGGAATTGTCTCAGGCCATCTATAAAGTATATAATACAGCAACAAAATTTATTTTTTTCCCCTATTTTTTATTAAAACATAAGAGGGAGCAATAACAAGATAAAATGTAGAAGTAGGATACTTTAGCTTATTTTTGTGAAACTAATGCATCAGTCTGATTCAATGGCAGTGGCTGCAATTCTTAGTGACCTCTTGTAAGGCTTATGTCTTATAAGACTTATGTCTTAAGTCTTATGACAGTCTTGTAAAGAGACATGATCACATTTTTTGAATTAAATATCTGATTGCAATTTTACACATTCTATTTGCAAATTCACAGGTAATTTATTTATGTTGACTGAAAACAGAGTCACAAATATTCAAGAAAATTGATAATTTCTTCAGAAATCCTCAAACTTGTTCTCAAATTCCTCAGTCAAAGTGGAAAACACGGCTGCATATTTTTCATTGTTCACGGGACTGTGTTAGCCAGTGTATCAAAATGCACACAATTATTTGCAATATTTTGAGCTTACCACAATTTAAGTTCATTTCATAATGCTGTTATGGTATGAAACATAGCACAGGTAAGTTGTTTTTTACCTTGAAGACACGTGTTTAGCTCATTTAAATGAGCAGCTGAGTCCACCAAAAATGCTAAATCTGTGACCCATTTTTCATCTTCGTGTTCTCGCACAAATTTCCATTTTGATTCCATACATTACTAGATTTTATTCTGCATGTCATAAAATCTTTTTAGCATTTTACTCCAACTTACCCACTTTCCTTTAGAAAATGATGTCCCCATAATGAACATCCATAGTTTTAAGGAATTCCTGGAATGGGTGATGATTCATTCCTTTGGACTTCATGAAATGGACAACTTTGATAAATATTTGCATGACAATACCTTTGTTTTAAAGCTTTCACATATACATTTTCTTGATGTACAATGCTGCCACCAATTGCATCATCCTCTGTTAATTTTATAAGTCACTCTTTTTTGCCAGTCATCGCTAGGGCACTATCAGCTATACCAGATATGTTGACAGTAGTTAAGGAAAATCACTTTAATGTAGCTTTTACTGCTTCACACAAATCAAGAGATTTACCTGTGTCTTGTAAAGGCACCAGAGAAGCCATTTCTTTTGTAAGATTATATTTGCTATCAATACCTCTAATAAAAATGGCAAGTGGAGCTGTCTTTTATCTATGGCATCAGTTCTTTCATCTATTGCCAAAGCATAACATCTGAAATTAGCAGCTTTACTCTCCAAATTTGTTTTGATAGATTTTCCTATTGCTTCAGTTCATCTGGCTATAGTGAGTCAAAGTGATTGTAGAAAAATCCGCTTTTTGTGTTTCTTTTTTTATGAGGACACATGATATCTTCCACGCTTTCCATACACTGCGTAATACACTCACCACAAGTAAGTGGTTTTTATCTCTTTTGCAGTAAGACCTGCTACCACACAACTAGATTTTACAATAGAACGTGTTTGAGTTTTGAACTTTTTTTTTTTTAATTGTGGATGACAGATTTTTTTTCAGTTCTGCTCTTTTGTCTTTACGAAACATTCCTTGATATGCATCAAATATCACAGCATGTTTCTGCATTTAATGTATTTTCAAATTGTAATCTTTGAAAATTGACAGTTTCCTTACAAATTAAGCATAGTGCCATACTATTAGCCTTGACAAAAAGTACTTATCTATCCATTTTTTGTTGCAAACTCCTCCTTATCCACAATTTTTCTTTTTGTAGGTTCTGTTTTCTTCTGAGATGACATAAGTTAAGTTGAAAAATTAACGGCAGTCACTATGTTTTACTCACCAAGAGGCGCAAGTGCATGTAATGTGCAATACGCACAGGTTTTGATTTGACAGAGTGTGTGGCAGGCATGAGAGGCAGTGTTAGTACTGCACTGTGTCCTCCCCTGCTTTCTGACGTGCATTAACAGCGCACTGATGTTTGGTTTCTGCTGAACGATGCATACATGCCTGTGGCTGAGCCAGGCTGCTTGGCAGGGAAGAGCTGCTGCCATGATTGCATGGGGCAGGGCGCAGGCCACACTGCCAGCTGTCCTGGGCCACGTACACCCCATGGGCAGTGGGTTGGACACACCTGCTTCAAGGTCAGGTCTGAAGAACAAACCCACCATAGGAGAGAGGAAGGGGAAGCCAGGATGAGAAATAAAAGTGTGAGCTGGTAGCAGAGTAGAGACACACTGTGCCAGCAAGATAGCAGAATGTGTGAAGAATTCTGAAGAGATTTTAATTCATCCTTTTCAAGCTATATCTGTTTGTTAGAAAGTAATTAAATAAGGCAATATATAATGGATAAGTTTATATTTCAATAGTCTGACAGGTTGCTTGATATGCAATATATCCATCAAGTATCTGAGCACTTTCAGTTTTGCTGCATGAAATCAGCCTATGTGGCTCACAGAAAAAAAAGATACACCTAGGTAGATTCAGAATATATCAGATAAAAAAGGCATCACAGAAACTCCAGCATCATGGGAATCAATTAAAACGCTTTCTTAAAATATGTTGAAGGCTCCCGCTTTGTCGTGCTACTAAAGGACTTTCACAGACTCCCAAAAACACAGAATGTCTTGGTTTGGAAGGGATCTCAAGGATCATAAATCTCCAACCCCCCTGCCACAGGCAGGGCCCCAACCTTCCACAGTGCTTTTATGTGGGAGCAGCTGAACTTCTTGCAAGATCAAGGCCTTTCACAATGAAGTCTGCCTGCATTAGTACTAATGCAATTATCATTAATTTTTGATAGAATAGCAAGCATATTTCAATCTTTTGCTATCTACACTGCCTATATAACCAAACTTTAGATTGGTCAGGTGTTGAGGTGCATCAAGAACAGCATTACTAGCTGACTGACGGAAGTGACTGTCCCATGTGGCCTCACCCTCAGTACTGTATGCAGTTTTGGGCACAAAAAGACATAGATCTGTAAAGAGTATCCAAAGGAGGGCTACAAACATGGTGAAGGGTCTTGAGGAGAAGACATATGAGGAGTGGATGAGGTCCCTGTGTTTGTTCAGCCCAGAGCAGAGGAGCTGAGGGGACACCTGATGGCGGCTGCAGCTCCTCACAGGAGTGGAGGGGCAGCGCTGAGCTCTGCTCTCTGGTAACTAACGAACTAAAGGGAAGAGGCTTGATATTGTGACAGAAGGGGGTCAGGCTGGGTGGAAGGAAAAGGTACTGCACCAGAGGGTGGTTGGGTCCTGGAACAGGCTCCTCAAGGAAGACTAAGTTTGGTCATAAACCTGAGAGAAGAAAACGCGGACGAAGTCTGAACTGCAATCCGGAACTTCTGCTGCAGAGTTTCACTATAGCTGCCATCTCCCTTCCTCATGTGGGCAGACAGACACACAGACTCACACACACACTCTCTTCTTTCATGAAGCAATCTATTATATTGCCACATATGGGAAACAATGAGTACATTTTCAGCAAAACCGGAAAATATTAAAATCAGACTAAAAAGAAACATTTTCTGCTAAGGTAAAGCATAGAAATGGAATAGAAAACAAGGATGGGTTCCAGGACCCAATCTGATACAGGATTTAGAGTTAGAAACATGGTATTTCTAGCTCTCGTTGATCTCTCCATTTGAAATTCTCATTATTCTCATTTAAGGCACTATGAGGATTAGAGTAATATCAATACTTCTCTCTCACAGGATGTTGTGAGGACTGATTAGTACACCTACATTAGTGTACAAATGCAAGGCAAGATAAATGTTATACATTATTAGCACTGGTAGAACACTATATGGTTTTCTATTAACTCCGCATTCCCCATGCAGATAATAATTTACTACTTGAACGGTCTCTCCTCCTTCCAGCCTTCCTCCCAGGTTTCCCCTATCTCCCAAGCTGGTTACTGAACAAGCTGTAACGTCACTGTAAAAGACTAACAGGTTTCCCAAGGGAATAAATTTCTGAAGACAAAACATCACAAGCAAGCACTCCCATTAAAACATTTCTATGCACAGATAGTTGGGAAAGCTGAAATAAAATGACAGTAGAGGCAATTGCATTTCTGGTACAATCTCAATTGTGCTTAAAATAACTAGGAAATATAACACTTCACAACAAAAGAAGCCAGCTTTACAAGATCATTTCCTGACTGAATTCAAATATACATCCGTCTGCTAATGGGAATATACAGAACTGCAAAAATGATTTTTTTTCTTGCACATATCATTTTCCTAGTAGAAAACACAAGAAATCAGGTGTCATTAAAATTATCACTTTGATAAGGAATTAGCTGATGCATCATAACCAGCAGGCTCACCTGTGTCATCAAAATTGGAATTGAAAAGAAAATTAATCTTACCATCTAGCCATAATTTAGCATTTCATGATTAAATTTATTGAGTTCTTTTTAACACTTGATTGGTATACTTTGATTTCACAATTAAAGAAAATTAAATTATTTGAAATGTTAAGACATTTTCTCCACACTGGCTGCACTGGCATTGTCACCTTGTGTGCTGTTATCCTGTTTCAGCTGCTAGAGATTTTCTTATGGATTTCCTGACTCATCTACATCCTTCTAGTCCCTGAAGAATCCTGCAACCTTACAAGTAAATCATTAAACAAATGTGCTTTCAGCTTTGTATGAAGCGCCAATCTCTCATTTTTAAGTCAGCTGGGCTCTTGTTTTGTTTTATTCACCCTCATGCCCTTCAGCTATGGTGAAACTAGGATACAGTGAGCCAGTGGCCAAAGTAAATGAATTCTTCCAGAACCTGGATTATGTTCTGATAGAGAATTTCATTCACATTTCATTAAACTAATACACACTTAGGTTTTCATTCAGTGCTCCTTCTCGATATGAAGGTGCCACTGTGCAGGTGCAGCTTGTGGTCCAGTTCAACTTGCTGGACATGGTTAGTCACAATTTGGAAAAACATAAATCTCTGATTGTGCTGTGTGCCAGGAATGGGTTACTCTAAAACCCTCAGGTAGCTGGACACATATCTTAGCATAAAAAGCAAAAAGTAGAACTAAAAACAAAATGGATAGCCATGGAAAGGCAATGATGGCGCTTGAATGCAGTCTGGAGCAGAGGTCTGCTCAGTGAGGACGGGCTGTACTAGGGCAAGAGAGAGACCAAACTTTGGGAGATCAAACAGCTGCTTTCCAGTATCTACAAGGTGGTTATCAAAAAGACAGCCTCTTCACAGCAGCACGTGTCAGGGTGATGACTGGCAATATTGTCACGACTAAATGAGGGGCAGACTGGATATAAACAAAAGGTTTTTTCACTGAAAGAAAGGTCAAGGAGTGGAACAGATTGCTTGGACAAGCTGTGCAGTCTCCATCTATAGAGATTTCCAAACCCTAGGAATCCAGTCTGAAGTCAGTGTCTGCCCTGCTTCTGCTGGAAAGTTGGGCTGCAGATCCCTAATGTCCCTTCCACCTGAGTCTGTGTGTTTAAGGAGTTAAGCCATTCCTTTGTCTGGCACAACCAGTTTCTCACAGTAAGGGAAATGGATTCATTCAGCAGACTCTGCATCACCAAAACGCTTTCTTCTAAAGACATAAGGCAGCACTCTGATGCCCCAGCTGAATGCCACCTTTGCCACAAAGCCTCAGCTTTGGCTGCCTGTAAAGTGTGGGTCACATCACTTAAGAACCAAAATTGAGCTAGTCTGTAGCCTGAGGGCAACAGAAAGGATGGCAGGGGCACCAGCAGGTGCCTCGTGCAGCAACACATCCTCTAAAAAAGGGATTTTATTTAAGTTTGAAGGAGTTAGAAGAGAGGCAACTTGCATAATCAGTTTGAATAGTTTAAACAACTTACTGTAACAGCAATACAAGGCAATGCAATTCTAAGCACTAAGAAATAATCTCGTATTCTTTGTAATTTTATTAGGTACAAAAATAATCAAGTTTTAGAAATGCATCAGCGTTTGAAAATAATCACGTTAAAGAGTCCACAATTTAATAAAAAAAATGTAATACAAAAGTTTACTCTAAAATTTCAAGTCGCCATTTACAAGCCTGTTTTTTTGCTGTGTAAGTTCTACTTGAAAAGATTATTTGCTCCAAACAATTTTACAGGAACTGTACAGAAAAGTCTCCTTCAGCCATGTTTTCTTTTAGGTCCATGAGTGGATGATTTGCACTCACACAATATTATGTGTTTTCAAAAACATATCCCCCAGATTTTCCAGGCATCAAAAGGAGCTCTTTGGTATCCTATGTGGACCACTGCAGAAAGAAGAGTGTGGCACAGATGTTGGGGTACCTTTCTAGGATAAGAAGCCCAGCAGGGTCTCAAGCATAGCTCATCTTCCAGTGTAAAAAGAGGCAATACCATTCTAAAAATACCTTCTGAATTCTGAAAGTGGTAGATTTACCACTTGAAGAAGCCCGTAGGCTTTCTCTTGCAGTCTATTTTTTCCAAAGTACTACAATCTCCAGTTCCTTGGGAACACTGGGACATGAGCAATTAACATTTTATGGAAAAAAAGGAGGAATTTTGCTACATTAAAACAGAAGGAAAAAAACAGTGCTTCACTCATTTTATTGGTTCAAGAAAGTCTACTTGGATGTTTAGAAGAAAACTGCAATGGAAAGCGATCCTTTTAAAAATAGCACAGATTTCCAGTCATATTTAAAATACAATCTATGCCATTTCATCTTTTTTTCATAGGTGCTACTGCATCACTGAGCAACAGGAGTGCAACGGGGAGTTAAGTGGCAGGGAGGAAAAGGGGATAGCATAGGGACAACCGCTCGCTATTACGACAGTTATTGATCTTGAGGACACAGGCATGACAGCTGTACATGGTATTTTTGGGGCTGTGCAGTTCATCCATCATGTACCCCTCCGTCTAATCTCCGAACATACTGCCATTACGCAGTTCCCATCAAGCTGTGCTAAATGATTCTTTCCACAGACGCTCACAGGGCATGACCTGCTCCTCCTCTGCAGGCATCACAGACACGTCTGTCTGCTTGTCACCCCGATGGCTTTCTATGGCCATCCTGAGCATTCTTTCAAGGGAATTTTTTTTTCTGCCTCCTTTGCAATTGCAGGACAGGCAGACAACAGCGAAGTGGGAAAATGCTAATTGCAAATTAGCTGTGCTGCAGGTCTTCCCTGCCTCACTTTTATCTCACCACTACCTTCTAACCCCTGATTTTCTGGTCTCAGTATGCTGTCTCTTGATTGAATATACACAAATGCTTGGAACCATTACCACGGTGACAGACAAGCAGCAACCATGTTCTTGGCTTGAACAATTTCAAGGCTCCGTGTCCCAGGCATTTCTCAATTAAAGGAGCACAAAGTGGGTTTAAGCACTCCCTTTATAGCATCAGATTTGAATGCAACCAGATTTCAGGAGATCCAGTTAAAAAACTGATTTCAAATATGGAGATGGGGGGAAAATGGCAATACCTAGAATGATTGGTTGCAGAAAAAATGCCCAGTCTTCAAAGCTCTGAAAAAATAATCTCAAATTACCGAGTAAGATCTCGTATGTGTTCATATGAGAACACACAAACAACTGTTTGGAGACACACCAAGGATCTAAACAGGCCTGTTTGGTCCACAGCAAAAAATATCCACTCACCCACAAACACAGACACAATTAACAGCCCTGGTAAGTGGATACTTACCGAATTACAAAAATGAGTCAATGTGTGCATACAGCAGCACAAGCCTCTAACACTCTCCTGGGCTCCATTCCACTTTCAACACAAACATTCATAAGATGAATGTCACTTCTATGTTTTTTGTTTTTTTTTTTAATGTTTCAGTATATATCTCTCCTTTATTTCATCCAGCCTCCCCATACAAACTTTTGGCACAGGTACCACGCTTCTGCAAGCAGCTCCAAGATGCTTGGATCTCATCCTGCTTGCCGTGAAACTGGTTCCCAGTAATTTCACTTGAGGTTGTGCTGCCTTCTGTACTAGAAGCAGCAATGATACAACCTTCTTCGTCCGCCTTCTCTAACCTGCCCACAATTTTCTAGCCCTCCATTATATCCCTTCACTAAATAATCTCTACCAGACGCAGCTCTCTCAGCCATTCCCTTGCTCTGATTATCCTTGTCGTGTTCCTCTGAACTTCCTGCACAACACCTGCTGAAATGCTGATGGTGCAGCACTCAGCCTACACTCAAAAGGGAGCAGGAAAGCCCCTGACCTCAGTCAGGGCTGCCATCCGTGCACTGGGAAAGTGGCAGTAGCACACTGGATCCATGGCTTCCCGTTCCACTGCACATTCACATCAAGAAGAGCACAGAGCAAACGATCCCACTGACACAGGGGCCCAGTGGAGATTCAGTGGGGCTGCCCTCCAATTCAAACCTGCCTGAGGCAGGAGAAATGCCATGCATGCTTTGCAAATTAATGCATCTCTGTTCAGAAGTTGGTATGCACGAATCTCTCTCTGACTATGCATCCAGATCTGCACATAGATCAGGAATCATGTTTATTTATTTCAAATGTGAATTCCAATTATAGCACCAAATTATTCTGAGGGGGTAACAACAAAGATGCTGCTTTCGATCCAACATGGATTTATTTCAAAGCATTTCCAACATGCTGCTAAGCAGCAGAAGTTGTAGAATTGTACAACACAAGGCAGGCTGCCAACACCAAGCTCTGCTGCAGCTGAGCAGGCAGAAGTTCAGCATAAACAAAAATAATTGAGAATGAAAACTGGGGTAGAGAGAGGGAAGGGGGCTAGACAGACAAACAGCCAAATGCCAATGCTGAGAAAGAAAATCTAAAAATCACAGACATTCACAGCAAGAACAGCCATACGTTGTCAGAAGGCAGGAGCTGAACTATCAGTGTGGCTGAAAGTGAAGCCCTCCAGAAAGCAGGAGCAGATTTAATAGCATGTTTTCACATCACTCATTAGAAGAAGAGCACTTAGCTTGTAGAGCTAATTGCTTTAAAAGTAAGATAAACTGTTTACTCACCTCTGCATATTTGACTCCTGCCTCTTAGTCGCCTTTGTCACTCACTGGGTAAGGCTGCGAAACAGCAGTTTCAGGAAGGCCTCGGGATTATAAACTTGTGGGATTCATGTCCATAAACTGGCAAACTGAGGTTGACCAGTTGTAATTTTACAGGCAATATACTTACTTTATTTGCCTTGACCAGGGAAAGATGGAAGTGGATTCTGCGTTTCAGAAATGCCAAAGAAGTGCTTGCCGGAGACTGCTATGTATGGATTTTGCAACTGCAGCCCAGGCAGCAGGGCCAGAGGATGGATGAGGCTCTAGGCAACCTAATCTAGTATTTGATCTAGCACCCGGCAGCCCTCCTGCTGCAAGGGGATTGGAGCTTGACCATCCTTGAAGTCCCTTCCAACCCAAGCCATTCTCTGATTCTATGTTTCCATGAAACCCTGTTGTGAAAGATGGGAATTGCTGAAAGAGATGGACTCCTCAGACCAACAGAGGAACCCAGGACAGAGCTCAAGTGAGGGTTGACAAACTACTGAGCTCTTTTCAATGGTCCCAGGCCAGAATAATTTGTTTTGGTACATTACAGGCAGCTTTTACTGAACTGTCACCATTTTGTGGTGTTAAAATATTGCTCCTCAGCAGACGCACACAGAATGGAATTTCAAGGAAAAGATATCTGAGAAGGCATCACTGCAATCAAGGGGCCAGGCTGAACTCAGAGAATGCTTCAGTAAGTCTTAGGTTTCCTTAGTGAGACAGCAAGAGTTTCTCATCAAAAAACTTCAGGTTAATATATTTTCTTATAGCTTTGCTACCAGCATCATGTACTGGTGTTCAGAGTATTTCTCAGCCTGTTGCTCACATATCACTGAAATGAGCAGAAGGAAAACAATATGCATATTTACATATCTGTAGACAAAACGTGAGGGAAATAGCCTTCCCAATTCTACCCCCACCACAACTGAGATTTCAAAGTATAGTATACATTTTTTTCATTTTATAAATGAAAAAACAATTGAGGCAGCACTAGGCAAGATCTATAGTGGCTTTGTATTTTCTTTTCCAACATCTAGTCTATTTTTTCACTGAGAGTACACAAGAAATACTTGTAGGAAAAGTAGGGTAAATAACTGCAAAATCTACTGCTGGGCAGCAATAAAATCCAACAACATAATAGTTCGTTGTGGGAAAACTCATCACACCATCCCCCAAAAGATCAAGAAATGTGCTCAGCATGAATGGGGCAAACAAAAGCTAGAATCTTCCCAAAGGAACAAGAAAAAAGCGAGCACTTAAAATATTATAATGCTAACATAAAAATCAATGCCGTGTGCTCACTTTGGATACAGTTTGACTGACCTCCATAACTAAACAACATAGAAAAGTAACATAGGCTCCTGGAGACAAAGACACACAACTGAATTAGGAATGGCTGACCAGATGAGAGATGCTTATTTGAAACATGACAAGAGGATGGAATAAACATCGATATACAATATAGAAAAAGTTAAGTAGGAAATATTTTTTACTTTCTAGCACAAAGTCAAATAGAACTTAACCACCTTCCCAACTGAAACTCAGCTTTACAAAACAATGAATGGATAATTGGTGGAACTAATTGTCTTGAAATACTATTGATGCCAATAAACAACTAGATTAAGACACAAGTGTTTAGGTACATTAATCATTCCCATAGTTCAACTAAAAGCAGTGATTAACAAATGAAGATTAAGAAGGCATTCTGTAATGGAGAGATCATTTCTTGAAAGCTTATGAAATACACGTCCCTCTGCAGCACCCTAAACTTGCTAATGTTGACAAGGTAACACAACTAGATGAGACCTTCATGGGGTTACTTCAGCACTTGTTTCTAGGCCTGTTACACTATGAGAACTATCTCATGGAAACACACGATAGGTGACTGTCAGATTTTAGATCTGGAAGGACATGCAGTGTATCCTTCAAGGACTGTTTGTGCTCTTATCAGGTATCCTGGATTGGAAATGCCAAACTTCTGTGGTTAAGGCAAACTCTTTGTAATTTCAGTTCTGGTTCCTAATGCTTAAGCAAACTAGTCCACACCTTTTGATTTTCTGAGAGTTTATTTTTCATTCTACCCTTACAACTTCAATTTCATCTAGAAGTTATAATCTTGTTATTTTTTGGAGATCCAGAAACAGACTGTAGATAACAACACAGACAAGTACAGTACACCTTGATCACGCTACATAAGCACATATATTCATTTTGAAGACAGTCTCCTAAAAGTATTAGGATTATTTGTAAAGAGGGTACCCTTCAATACTGCAAATGTTGATAGCCCTGACAGCACACACAACTGCTTGAGAAAGGTAGACAATAAACCAAACAACAAGTGAAGTAATCCCCTTCTTAGCCAAACTTGGCATGATTGCAATGGGAACTGAAAGTTCAACTTTGCAGAGTTAAAGCAGTGGCTATTTATTATCTCCTTTCTGTCCCAGCTGCATGCTTGCAAGACTTGACAGCATCATGTCTGCAAACACAGCTAAGCAAAACACATTTTTATTTATAAACTTATTTGTTCTTTCATATTCCATTGTTGGCTGGTCTGGTGCTTCAAAAGGAGAAAATGTGATAGATGAATCTGCATTTTTATTTGCCCTTAAAGTTGGCAATGGCTGATTTTTCAGTAAGAGATGATCAGTTTTCACAATGAGTAAAAATGTGGGTGCACGTGTAGCACAATGTTTATGTGCCTTCTGAAGTTCCAAAAATACCAGAATACCAGAAGGACTTTTGAATGCAACTGTAATGCAAATCTCTTTATTAACTACCACTTTACCCTACTGAACAAATATCATCATGTCCCTCCTGAATAACAAATGTATTTCTAACAGCAGCGATCGTATTTCTCAGTGGAGAACTGAATTCACTGGCAATAAGGGCCAAGTTCCTGGAAAAGAAATGACTGTGTTATCTGAACACAGATTGGATTTTAATGAGCAAAGGAAACACACAGGACCCAAACCTAATACCACTGAAGTCAATGGGATGTTTTCTACTGATTCCAGTGGGTTGAAGTCCTATTTTGTATTTGTCAACCTTCCAGTTTCAGTGAGACTCAAAGAACAGCTTTCTTCAACAACTAATATTGTGACTTTCTACAACATGAGAATTGCTCCTTTCTTACAAGTAGGAAAAAAATCAATTACTGACAATTTCAGACTGCATTTTCAAAACAACTTTTTGGGATGACACTCAGTAAGCTCACCTTGTGCCAAACATCCTTGTGAAGAAAATGCAGTTAAGAGCTACAGAGAAATTACAGACCTCTCCACTAATCACTTGGAAGTGTCTTGCTGACAGCATATTTTATTTTCAATTTTACTTACTGTAGTAATCATGTGTTACAGCACCGGAATCTGTAAGTGGTGGAAGGTGTTGGGACAAATCAATATATTGGAACAGAGATGTAGCACAGATGATGATTTACATAAGACTTTTTCATTTACTTTAAAAGATCTTATTCCCTATCTATATGATATTTTTCTCTTTGCTATTGAGCTTTGAAAGCCTTTACTTAAGTATATGCGTGACCTGATTATCAAGGAAGTTTGCTAATGAAATTAATAAAGTATATGTAAGCTTTGAGTTGAGAACACAGTTTTTCAGTTAAAACTGCAATCAGTCATGATGGTAGCATCTCTCTAAGGTGCTGCTGCACTCCATTGGCAGTCTGCTATGCAAACACAACAACAAGCAAGTGTTCTTCAGAACCATTTAACAGCATTTCCTTCATCTGATATCCCAAGCAATCATGAATTTTAGCTCTTATTCAATCAAACTTTCCACTGCTTTGGCTACTTGGTTATCATAAAATAGGTGCTTACATAACCTTTTGTTGACGATGCTTCTTTTCATTCGGTAATTACAATAAGGAAAAGCAAACAGTAGAAATTCTCCATAGCAAGACTAAAAAGTTAGTCCAATTAGTTTGAATTTGCAAGTCAAAGCAGATCTATTTTTATTTTAGAAAGAGAATCCCTGCCAAAAATTATCATTAAATGAAAGGGGAATCAGAAACAAACACATGTTAATTTGAAGCTGCTATAATCTCCAGACACAGCAACTTTCAGGTTTCTGGAGTAAAGCACTGTCACACCAAAATCTGTAACAGAACTCTTGATTTAAGGACCAAGATTTATATCCTTTGAGAAAGAGCACATTCTTGGTGTGCAACACTCTGCTTGATGAGACTGCTCACCAGCTACAGGTCCCTCCATCGGAGAGGCACATGATGCAAGGGAATACCTGGGTAGGCACCTCCCCTTCAGGGAAAGTGTTGGCACTCTGAACACATTTGAAAATCTAACTACAGTAGCAAAATAGCATGCAGGAGTTGTGGTTGCACCTATTTCTCTTGCACACTTTTTAAAATCTCTCAGAGAAGGTTGAAAAATAAAGTGTTTAGTGAATTCTTTTTTGGTCTAAGTTTCAGAAATATGAAATAGGTGTTATTTGCAGAAGTGCTAAACACAAACTTCTGAGAATTGTGGCCCTTTATAGCCTCTTAATTCAGTTTTCCAGAAATGTTGGTAGTCATCTATGAAGATATCAGCCTGTTTTAATTATGGTGCTTTTTCCTTGTCTACATTTTTCGTCTTTGCTTTCCTGACCTTTCCATGCCTTTCACTGGCCAGAGCCAGTGCTCCACGTAAAATTCAACTGTGGCAGAACTGTGTTTTTTGTCAAGAAATTTCACCCTGTGAGCACACTGTCAAACTCAGAAACATAACTGTAAGTTCAAAGACTTGAAAAGTCTTGAAAGAAGCGCTATGATATTCTGAATCATTCTGAGTCTTCAGCTAGCTTATGTGGATAAGGTCACTTGGGCTTTTGGATCTTCACAAGTAGAACATCACTAGAAACAGGAGAACCTGTTTGCTTCAACTTCTTCCACATATGAACTTCTTTGCTTCAGCTAGAAATTAACCATCATGCATCCTGCAACTCTGTGAGCTGCTAGAATGACTGCAAATGAAAAAAATCAAAATGAGAAAGAGAACAGACATTGAAACCGAATGTAGAAAAAAAATCGAGTGAGGAAAGAAATACTAATTACCCAGAAAAAAACCTTTAAAATAGAGACTGTTCTGATGTTTTGTATTGATTTTCCATTCAGTATTTGCCTAGGTTGATATTTCTGCATCTAGTACACAGAAATGTTCTTTTCTCCAGAGAGAGTACATTGCATATAACTGAATTGACCTTGTGCATTAGAGGGAAGATTAAACAGCAAATAAACCCAGGTTCCAGGCATATTTCAAAGACAGGAGACTGAAAACTGCATATATTTATAAGAGTTGGATAATTATGCAACAGTGAAGTAGCTAATCTACTTGTACCGAATCAGATTAGAAACTTATCCCTAAAATCATAGAATCATAGAATCACTCAGGTTGGAAAAGGCCTTAAAGATCGAGTCCAACCAAAAATGTTCTCCACTGAGCTGAAACTGGATTTACCTGAAAGTCAGCACAAAGAACTGGGTAAGCAATCACAAAAGATCTTAAATTTGTAATGTTAAATATCTCCCACTTCAGCACTGCATAAACACATGTTGACTTTGCAGCCCCAAATGGCGACTACAGTGATCTGCCAGGCTAACATTCACCCTCACAACTGTAATTCATATTCAGGAAATGGACTATAAGAGCCCAGGAGGATCTACTGAGGTCTAGAGAGGAAACAGCTGTTTAAAAAGCAAAGTTTAGAAATGTGCAGATATTGTACACATTTAAACATACATGAAATAGATACTGCCATACTAAGGTATTATGAAGACACCATTTAATCCAGTATCCTGCTGATAGAATTGTCTACTAACAGATGTTTCAGAGCTCTATGAAATACAACAGTGACTTTTATAAATACTGCAGGTTCATAATGCATACTGGGATTTCATCATGACCCAAAGCAGATGTCACTTATGTTTTAAAGCATGAGAATTGACAGCCTTTGCAATTTCTGTGTAACAACAGAGGTTTATTTGTCTGAAAGACACTCAGTATTGCAGACATTTCACATCATGCTGCACATTCTAGTTAGCTTTTAGAATATTTCCTCTTGGACTGATAGAATGGAGAAAGTTGGTCCCACTGGTTTGTTTCATCACTTTCATTTTTTAAACATATCTCATTAAAACTTTATTTTTTTTTTTTCAAATGAAATTACTTTCTGTTCAATGACTTTTTTCTCTGTGATTCAGAGCATCATCTTCCTCCAAAAGCTGTGCACTGAAATACTCATGACCTAACTCTTCAAACACTCTGATGAGGAGAATTAGCATTACGATCTGAAACAACTTACAAAACACAAACTCTGAAAGTTGATTTTTCAAAGTGTCCCATTAATTTCCAAAAAATTCCTGGCTTCTATGAATGACAGCAAGGGCATCATTTTGAACGGTTTGGACCACACAGTGGGAACTACTAATACTCAGAAGCTCTGAGGACTCATAAAACCAAACCCACAAACATCTGCATTAGGAAACACTAAGAAAAATGTCTGCCTAACTGATACAGCTCACAGTTGGCTTTGAGAAATTGAGTCTAGCCATTAATTTAATTCAAGAACAACTTGAATATGCTGTGACCTCCTCGTTGGTTTTCACTTGCTCAGTGTACATCCCACCTATTCAACACAACTGACAGTAACACTGTGACCCAAACTGATGGATTTCCTGTGTGCCACCCCACTGTGACTTCAGACACACCGCACAGTTCTTTGGCTCCTGGTTTACCAGTCTGTGAGATGAGAAAGCCAGTGTCTCTGATGAGAACCATGAGACCATATATAGTTACGAAAAAAGACACAGAGCTCCATTAAATCTATCTCCCTTCTGGTGTTCGTTCACAAAGTATGAAAACAAAGTATTGAGGTATTACCAGGTATGAACAGTCACTCATTTCCTTACTACCCATCCATTCGTCCTGCACATGCACTAATGGACACAAAAATACTAAACAAATCTTTTATTCATCCTCAGAATATTTTTTAAAAGGTACCTTTCCCTTGCATTTCTGTCTAATGCCTGATAAATAATAGATCATTTGCATGGTGTTAGTGTTAATGTTAGCAGACAGCATTTGAGAGAAGAAGGACAGAAACCTGAATTCTGGAGATATTTAGAGCACCAGCAGCCACCATCAAGATGTACATTCTGCAGCCCAGGTGCATCTCCATCAATATGCAACTTAAAAACTCCACAGTGACATGATTTCTGTTCTTTTTACCCAGATAAGTGGATGATCAGCTCTTAATAGAACTTGGCAACAATTTTCTTCAGCTATTTAAAGTTAGCTGGTAGGTTAAAATACTAAACAATGTGAAGACATTGTGATCTACTCCACGAATGATGACATTTATTTGTTCTGAAATTAAAGCACATCTCGTTTCTTCAGCTTAAATGCTGACATTTTCCAGCAAGAAGACAACTAACCTGTGAGCTGCTTAATACTTTGACTCAACTTTAAGAAATCTTCTCTAGCTATAACATGTCGTCTGGGTTTTTTCCCACAAAAACGTGTTCTGGATCCATAAAATATGAACAGCAGGATTTATTGCTATATCTATCTCTCCTTCCAGAGCAACACTGCATAGTGAAGAGGGGCTTAAAAATACTTTTCCTCTCATCTCTCATTATGGTAGCATTACAGAATATATGTTTGCTGAATGTACCCTAACAATTACAGATCTGGCCATCCTGTTATCAGCCTTTACACAGCTTTTGATGCTCCATTCAGGAGATGAGAACAAACGTCCGTATTTCCAACAGGCACCACATGTGCAGTTCTCAACATGGAGAGGACAGTGGTGTCCTTCATAAGCCTGAGAAATGCTTGATGGCTGTCTATCTCAGTACTTTGACAACCTCCTGTGACTCAAATGATTCTTGCAAGATGTAAGCCCATGGTACTAGTTCTACTTTCCCAAACAGATTTCCATGAAGAATTCAAGAGAACTTGAGAAAAAGCTCAGAATTAGTTACAAAAGCATTCTTCACAGTGCTGGCATGCTACAGTAAATAAACTTATAACATTTCCATACTAAACATAATTTAAAAACTGACTAAGGAGAAATGGTGCAAAACCTATAGGAAGGTTATGTCCATTTGCTGAAGTGAAACTAGTTTCAGGCACAGATTGAAGACCTTGCCAAAACACGTAGCCTTCCCCAACCGCATTCTCATCTAGCAACTCCAACGTGCAGGACAGGCAACCATTGGCAGTGGCTTTGACAAGACTCACTCTCCTTAACTTCCCAGTCTGCTGAGGCGGGATGACCAACTAAGATGTTAACCAGGGAGAATGGATAGGGTAGAGCTCAACAAAAGCAGAGGGATATTGCATCCTACTGTCAAGGCAGAGCAGAACCGAGTGAAGAATATGTAGGCAAAGGCAGATGGAAACAGAGCAATGGATAAGGTGGAGGAAATTCTTTCCAGGAGTGATACAAAGAAATGGTCAAAGCACTAGGTGAAAAAAAGGTCTGTCTCATAACACGCAAATTTTGCTTCCACTCATGCTGCTGAGTAGAGCACTTTCAAAAGGCACTGTTAGAATAAACTGATTTCAAGCTCCTCAGAGAATGCCATATTTAACATCAAACAAATGTGATTACAAAAGCTTTCACTCTATCTCTGATGTATTCCGAGCCATTGTAATGCTTCTCAAGCTCTAATATGCTCACAGTTATGCACCGCAAAAACAGTTTTGCACA
This sequence comes from Tympanuchus pallidicinctus, assembly GCF_026119805.1. NCBI lineage: Eukaryota > Metazoa > Chordata > Aves > Galliformes > Phasianidae > Tympanuchus > Tympanuchus pallidicinctus. Next base: position 4,507,594 of record NW_026294749.1, on the reverse strand, counting down.
GTAGTAGTCTTAACCTCTTTGTCTACAAGGACAGTGAATCACTAAGTCTTACCTGAACTTACCAGTACCCACAAGCCTATTCCTAACCTCTCTGCATCCTCTGGCAGCGGACTCGTTTAGCCATTTTTCACCGGCCCACTGCTTGTCAATAAATCACTGCGCTAACTCTGCGATGCCTCCTGTGAAGTGCTTTGGGAACTGTATCACAGATTTCTGAGCAGCGTCTGAGACCTGGTGCTGAACGGCTGACTCCAGGTTGACATGATGAAAAAAGGTTAAGCTCTTCAGCCGAGCAGCATCTTAGAAAGATTCATTGTGACTCCAGCTATCCCTTTTCTATAGCAAAGCTATCCTCTGTATCTGCCTGAATACATAAGGGAGTTGACATTTGTCTTCCGTGTGGCTCATGTACTTAAGTTTTCCTCTCTTCTCATTACCCATGAAGGGTGATTACATTTCTTACGGAATATCACTGGTGATACATCACACTTCAGGACTGTGCTCCCCCTGCTCTAATGGAAACCTGTGGTTACCTCATCTTTCTCCTTTCTTCAATACCAGTCCTCCCACAAGTCTGCATGCTAGCCACCAGCATCCTACCAAAGAAGAATAATGGGACTCCCACTAAAGCTCATTAATAGTAAATTATTTTCAGTTAGTGAAGGCAATTTTCTCAGTGAAGTCTCCAAAGAGGCAGGACTGCACAGCAAACACTGTCTGCCCCACAATTGATTTGAATGTAGTGGTCTGAAGGAAACCTCAGACTTCAGTAGTGAGCCATTAATGGCTATTTGTACGGTGCTGGTCTGAACACTGAGAAAAGGAGGAAAGGTACATTCTTTCTTTTATGATTGGTTCATTATTCTTTTGGTTTTTTTTCAGACAAACACTGGAAGGTCTGAATGAGCAGTCACAAGTGGTGGAAAAAGCCCTAAGTCCAATAACTCCCACTTAATCACATAAAGCAAGCTTTTATTTACTTTTTCCTTCTTGGTAAAACAAAAGAGAAGGCATTTATTGGTATTTTTGAAGTCTGTCTTACTGGCAGATGAAACAAGAAATGCGCCCAGAATAAGCAGATGATGAACAGTTCAAGGACATGCTGCTTCTAAAGGACAGACACTGTCCCTTTCTGACTGCTCTGATAGCTCATTATGACAATTCCAGATTTAGGCAGGGAACAGTTATTTTCGGGACTTCTGAAGCAACCTGAGGAAATTAGGCATATGAATCCACAGTGGAATTCAAAAGCTCTAGGCCAAGCATTTAAAAACCTTTGAAGAAGATGCTTAATAAAAATTTGCAGACAGATTCCAAGTCTACACATGTACACGCATTAAACACAGCACTGAAAAAGTATACTTCCATATCAAACAATACGTTCTGGCTCGTGCTGTATGCTCACATTTCCTATCTCTGACCTCACCCAGGAGATATTATAAAGAAAAGGAACAGAAATGGTTGAAATTCAGAATGCCTACAACATTAAAGAATTAAAATCTTTTCAGTTCAAATTTCTCAAAAACAAAACCAAGCAGATGTCTGGCCTGTGCTCAGTGATTGCTCCCACTACTGCACAGGATACTTGGAACAACGAACTCAGAAACAGTCCTGGCAGAGGGCAGCAAGGCATCGAGACTGCTATAATATGAGAAGTCCCAGATACCCCAGAGCCGTTTAGCAACCAGCACAGCCCAGACACCTTGTATTTAAAGACATGAGCAGGAGACTGAGCTCCTTTATACATCTAGGGAAGTAGGATGAAAACCTCACCACCTCATCATGTAGGTGGCAGATTGTCTGGACTCTGGCAGGACATGACCAGAACTCACTTGTCTTCAAAAAGTAACTCTGTCAGGGCAGACCAGCGTTCCCTCTGAACAAATTTGGTCAGAAAGTCCCTGGTCACCCCTAAGCAGGAGCTGCTATGAGCGTGGAACTGCTGTTTCTATACAGCTGTTTTTGAAGAAGAAAAAACAGGGATGAGAAGGAAGTGGTTTGAGCCACTCTGAATGTGGCTGGGGTTGCTTCTGAATGCAAATCAAGCAAACACCACTGGCTATCCATCAGGTTGGCTTGGGGCACAGGGGAATGCCTGACACACACAGATCAGGACTGTAATGCTCTCAGAAGCATGCAGCCTCCATCATAGGCATGTTTTCTAAGTTTCTTTTGTTGTACGGCAAAAGAAATTCGATCAAAGTTCTCCTTCACAGGTAACATTTTTCCAGGTTATGACAAGAAAAAAAGAAGAGGGACTGAGGGGCAGTAATGTAATGAGGCTTTAACTAGCCACAATATGTTCATGATCTCCTGTGACAGTTGAAGAAAAGGTAAGAAGTCAATCCATGACCAGAAACAGTCTCCCAAAAATTGACTTCATGACTTTCACTCATTTCATCAAATGAAAAAATTCCAGAACTGGAGAACACAGTTCATTAACAGCAAACCAGTCCTCTGACAGCTATTGTCAAAAGCAGCTTCTGTGTTTATTTTGTACAGAAGCTGCTGCTGGGACTTTGTCAGTTCAGCAGATAAAGGTAATCTTGAATCCCACAGCAAATTGTAAAGTGCTCAGGCTGAAGAATAACCAGGCGTTCTGGGACTGCAGTGATTGTTTTAATTTGCGTAATATCAGCAGCAAGCAGCACTTTAGAATTATTCTGCCTAATTCATGTGCGCCAGGAGAAAGACAAAACCATGACAGAAAGGAGTCTTCAAGAGATGGGCCCACAAGAACCTAATAAGATTTAACAAGTGCAAGGTATTACACTTGTGCTGGGACAATCCCAGATAAGAGTATAGACTGGGAGAAGAACTCCTTCAGGGCAGCCCTGTGGAGAAGAACATGGGAGCTCTGCTGGACAAAAAATATGTATGTGAGCCAGCAGTGTGCACTTGGAGCCCGGAAAGCCAGCAGTATCCTGGGCTGCAGCAAAAGAGGGGTGGCTTACAGGGATAGAGAGGTGTGCATGAGAGAAGAAGCTGTGGTGCCCCATCACTGGAGGTGCTCAAGGCCAGGTTGGATGGGGCTCTGGGGAGCCTGAGCTGGTGGGTGACTCTGCCTACAGCAGGGGGTTGGAATTGGGCAAGCTTTGAGGTTCCTTCCAGCCCAACCCATTCTGTGATTCCATGAAATTAAGCAGATCTCAAAGTATTTGATTTCATGTGTGTTTTGATAAGGGAAGGTGCAAGAAATCCAGTGATAAAAAGGAAAATAATATTATTCCATAGATTCTATGATTCTATGCTTTGACAGAACAGTCAGCAGGATCTGACTTTTCCCTGTCACATCTGTTCTTTTTATTATTTGGGAAAGAACAGGTTGCCAGAGTCCTCTAAAGTTTCCAAATATGAGGCAACAGTGCACCTACCTAACAGCATTCCAGCAGTCAACACACTTCCCCTTACTTCATTTAACAGACTTACAAACGTGCACATCTCACTGCAGAACTGTGCAAGTAACCCCCTCAAAAGCAAGAATAAATGTTTCCTTACCTACTCTGCACTTATATTTTTAACAATGAAGATGTCAAAATGCAGCAAATGAATTCCACCCACCTCTTACTGTCTCCCACACTGCTTTTTCTGTGTATTTTTAGGTGTTCTGATTAAAAATTTACCCCTCCAGTACCAGTGAGGACACACTGCATTTCTTGATTACAGTTTTGTATACTTTTTTTCAGCCAACCCCCAGATCTTCCTTACAAAGAAAACTGTGGAGGCATTTCCTCCTTCCTTTCCTTCTCTTTGTACAGAAAAAGACACGTTAGAATGAAATTTTAAAGAATCAGGTCCCAGACTGGTAGGAAATCCACCTCTCTGTGCAGAACTCAAAAAACACTTCTTCAGAATAGGGATATGAGCCTGTCACTCTCGACAAGATAATGCAAGGTATCAAGGAGAAAGAGATGCAGCATGCTGAGCAGGACTGCTCTCCGGCCTCTCAACCCCTGGTCTGAACACACAGCCAGGGCTGCCCCATCCCAAGTGCAGAATCTGGCACCTACTCTTGCTAAACCTCAAGTGTCTGGCAAATGCCCAGCTCTCTCATTTGTCAAGATCTCTTTGCAAAGCCTCTCTGCCCTACAGGGAGTCAACAGCCCTTCCCAATGTACTGTCATCCACAAACTCACTTAATGTGAATTCAAGTCCTGTATCCAAATCATTTGTAAGAACACTTTAGAGAACTGATCCTAAAATGGAGCCCTGGGTTACCTCACTAGTGACTGGTCACCAGCCTGATGTAACTCCCTTTACTATCTTTTTTCTTTACTACTCCTGTAATTTCATGTGTGTGTGACTGCAATGCTTAATTTCATGTCTCAGAAACACAAAACAGTGCTTGTGCTGGAATTCTCTTGATGTCAGCTGTTTTGCTTACTAAAGGCAGAGACTCTTCTATCCTTTGATTACCGTCCAGCCAGTCTTCAATTTCTCCGTAGTGAAGACTATTTCCTTTCTGAAAGTCTTGACCACTGTGAAGGGGACTATTTTCTGACTTAACTTCTGAAGGACATTCAGACTGATTAGAAATAAGTGATAAACAGAAGATCTGCCATTGCAAAAAAAGTAAGTGAAAATAAGGGAAAAAACGACTGATTCTTCTCCTTTTAGTATCAAAGGATTCTCTTTGTTTTTGCAAATGTTTGTTCACCAGAATGTTCCAAAGTGAAAAATGTCAGTAGCAAAACCTTATTCACTGTGTGTTTGCACAGTAATGCCTAAAGGTCCTGGAAGATCTCTGAGGATTTGAAAGAAACAAATTCAGCCAGGTAGCAGAAACAGTGCCGTTACCTTCCGGTGGCTGGTCACACACGGGTCCCACAGCACTCAGGAAATGACAACTCAAAGCAAATCAAAGTGAGCTGATTTTACAAAACATGCACAGACAATAACATTTCACTGATTGAATACATGAAAATCTCAGTGTTTGCAGCTATTGTTTCAAGTAAAGGAGATCTTAAATTTGCAAGGTGAACATTGGAAAATATTTTGCTGACTGCTATTGGACATTTCTTCTTGATTCAGCATGTCATACAGATACTCCAATACTGTTCCTGCCATAATTTCACTCAATTTCCTGAGCATTTCAGCAAAGCCACAACTAGCTCTTCATATCCATTAATTTATTCTTCATTTCGCCTGGATATCAGGTGTGATGCAGCCGTACTGTGCATTATTCACACTGAGTGAAGTTACATCAACTGTAGTCTCAGCCTGGTATGGCACTGATTCCACAAATACCTTAAAAATCAGGTGACAGTGGATCTTACTTTCTCATACACATTGGGTCACGCTGCTCCATGATGGTCTTTTACGCAAGGAGAGATGAGAAGGTATCGACAACAGATGGGATTACCTTCTGATCTGACCAGTCTCGTGTATAACTCACTCCCTTTCTCATGCTCTGTATGCACGAGCCACACCTCATATGTGCTGCTCCTCCCCTACTTACATAAGCCCTATTCCCTGATTTCCCATATGGTTGGAAGGTCAGTCGATCCCCTGACCAGTTCCCTGGAATCCCAAAGACTGTTCAGCTGCTGGGATCCATAGGGCCATCTCCTCTTTTGTGATACCTCATGAACACATTTGTACCGAGTAGGGAATATGGGATTGCAGACACCTGAGAGGTCCATGTTCTCCTTTCAGTTCCAAAACTTTTGAATCAAAAGGAACGTATGTGGTTGGAATAGCTGAGACGAAACTGAAGAGTTCTGTGAATCACAGGACTCTTGCTGAGCATCCCGACAGTTATCTTAGTTTTCACAATGACTTCACCTACCTCCATTCAGTTAAACTCAGTTCTCTGCTTGGAACAGAGACCTTGGATTACTTTGCTTTGTCTACTTGCTGACATGGAATACAGAGGAATAACAAAATTCAAGAGAGGTAAACACAGAAATGTCTACACCTCCTACCTAATGTTAGTATTTTACTTTCTAATAGGGAAAACTTGTTTTTCCACCTCAAAGTGAAATGAATTTCTGCTTGTAACATTTTACAATTAATCTAGCCCTACCAGGCTGGCATCTATCACAATTAGTTTCAGCTGTCAAGGAAAACAGAAACAAAAATATCTGCAGTCTAAACCGAACCAAAAGTTTATTTTCTGCAAAGCCTTACTCACACATCTCACAATACTCAGTTTGCCTTAATGCCGTGTCTTGTTTAGTTAAGTTTATCTCAGAGGCACTTAGGCTGGAACATTTCTTTATTAACCTACCACAGCAACTCGGCTTTCTCCTCAATTTGTGCCTTCCATCAGGGAGAATACTTCCTGCTGGATCTTTAATTGCCTGTGCTTTCCTGGAAGACAGCTCAACGTCATCACCTTATAAAAGTGGATAATCAAGAAATGTATATATTTATACATCTTTTCCCAGTCGTGTATTCCTTGTTTAAATAATTACTTGTCTCACACTTTTTTCCCTTTTTAGGTTTCTGGACCACAGAAAAGTCTGTAGATAACTACAGACTATCACAGAGACGGCCTCTATGAAGGATCTTAATTAAAAGATATTTTTTTATGTTCTAAATTAGTTTTATTTGTATAGCATTTTCTTTATGGTCCTATAACTAAGAAAGGTTCTTTAGGAAGGAAAATAAGACTACTAGATGTCCTAATTCATCTCCCCTTTGCTTCTATTTGCACAAAACTGGTACATTTAAAGGATGTGAAGTCTGAATTTTAATTTCCAGTAATGATTAATTATATACATGAACATACCATGCTGCTTATAAGTAACTAACATTCAAGACAGTAGCACTGCTGGCTTCTCTATCTTAAACACTTTTCTCCCATCCTCCATATCAGAATCACTACAAATTCAAGATCGTGATTACATGTATCTAGATCCATAACATTCAGATCCATAGCAACACTGAGTATCTCTTTTATGTTAATTTCTCTGCCCAGAGGCTTTTCTGCAAAACCAAATTAAAGAAGCCGCTGTACAGTTCCTGTAACAAGGCAATTATCTTGGAATTAAGACTAAGCAGAACACACTTCTTTTCAAAGAGTCAGTCTTCCAAAGGCTTTGGAAAGCAGACAAAATGCTGTCATTACAATGCTATCAATTGCAAAAGTTTCATATTTGCACACACCTTGTTCTAAGAAAAAAGGGCATAACCATTATGGCTGAGGTACTCTTCATCTGCAATTTTTTTTTCCTTTTTAATGAGGTAGATAATCTCCTTAGACTGCTGTTGTTGTTGCTTTTATAATGGAGTATTTCAGAAGATTTTTTTTTGCTGTTACTGCGTTTGAATAAATTGAAGGGGCTGCATCACTTACCAACAATCCCTTAGTGACACCTGCTTCAGACCTGAAGATGATAAATGCTTCCACCCCATAATATCAATGCATATTTGGACATCCGCTGAGTAAGGGCTTAATTGCTTTAGGGACAACTAGGAAAGTCCCAAATTTGGGTGAAAATTCTCAGTGAGGAGTCCATTTCCTTCCCCACCTATTTGCATAAGTTGCAGAGGGAAGCAGAGATACATTCCTTGTAGAGGAATAAAAGATCCTGCACTGACGAACCGTCCTCCCTGGTATGTATTCAGGTATATGTCTGAATAGTATAGTATAGTATAGTATATAGTATACTATATACTATAAGATATATAAGATATATACTATAGAAAGTATATCAGAAAAGAGAACACATACACAAGAAATTCAGAGCACTGAATCCTGTTCCCAGTTCACCACTCTACTAAAATGGAAGATACTGTTCTAATTAAAGGAGCACAACCCATGAGCTGAGTCGTGACTGATGCAGCTTTGCCGCTGAGACTTCCCTTGTATAAGCAGATTCCTGAAACCAGCTGCAGGACTAAGCACAGAATAGCACTGTCTCTATGAGAGGCCATAGAGAATAAGATTTTACCAAATCTTTATCCTTGGCAGAGGTGCCCATGCTACATACAAGCTTTTGCCCCAGGAGAAGACGTAACAACAAAGATCATCACATTGAGTATCATCAGAAAGAGTGTAGACTGAATGTGGAACAGAGGTGTTGTACATACAATAAATATTCAGCACAAGTAAGCTGAAAGGATAAGTACCAAAAATGGGTCCAATATCCCAAATTCTGCAGATCATTTTGATGTTAATTATAATACCAGATCAGAACTGTCAACATATCAAATTCATAAGAATAGGTCAAATTCCTGAATGTAGGAATTAATAATCCATAATGTTGGAGCACAACACAAACCATTTCCCATCACCTTCAAGCAGTGCTCTAGTTAGATTTGCTACCTGCCTTTCTAGAGCCAAAAAAAAAGAACAACAAAAAACCAAAACCCACAACCAACCAACCAAAAAAACCCAAAACCAACCCACTCTCAAAGAGGAGAAATTATTTTAAAACCCAATTGAGTAGCCAGCAGTCTATTTACTTTTTGGTTTTGGAAAGAACAAATTGAAAAACAGTACATATGAAATAACTGATGTTTGTCAATTTTTGACACAACTGATACTATCTGTAGGACAAGCACCCTGCACACCCAGAACAGTTGTGCCAGTACGGTTAGATAAACAAAAAGGTACTTTCAAGCCTGAGAGACTGTTCAACAGCACAAATAAGCATCAGAATAAGGAATAAAATGTATTTTTTCTACCCATTGAACACCAACAATAATTTTCTGCAACAAATCATTATTATCCCTGATACTTATAGTAAAGGTCGACTAGTGCATTTGTACTGGAACAAGAAAGGAAGAGAACAGGGAGACCAACCCTAGCCATTATGCAAAAAGCATGAGTGGGATATCAGACATATTACAGATCAGAGTGCAGTGCATTGGCAGATGTAGTGAGGAGGGCTCACTACTGTTCACTACTGTTGTATACTCAGGTGTAACACACTGCAATTGCAGACTGAATACCACAATACAGTAATAATACAGTAATAATGCAAAAGTGAAATTCAAGGACAATGTTTATAAATGAAAGCATTTTTTTTGCTGAAAGTGTTGTAAGAATGTTTTGGAAGTAAAAAACAAAATGCACAGACACTGTAAGAATCAACAATTTCTTGTTGTAGAGAATTAAAATATTCCTATTCTGACAACAGGAAAAATATGTTCAAAGTTTCACTTACTTTGGATGGGTATATTCATCCAGTAGGACAACTTTTTCTATCAGGTCTCCACCAACACTTCGGGCCAAGTCATAGAAATCATTCTTAGAATACGTCTCAGTAGGCAGCCAAAAGGAGATGTCATTGATCAAAGGTGGGTATCTGCTGAGCGGCTAGAAAAATTACAAAAACATACTTTTTTAAGTGGTTGGCCTCGGCAGGAATCCCTGCGACTCTGTTTTGATCTGATGTAATACACACAGCATACATTTTGAAAGCCTTCTGAAATATTTTTCGAAGAGCACACTGTTCACATAAACAACTGAGATGCAAGATTTTGTACTAGGAAATGCCTTCTGGAGATCACAAAACCACTTTGATTCATTCAGAGGAACATGACTTCTAGCTGCCATTTCCTGTTCTGTTTAATCACCCTCATTACTAGCCAACATCACGCAGGCAGACAACAAAGGTGACATCTTTGGTCCTTCTTCTCAACTTCATTTTTTTTAAAACACTGTTGAACTTACAAGGGCGCTCAAGTAAACATGAAGATTTGCAGACAGGAAAAGCATTATTTCTGCAAACTGTGAGCAAGGATCAAGTTTGGTCTTTTTTTGTTGGTGGTGTTGTTGTTGTTGTTCCTAGATGTTTTGGCTCTGAGATTTTAAAAGGAAGGAATGAAATAAAAATCTTGCTTTGATCCTGATTGCACTTCCAGATTAGAGCTGCTTAAAAAGAGGAGTTCATTTCAACATGTTTACTCTTCAGGTAAAACTGTACTTTTAAAAAGCACTTTTCAGGTTTTTCACAATATTTCATGTGTAAAATGTCTACATATTTTATATAATTGTTAAATAGCCAATCCTTATCATTTGTCCAATTTCATGCTAAAAGAAGTCTTACAAAGAGGTGCCTGCTCATCAAAAGGTTACAGTCAGAAACATATTTTGGCTTAAAAAGAAGTATCAGTTCATTTTCCAGTGAGTTTTATAGACAACCAAATACCTATAGCAGAAAGAAGTACTGCTACTAGCATAACTATTAATTCCACAAATACCACAACAGTCTATTAAACACAATGGCGAAACCATAGCATCTTTAATCTAGACAGAAAGGCCTCATCTTGTGGTTAAGGCAGTGTAATTTTTTATTTGTACAAGTAGGAAGGTTAAGAAAACAAGACAATTCACAGTTTTTATGTAACTTTCTTGAAGTCAGCATATTTCAGCTTTGCTTTTGCTGAAACATTTTCTCCTTTAAGGAAAAAGCAAATGGTAATGCTCTTCTTTCCTGCCCTTTGGGTCATGAAATACCTTAGTTCTGCCTTTCATTAATGCACTAAATTTAAATGAACTACTTTTGCAAGACTTTTGGGGGCCTGCAAGAGTTGAAAATAGCTTTTCTTATTTTGTTTATATGTTTATGACAGCTGATGTGTAGACTTCGGTCCACTCAAAAATGTATTTCATACCTGGGAATGCTTTATGACAGAACAGTGAAATCCTAATACCTACTGAAGCAATAAACCTCTTAAAAAGGCAAACTTACAGCATGCTGATCTACACAAATCCTGCTCTGTACTGTGTAAACCAGTCAACACATGTATGATAAAGAATATAGTGCAATTTTTAAATTAATAGCCCCTCCTGTGAATTAAGTTGTGAATCACAAATGATTATTCAACTTATTAAAGGAATTAAGTTATCAAATGAACTCATTTCCTGTACATCAAATAAATAAGGAACTCCCAGCATAAAGCCATCATTCAAGAGCTCTCGATGAAATACCAAAAGCTAATTAAATGTAAACACCTCCTCTGCTACACCAAAGTCACGGCTATAAATGCTGAAGAAGCTTCTCAATCAATGACCTGCTATGTGTCTTAATGTAGATGAAGTTATGATCCTGCAGACACCTGTATTCTGATCTCATCCCAGTCTACCACAACATTTACCGCTGCTGTATTTCAGCAACCTACCGTGCACATTTCAGAGCTTGCAGGGACTGAAAACTCCCAGCTTGCCAGCATTAAGTTATTTAAACAGAAACTGTGGCTCACAGGCCTAAGCATGACTGAGCACTCACTGCATTGGGGTAGGTGATTTCTTTCACTCCCACAGATTCAAAGACGCTAGAGAAAAATAATTAAATGTTCAAGTCAGTCAGTAATACTCTAAAACTCAAGAGGAACAGAGTATCACCAATTCACAGTGAGTGAGTGGTAGGAATCAATTTCAAAAGCAGCAGGCTTATGTCAGATGCATGAAAACAGCACTCTTAGTTCTACTCAAAATGTGGCGTGCACAGGGATCCAGTGTGGCCAAATCTGGTAAAGTTACCTGAAGTCTGATTAGACTAACAGCGTAATCAAATTCAAAATGAGCAAAGTGACTGAGAGATGTAATAATCTGCAGGATCTGGCCCACCTTCTAAATAATGAAATCTGTAGGAAAACTGTTTCATTGAGTTGATCCACTGAGTTACTAACTTTGAGACAGAACTGCAATTTTGTGTGTGCACAGATGCATGCTTGTGCATGTGGCGGGGGCATCATGTAGATTGGAAGAATGAATGCTTAAAGCAGTAAGTGCAACTTTTTTGTTATTAGATACTAATACATTATCAGAGCCTTCTAATACAAAAAAAATCTCTTATGGTAGAAGACAAGGCAATAATCCTATATTATACTTTCACCACCTGGCTACAGTCAATATCCCTGCAGCAAGTTTTGTATCAACACTAAAGTCAGTATAAGGATAAAACTCCTAGATCTCAGATGTATTGATCTGTTTGTTGTAGAGCTACATAATTGTTTATTAGCCACCCTTAAAATGTGAAAAGCATAGGACAAGCATTTCCAGCTGGCAGGCAAAGATGAAGTTACTGTGTTTGTACTGAGACATCCCAGCAAACATCTACTGTGTGTAGGTCACCCCTTGGGTGGTTTTGTTGGTTCTTTTTCTGTGTATGCTTTAAAAGACTATCAAGTGACCCAATAAAGGTTCAGAAAGCAGACCTGATCCCACCTGCATGAAGCTGCTGCTAGGTGCCAGTCAGCCCTAGTGGACAGCACTGCTGATGCACAGAAATAAGGATCTATACAGAATTTTAATGCAATGTAATATTCTCATTGAAATGAAAGCTACATTCTTGTAATAACTAAACTTTTCTTAATGCATTCCAGGCTGAACCAACGTTCCGGGTTATCTCAGGAAATCTAAACACGCAGCAGGCATGAAATTTGAAGTTGCAAATTTACAGCTGCAACTTAGCCCCCTCACATAATGAAGTTTTCTGTATTAGTGTGTAAGCTCATAGATTTACACTTCTGTATTTATTACCAGCGTAGACAAATTAGAGTTGCTGCAGGAAACATAATTTTGAATTTCTTGGCTGTCATGGCTTAAAATTTGCAGTCACGGTGTTCCCATAGGATAAGCATTCTCCCTTTTCCTTCACCCAATTAGTTTTTTTCCTTAGCTATGTATAGTAAGTTCTATATACTCATACATGTGTACACCCACACACATATGCATATATTCATGTATATATCGGAGCTCACACACACACACATCCAAAGGAGAAAACAGAGAAGTTTCACCAGAGAGCTTTTACAAATGCTGATAAGCAGATATGTTGTGGGATTGAATTTTTAAAAGCAGTGTGAATGGATGGTTTTGGAAGTGATGCACTGCTCTGTCCTCCTGTGGGGAGCTGCAGAACAGTGATGCTTCTCAGTGCACAGGGGCAGTGACTGCATAGTAGGATCTGTCCTCTTTGGACAGTAGTCTGCTCCCCAGACTGTTTGTCTCTGCAAGCTCACATGAAGGTATCCGTTGAAGGTATCCACATGAAGCGTCCATTGGAAAATCCCCTTTTCTCTTGATTTCAGGCACTCTGCTTGTACGCAGGGACCATTTTCGGAGTGGAAGTGGCTTCCTTCGCAAATGGATGAGAATGCTCTGAATGGTTTGAAGATCATGCGGGTGCTTCAACTGCCCCAAGAAACTTCCCACCATGAATTTATTCAGTGTTGAAACTGATTGCTTCTACTTTTCACGGAAGCAATAGAGAAAGAAGAGAATGCAAAGAAGGCATCAGCTTTTAAGTGAACAAAAGAGTGCACTTTTCTCACCCTGTTGAAACTAAACACCTGTTACAGGAGAGCAAGGGAAAAACTGAAAAGGGACTAAAATTCACGGTGGACAGATCCTCTAGTAATTATGAAACAGTGATCCAACTGAATTTTTGATTCAGCAATTCTCTCATCGCTGTAAACCAGATCAGTGAAATTAAAGAAGGATCACACTATTTCCACACTTGCTCTGCTGTTTGCCAGCACAGCAGACAGTATACTTGAGCCAGATGGTTAGATACAGAGTATCAGGTCTTCTGTCTTCAAGGAAATTACTTCTTTCACAGCATTCTACTAACTATAACATTATTAAACCAAATATCCTTTATTTTCTTACATTAGCTATTTTTCATTTTAAAGAATTATTAAGGACAGCATAAAGAAGTTGAGCTATTAAACAGAACCATGTGTATACCAAATACAGTCATCTCTGGCATGGCACAGTCAAGTCTTCTAGAGTCTGTGGAGCAAGGGGAAAGAGGAAGGATTTCCCCAACATTCCCACAGCGGTCCCCATTTTCCTTTCTGTTCACTTTATAACCAGGTTGGTTCCTTCTCATTCCCAAAGGTTTTAATTGGTGGTAGCGGACTGAAATATTTAGTTTCTAAGATTTGTTCAGGAGCCCCAGTTCAGACCCTGCTCTTTCCTTTCAGAAGAGAGCCCAAGTGAAAGCCACATATGCCACAAGTAGCATTTGCCTTCCAGTACTGCAGCTGACTAGACTTGCCAACCACAGCCACAGCTCAAATCAATTAAACAGTATCCCAGTTCTCTACTCTGGCTACTGTAGTTCACATTCCTTCATGGAAGCAAAGAAAGGGGGATGGATGTCACACTCTGCTCTAGAGATCAATACCTTGGGAAAAAAGTTATGTGTCCGGAAGAAAGGCTCACTTGTTTGTCAGCAGCAGCCTCCACCATAAAACAGCACAGGGTTACAAACAACTGTGCTGCCTCACCATGGTAAAACACTCTGTCCTGACTTCTCTCATTCCTGAGGGAAAAAGTGACAGAATTACAGAAATAAAGGAAAAATCTTGGGGGGGGGGGGGGGGGGAGGGGGAAAAAGGGGAAAGTAGGCAGGTGCCATGGAGCACAGACTGTTTTTCTTTTAGCTAAGTCTCAGCAGCCTTCAATCAGGGAGGAATCCATTTCTCTGTGATTTGGAGATCAGGATGTGATGAGCGACCAAAGCGGCCTGCTTTAAAAAGGCAAGTTCCTCCAGTCACTGCGCCAAAGAAGGGCTCGTCCGGGATTTGAACCCGGGACCTCTCGCACCCGAAGCGAGAATCATACCCCTAGACCAACGAGCCGATGCACTACGCGGCGCCCCGCCCATGTTTTACTCCCAGCGCCCTGACGCTGCTGCTACACCTGCAAGCACCAGGATGAGCTGCAGCAAAACGAAAACCTGGAAAGCTTTTAAGTTAAGCAAGCCCACCCAGAATTACTGCTACTTATTACACCTCTGTGTGCCACTGGAAAGGGACAGTGCTTTCTTAAACACGACACTGTTTTATGCTGCAACATGGGCAAGGCTTCAAGTTTAAAGCTGTAATACGATTCTGAGTACAAATATATACTTTAAGTAGACCTTGCAGTCAAAAAACTGAGAAGAAATGCATGTCTTTTGTGATGTTATCCAAGTACAAAAGAGTTACCTCTATTGTCACAGAATAGGCTATTTTTATATGACAGTGAGGAACTGAAGAAGTACAAGAAGGACATAAAAAAAGAATTGACCTCACCCTATGAAAAGCAGGGTTATCACAGTCTTACAGTGCATACAGTGCAAAGATATTTCAAGATATGCATGCACTTGGGTATAGGGATATGCCTTGCCATTTGCAATCTGATTATGAAAAACTCCAAAAAGATAAATACAGGTGATTCCTCAGTACTGATGACAGATGATCTGCTCTGTGCTTGAGTAGTCAGAAGTATTTTCTCATTCCCATAGAAGAGGTAAGATTCGCAGGCAGAAGTACCACAAGGGAATGTCTCAGTGTCTCTCTACTACTCACTCTCACATCTTCTCAATTTCTTACAAACCCATCTGAAAACAGCAGGGCAAAGAAGAGATCAGTCTTACATGTTCCTATAGCAGCAGCTCTAGGTCTACTGTGCAAAGATACAGTCTGCTCATGCTTCTTCCCTCAGGCTATTGGTTCCCAGTCTATGGCCCACTGAGCAAACTAGCTTCATGGTGCTAAACTTCTCCCATTTCAAACACACGTACATCACAGCAAGGCAATCAAAAGCAAATTAAAACTGTTAATGGAATCTCTTTTTCATCTGAGCAGTTGCTATCAGAGAATTGTTCTGACACAAAGAGGAGCAGATGGGACAACCCACGTTGTGGTGTTCTTTACAGAAAACGAGCAAGGTTGTGTTGTGGGGAAGGAATTCAGTAGATTTGGAATTCTCAAAATGGTAAACAGTATTAACTCCTTGTGGTCCTAGTCTCTGTCAAGAAAATTGGATGGAGATGTATTTGTTTCCATAGTCCTGAAAATAACCTCTTATGAACAGAACTCGGTGACAGCTGCTGAGCCAGCATTAATGAAGGTCTCAAAATTGACAGCTACAACTGCCCTATCCGTCTGTCCATATTCGATCTGCCCTTCTACCCAAATCTCCAACCACAGAGGTAGAATCACTCGGTCAGGCTTCTCTTTTTCTTTTTCTTTCTTTTTTTTTTTTTTTTTTTGTAGCAGGTATAAAAAGGGGAGAGAAAACACAGACCACAGAAAACAAGTTGACAATGAATGAAGATTTCATGTCCCAATCTTGTACTTTTATAAGAATGATCTACCATGCCTGCAAGGAACAGACAATAAAGTGGTGTAAGTCTGTAGAAACTCAGCTTCTCAGCAGATACTAAAAATGCATTCCTTGGCTGTGCTGTGCACCTGTGACTCCTGCAAAAGGCATTGGCTGCAGCTGGCATTCAGTATTTCCCATGCTCAGAAGTCAGGTTTCCTCCAATCTGTTGGTGTGGTTTATACGGTTTTTCATCATAATGCTTAATAACAGTGCTTAGATAAATAGCACAGTGAGGTAAAATACAGCACACATCAACGGTTCATGTAAAAGATTTCTATCTAAATAAAAAATACAAGTATTCAGAAAGAGACTGCAGTAATATGAAGACGTATTTCTTCCAACTACACAGTGTAACAATAGAAACAAATTGGACCCAACATTTTATTACAGCTTAGACAAGAAATCTCATAAAACTTGTCACTGATTATATTTTCTTTTCTTCTCATTAAATTCCCAGCTCTGGAAAGTTATTGTTTAAATGGTAGAATCTCCAGAACACCTGAATATGGCTTGCAACCAAAATAAACATGTAGCCCAAATCTCAGAGGCACATGCAACACCTTTGCAAGGTCTCTTTGTCCTGCCTAACAAGCTGTAATTTTTTTCTCTTCCTCCTAAAAAGCAGAGACTTCCAGAAGTGATGCTGATGCCTCATACTTTTTCCCCACAAAATTCCCCCAAAGGACAAAACCAGCAACAAAACACAAGGGTAGTGCAGGAAGCTTGAAACAATATCCAACTTGTAAAGAACAGCAGTTAAACTAGAGAGAAACTGAAATGAAAGGCTCTACTTTCTTGTCCAAAGAGAGAGAAAAGCGTTTTTGTTTTTGTTTTTGTTTTTTCAGGTGAACCCTGAGTCCTTCCAAACAGAAAGCTACAAAGATGCTACAGCAGACCCTCATGACTCCAAGACAAAAAGGACAAGAGCTATGCAAAGCATTTAAATATGCAATTACAAAACATAAAGAACACTTACAGTGTCAAGTGCACATCCAAACTCCTATGTGCAGAAGGCTATTTTGTAACACTTTCCCTTGTTTTACAAGAATCAGAAAATGGATTCATTACTCCTGATTTAGGAGAAGGGGTTATGTATGGAATAGTTGTGCAACATGCATTTAATGCATCCACAGGAGGATGCAAGAATCCCCAACAGAGGTCATTTATCTTCATTTAATTTTTTGAAAAATTGCAAAAGCAAGACTAATCCTCTGCAGCAAATGCACACCAAAGCATTACTTATTTTTCACTTTCTGTTGCAGGTGGTCACTACTATGGCTCATGCAGATGAATGTAGATCAGGACAAGCATAATAAAAACAATAGCCTTTTCCAACCATGCCTTGTGTTGTTTGGCTGTTCTCTGTAGCTTAATTCACATGCTGATCAGAGAAGTAGTAGCTGAAATTCAGGGTTTTTATTAACACTGTGTACTTCTAAATGGTGCTCTTGTTCATGCATACACATACATGCACCCAGACACCTTCTCCCCAGCCCTCAATTCCTAGTGAGGCTCTACGGTTCAGCTGCAATGGCTAATCATGATGCAGACAATGGCTGTAAGGGTTTAAGCATGGTTTTAGAGACCACTTTACCAAAAGCCCTTTCCAGGATGCATCTTTCATGCACAACGTTTGCACAAATGTTAGAACAGCTATAAAGTTTGTCACCTTTGACAAAACCCAACTTTTTATACAAAACTGGAAAAAGAGTTACAGTGCATGGTTTCCCACTGATACCAAGATATACATACATATTTTGAATGTTTATTTGGTAGTGTACGATTACCAGAAAAGACCTCTGAATTTCCAAAGCCACGCACTTACACAGTACAAGTGCTTAGGTACACATTAAAACAGGAGCTTTTCTTTCATTAAATGATAATGTACACTTGCAAAGGTATATTTAACTTTGCTGCAGGCAGTTTTTGTGATAATTATCGAGGGCTGACAGCATTCCATTAGGAAGGCAGAGCACAAAACTACTGTCTCAGTCCTGAAGAGCCTTCTGAGCTAGGACGCTGCCACAGTAACCATTCTGAGGCAGGAGGTACATGGTGACTGCAGGACAACTGTAAACAGCAGGGAAAACAGAACTATTGAGTAGGGAAATTGATTTAATTCTCAGGTCAGGGCCAAAGACTAAAGTAAAGATAATTCCTGGGCTATTCTTCTAGAAAGAATTCTATTCACTGCACTGTAATTAAACCTACATTAGAAAAACATTGGCAAGAGCATGTGAATTACCCTCCTTATTACCTACACACTTCTGTAGGCAGTAAGACTGAAAGCACTTAACATCTGTGGATTCCTGCTGTAACCAACAGCAGCTGGTTGTCATAACTTGACATAACCAATCCAAATTCTACTGTTATTTCAGATTTCCAGGCTTACTCCTTCTTCACCTAATATTAATTTAATGTGGGTTTCAGCATATATATCACGTCTGGAAACAGTTTCATGTCTTATTTGATCACTCCTTCTACCCATTATACTTCATCATTTGGGATGCAATAAAGATTGTTTGATATATTCAGCAGAAGAATTACTCATTTGTGAGCCATTTCTTTTAAAGAGCCTAAACCAGCCAAACAGCAAATAGATGAGGTTTAGAGATCAGAGGGAACCACAGTAACACATGCTTCTGGCAGCTTAGCACATTTTGCTAAGCAATCATTTAAATAGTATCAGGTGGACCTCATAGTGGGTTGCACTGGCTTTTGCCTGTAGCAACATGATTCTACTGGCTACACTGCAGCAATACTGGGAATCGGAAATTCATTTCTCCTTTACTTGATATTGGAAGGGTACAGTTGCTCCTTTTTGTTTTTAAATCTTTTTTTTTATTTTTCCAATTGGAAGGAAATCCCTGATGGTTTGTTCCCAGCTACTGGGAGTCTTCAGTTTGTACTGACAACATCACTGTTACAATTGCTGTATTTTCTAAGTGTTCAGCAAGCATCCTCTTAACAAATGAAATGCTCTACATTCACTGACACGTGAAATGGGCATTCTTGAAACACTGTTCTTCCTTCTGTTTGTGCCAACGCTTTTTACTGGATATGCTGTGGATGTTATCCAAAAAGAATTGAGAGGCTGGGTTTCTCCCATTTCATTTCAGCTTTCAGGAGCAAAGAGAAGCTGAAAAATTGTGACCTTGACTCTTTTATTTGTTGTTTTAAACAGGTTATGCTCCTTCTTTTATGTGACAGTATTTTTACATTAATTGTTCAGAAGGACAATGGAAAACACCTGGTTTGGGAAGACAGAGACACACAGGACATGTTTACAAACTCTGTGGCCTTTGGATCTCATGGTTATTGGAAAGTTGTGTCTCACTTAGGATGCCACCACTGGAACCTAAATAACAAAAAAAACCTCAAGAACAGCTCCATCAGTTCCAAGTTATTCTGTCCTTTCTTCACCAGTCCTTGACGTTCCTTTCAATTACTTATAGAATTCATTCTTTCCTCCAGGAATGCAGTTTTGGATGTCTGAGCCAGCAGTGTGTGCCTGTGGCCAAGAAGGCCAACAGTCTCCTGGGGTGCATTAACAAGAGTGCGGCCAGCAGGTTGAGGGAGGTGACCATCCCCCTCTATTCTGCCCTGGTGAGGCCACATTTAGGCTAATGTCACCAGTCCTGGGCTCCCCAGCTCAAAAAGGACAGGGATCTCCTAGCAGGAGTTCAGCAGAGGGCCACAAAGAGGGCCTGGAGCATCTCCCATATGAGGAAAGGCTGAATAACCTGGGTCTGTTCAGCCTGGGGAAAAGAAGACTGAGAGGGGATCTAATAAATGTTTATGAATATCTAAAGAGAGGAGGGAGGCAAATGGATGAGTCCAGGTTCTTCCCAGTGGTGCAGAGATGTGACAAGAAGTAATGTAGTAAAAACTGAACCGGAAGTTCTGCACTAACATGCAGAAGAACTTTATGATAAGGGTGATGGAGCACTGAACAGGCTGCTCAGAGGGGTTGTGGAGTCTCCTTCAACAGAGATATTCCAGTCCTGGCAGGACACCTGTCTGTGTGACCTGTTGTATGGAACCTGCTTTGTAGGGGTTGGATTCAGTGATCTCTTGAGGTCCCTTCCAACCCCTGCGATTCTGTGATTCTGTGTGAAAAGGCAGAAGACTCCCATGTAGAAGAAACTTTTCTTTCTATCCTCATCTGTGACATTTCTCTTGCAGGCCACAATGCTGTGGCACACTGCTTTGTGGCACAGCCACCTTAATTCTTTTTTCTCCTCTTTTCTGATGTCAATTTTTGTTTATCCTGCCTCTAAAAACAAAGGTGCTGTCTCCTCAGTTGTGCTGAGGGGATGGGGCAGAACTGTGAAGTGGATCTGGGGACTGATAAGGCTTTCAGGAAGCATAGAGATAAAAAGGTCCCTGATCCACTGCTTCTCAGTGTAGTTACATACATGGCTGCTGCAGTGCAACTGGAAGAGAAAAGCAGAAAAGCACACAGGAAAGAACATTATGCCTCTTATCCTGTACTGAGAGAACCAAGGCTCTGGGAACAGGCAGTAGATAACAATCACAAAAGCATCAAAATCTTTGAAATGTAGAGGAGTTTAAATTGCTGTGTCTGACTGGAACTACGGTCAAAAGAAAGGACATCTTCTAAGTGGGAATAGGAGTATTTCACATTTCAAGCTTCCAAAACCTCCATGGCACTCTCTACATTTATTATAAGGCCCTGTACTTCCCGCATAGTTGAGAATTTGAAGAAATAAAGAAATAAATTCAACTTTTAAAATAATCTGCCATGTCATAAAAACTGTACTGGTGTACTCCACAGGTCAGTCTGAGCAAAGCTTAAAGCCAGGTGGATCAAAGGTTTGAGTCTAGTGCATTGATGTGCATTCACAAGAGGGGAATTATTACCTATGAAAGGTTATGGAGATCATGAGAGATCCCCAATGACAAGAGACACGCAATAGTGCCAGACTTCAGAAAAGCCAGGTGGCAAGCCAGTGAACCAAAGGCTGGTAAGCTTCACCTTTGTCATGGAAAACCATGCAGTGTGTCATCTTGAAACACATTTCTGCACACACAGAGAAAAGGGAGTGACTGGAACTAGCCAACATGGATTTACCAAAGCTGAATCAAGCCTGACCAACCTGAATGCTTCCTCTGACGAGATTTCTAATCCAGTAAAGGGAGAGAACAGCAGCTATAATTTACCTTTTCTGATGATTAATGATTTTAAAAAGGTTTTTGGCATTGTCTCTTAAAGAATTCTTGTGCCCGAGTTAGGACATTTTTGTCTGGAAGGCTGAATAAAGAGATATGTGAAAAATGCCTTTTGTATGGATAGACTCAGCGCTGTTAATGAGTTCTTAATGGCTTTCCTGCAGAGTATAAGTAGAGTATTGCAGGTGTCTGTCTATACTGGTACCTGTACAGTTTCACATCTTTCTCAGTGACCTGGGAGTGGTGATCCAGTGCTTGCTCACAAAATCTGAAGAATGACACCAAACAGTGGGAGCTGACACACTCAGTAACCAGACTGTCATACAGAGGGATCTAAGCAGCCTGGAGGAATGAGACAACTGTAACCTTACAAGATTTGAACAAGGATAAATGCCATGTTCTGTACCTGAACGAAGAGCCCCAAAGCTGTAGCAAGAAAACAGACTGAAGACTGACTGGTACACTGAACTCCAAATGCCTACAACAGCCATTTTGAAAGTTTTCTCAACTTCAACCCTACAAGGCACTGATCACTCTTGGATCCTAGTAAGAGAACTCTGACCCAAACCTACTAAAGCATTTAGGATATACCTGACTTTGAGAACAGGAACTAACTCATTGATTTAAATGGGATTACTTGCAAGTTAAAAGCTCAGCATATGCTTCAGTACTTTGCCTGTCTGAGGCCAGAGGACTCAGGTTCCTGGAGCATTGGCTATAAATTATACAACACCCTGATGAGAGAAGACTTGGTCAAGCAATTTCTAATCCAATCATGCAGTTCAGTACATGGCCTCCCAGAAAAGAAGGTATTTTTGCCTTCTTTCTTTGCTTATCCAAAATAAAAAAACAAATTTCACAATGTTCTGCAGAGCTTACAGACAAGCCCAAGATGCTACATGGCACTGTAAAGGTTTTACTGACATTCATTTAGTATGATCTACAGAAGTCACACACAGGAAAATTCAACTTTCCCAAAGTCATGCCAATAAAATATTTATGCTATTCCATCACCTATTCTGTTGTACCTCCACATGTGTATACACACACACTTTATACATCTTCAATTACAGTAAAACTAATTAGACAATAAATCACAGTTGAGGCTGTACCTCATTTGTTCAGACATCCAAGTTGAATTTACATACTAATGGCTGTGCATTTGCCTTTAATAGATGCACTATTAGAAAGTAAGCATAATAAATGAATAACCATTTAAGTTTGGAGTTACCTAATCTTGATGAAAAATATCTGAAAATGTAGCACCTAGTGAATCCATTTATTTTTTTATTGGAAAATAAAGCTAATCACAGAATAAGAAGATAAATATAAATTATATAGTATAGCATACTAATGATGGATTAGACAGACTCATTTTTTGCTCTGAACGCAGTAAGATTAAATTGGTTGAAATAGCTGGCTTACACATGAAATGATCTGTTTTCCAAAGCCTGGAAAAAAGAACATAGATTAAAAAGGTTTAATTTATAAAACATTTCCCTTGGACCTGCAAGTGAATTTTATATTCATAATCTACTAAGGCTTCAGGACAAGCTACCTTGTCTCTCAGGAACAATCAGTTATGTGCACAAGAAAGATGCACAGGGATGATGACCACCTCAGTAAACTGAAAAGTGCACAGTAACAACATAAAGATGCTCTGTGTAGGGGTCTAATTCATATGGCACACTGAACGAAGGCAAATGGAAGTGAGGTAACCTTTGTTACTTTCCATAGGAGAATGATAGAATCACAGAATTTTAGGAGTAGGAAGGGTCCTCTAGAGATCACTGAGGCCAGGACCATCCTAAAGCAGGTTCCCTACAGCAGGTCTCGCAGGAAATCATCTGGATAGGTCTTGAATATCTCCATAGGAGGAGACTCCACCACCTCTCTGGGCAGCCTGTCCCAGAGCACCATCTCTCTCCCAGTGAAGTTCTTCCTTGTGTTAGTCTGGAGCTGCCTGTGTTTCAGTTTGTGCCCATTGCCCCTTCTTCCACTGTTGCTCGCCACTGAAAAGAATCCTCCCCAATGGACCTGACTCTCGTACTTTAAATATTTTTAAATAGTGATGAGATCCCCTCTCAGTCCTCTCTTCTCTGGGCTGAACAGCCTCAGGTTACTTGGCCTTTCCTCATAAGGGAGATGCTCCAGGCCCTTGATCACCTTTGTTGCCCTCCACTGGACTCTTTCTAGGAGATCTCTGTCTTTTTTGAACTTGGGAGCCCAGAGCTGGGCACAGCATTCCAGACGTAGCCTCACCATGGCAGAAGTAGAGGGGAGGATCACCTCCCTCGACCTGCTGGCTGTGCTCTTTTAAATGCACCCCAGGAGACCATTGGCCTTCTTGGCCCCAAGGAGCACACTGCTGGCTCATAGCCAATCTGCTGTCCATCAAGATAAGCTCACTTTGTGTAATGAATCGTATTTCTACACAACATCAGCTTTCTGAAGCATCATCTCTTTTCTGAGCATCATCCCTGCTAACCTTGACTGGACACTTCTCAAAGCAGAAACAGGCTCCTATTTTAGGACTACATACATCATTTCAGCTACAGCTGTGTGGGAGGTGAACAGTGAACAGTACAAGCTACTCAGCTCTCCTCACTCCCAGCAGAGATGTTCTAGGAGCTCCATGCATCCAGTCTCTATTAAAATGATCATGGTTAGAAAGTCTACTGTTACAAGTAGAAGCTAGCACTGTTTGGAAGAAACAGTTTGGAGAGACTGCACATGCCAGCAGATACAAGTAGCAGCCCCTTCAGGTGAAGAAAGGGGGTGCTGAGATGTAGGTGGTGCGAGAGCTATTGTAGACATTGCAGAATAATATAGATACTGCAGAAATGAGGAAAACAAGAAGAAAGCAACCCTTACAATCCCACTTAGGAAGTCTGCATTTAGCTAGGAATCAGATAGCGCTTCCCTCAAAACAACATAAACATACTTCTGTCTGACCTGAGACCGGTCTACAAGACTCATCTGCAATCAAAATACTCATTTAAAAGAACAGCAGCATCAGTAGCCACCACCAGCATCAGCCCAAAGTGATTTTGTGAGGCAAGAGTAGTCAGTGGGCACAACGTGCAGCTTGCTCAGTCTGGCAGCGCAGTGATGGAGGTTCTGGGAGCTGCCCTGTCTCCAGAGTCCATTCATCTTAATCAACACCTCTAGGCACACTGCACTTCATCTCAACTGTGAGAGTCTTCCTTACCTAAATGTCATTTCATTTTTGTACCTTTTCTTGTAAGTTGTCAGCCCACAGACATATCTTTTTCTTTTAAGAATGCAGGTTCAACATGGGCCAAAAAGTGATTACACGCAACTCTGCTCAGAACTCTGATGAGCAGAGAGATAACAGTGTAGTAGATCGGATCCAGGCCATTTGTTTTACTACGTTACGCCTTGCAGGTGCTTAGTCTTTCCTGCCCTGTCCACCCTCAGCTCTTCCATTTCACAGCCTGAACAGAAGCCCTACACATAAGTGACTGAAGACAGGTAAGTAGCCCCACGCTGCTGTGACTTCTGTCAAATCATAGCTGCAGCGATTTAGGTAATCCAAATCAACACCACAAGCTGATGTGTGGGGAGCAGCACTCTAGCACTGCTGTGCTGAGTGACCCCAATGGTACCAGCACTGTCAGCTTTCCCAGCAGCTTTCTGACCTACTGAAGCCTACATGCATCAGTTCAGCAACTGATGACATAGGTAAAAACTTGACACATTCAGGCTGCTTAAAGGCACAAAACATATATTTATGTCCCAGGAAAAATCTCAAATTAAATTCCATTCAGAACAAGAATACGTTCAGCCAAGCTATTATTAAATGTTACTGCTGTTCACCGTGGTCTTAATCTGTTTGAAGAACATTTTAATGAACAGAAAGAAAAATACTTCAGTTGGTGGATAATATCCAGATTATAAGAAGGGACAGGGGAGTATCCAAAGGTTGAGAAGTCTATCACAGTTAAGCACATTAGGATGGACATTTACCCAGGCCTTGTGAGGCTGTAGCATTAAATTCGAGCAGCAAAAGGCTCTCAGAAAACATAGTCCATACTGCTTCAGTTCAGCCAGGCTAAAAATACTGCACTGCCTTGTGTATAGAAAATCTATCACTTTTCTAATATCCTTCAAGATTTCTTAAACATCAACAGTGCAAGACAGACTAAAATTTCTCTTTCAAATAAGATATGAATAAACCCCAGGATAAATTAATTACATCTCTTTAGAAAGACAGGTGCAGAAGGCCTGCTAATCTGGCTATACAGCATAGCTGAAACCAATTCTCATCGATAAAGACCCAACGGTAGCACCAGAGATTATTTACAACATTCTCATTCAAAGAGTCATTACCCTTAAAATGCAATGTCAGTATATATGGGTAGAAAGTACTGAGCTCAAAAGGTTCAGTATATGAAGGCTGAATACAGGCTACCTTCAGAACAAAAAAAGTCAAGCCAGACACTAGCAGTCTTGAGAGACAGCACTGAAAATTATAAACTAAGGGTTAGAATGATTTTTTTAAAGAAGTTTTTGACACCAGAGGAAAAAAAAAGCAAACTTTCTGAAACATTGGACAGACTATTGCTGTAGAACAATGAAAAGAATTTAAATAACCCATCTTTCTATCTTCTCTGCTCCTATCTCATACTTTATACTCCCAGGTTTTCAACGTTTTCACTGGACTGTTTGCTGGGGTACAGCAACTGCCAACACATCATTGCAATACAGCAGTAATTAATGGTCAGGTAATATTACTGCAGTCATTCTCTGCGGTTTAAGACAGAGCACACTGGCAGCTGATTGTTCCTTTACCTTGAAGACAGCCACTATTACACCGCATCTCATGATTCATGTTACCACTTCAAAATGTGTTTAAATCAATAAAGCTCAATTTTGTGACTATCTCTACAAAAACAAATGACCAGATTTGCTATAAGAGATACAGGAAACCAGATCCACTTTAGGAAAAGTGGCAAAACTGTCTTCTTTCTGTAAGTAGTAACTACTATCTGACTGCCCCAGTGATAGTGCTGGAGAAGCAAAAGGAAAAAAAAAGCCTATCCAAACGTTGTTTTGACTCTATCAGACAAGATCACCAAATCACAGAATCACAGGGGTTGGAAGGGACCTCAAGTCCCAGTCATCAAGTCCATCCCCCTACTAAAGCAATACCCTACAATGGGTTGCACAAGTAGACATGCAGATGGATCTTGAACATCTCCATTGAAGGAGACGTCACCACTTCTCTGGGCAGCCTGTTCCAGTGCTCTGCCACTCTTACTGTAAAGTTCTTTCGCATGTTTGTACGCAACTTCTTATTTTTAAGATGTGCCAGAACTGCCATGAACTCAAAAATGGATGCAGCTCTGGTTGGACATGATGACTGCCTCAGCATTATCACTGGTGATTTTCCCTTTAAATTTTTCACTTCTAAAAAAAGTTAATAAAGCTGTTCACAAACAAACCAAGGAAAATGGTAAAAGGCAGCAGCAATAAGCACTTTCATGCTCTACTAATTCAGAATTTGTCAGACATCTACGCAGCTGTCAGCTCAACTCCCCCATAGACCAGTGATCCCAGCTGATTTAAGCCTTCCTGCACTGATACTGGAGAATATTATGGAAGTAGCATTTCCACTCAATCCATTTATGCCTGACTACTTTGCTACTACAAGCAGTAAGACAAGTTGCCAACTACAAAATCATGTGAAGTCTCACCAGAGGAGTTTCAAAAGGAAAAGTTGAGACTACACTCCCACCATCACCACCAATTGGAGAAAATAGCCCATGTATTGAAGACAGTGGTACAGGTTCAGAAAACATTTTATCAATGTTAAACAATGCAACTCATGCTGAATTCAATGAATTTAGAGTAAAAACAAAGGAGAAAATTAGAAACATATTACAATAGTTGAAGTGTCAGTATCAAACAGGTTTTTACGAAAAGAATTCAAGAACACAATCAATTCAGACACACATCTTATTCTGGACAGATTTAAAAGTTAAATACGTGTTTAAGGATTATTCACAAGAGAGATATTCATGGAGTATCAGCAGCAACTCAGAACATTATCTGGCTGAAAGCATGTTATTATCAACAGCCAGATTTTGTTGTTGTGTATCAAAGAACCATGATAGTATGAAAGCTTATGTTTAAAAATCTGACCCATTAATGATCCAGAATTTTAATTATACTTAATTATACTATATTCTTTAGGCCTACACACACTTCTTACTGACAGAAAATTATTGCATACATATTACTTTACCTGGAATTTTATTTTTTGGGAAATATGAGGCACAATAAATTGCTTCAAGAAGCGTTCATCTTCACTCCAGAACAGTCTGATATCGGGGATATCATACAGGATCATGGCCAGCCTCTCTAAGCCCAAGCCAAAAGCCCAGCCAATTTTATCCTGAGCACCAGCTGCAACACACAAACAAGATAAAAATTCAAGAGATTAAGTTCACAAAATCAAAAGTTAATAATAAAATGTTCACCTATTTCCTAAGAAAAGAAAAAATGTGAAGTGCCAAGACAGAAATGCCTACAAGTAATCAGCAAATGAAAGATACACAGGCCACTGACATATCCCTCTTCAACCAAAATGGGCAGATCACCGGGTCCAGGAACTAAAACAGGTAATGAAGCTGCACTCTGTGCTCTCTGGTTCCAAAGTTTCAGACAGATTTTGAGAAAGGCTGCAGAACACTACAAACACGTTTCCCTCGTTATTCTTCAAGCTTAGCATTTCATGTCCAACTTGACTGTGTTTTACAAAATATGCAAAATGTGAATTTCCTATTCAAGATATTTTAAGTGGACTGACACACCAGCCAAGTCCATGCGGCATTAACATCATTGTCAGCATTTGAGGATCAAAATTGCCTCCGTTGAGGCACCTGGGAAAAGCAGGGCAGTGTGTTGCTAGGCCCTGTCACATTGGCATCGCACCTCCAGCAGGTTACTCCTGGGATGCTTCCCCTGGAGAAAGCTGCTGCCCCCATATACACAAGTCTCTTTTATGCAGCTCTAAACATAAAAAGACAAGAATACTTAATCCACAAGAGCGTTACAGATATTAATGATGCAACACTTCTGTCAGGAAATATTCATACCTTCTTCATTTACAGGGCAAGAGCGCTGAATTATTAAATTAATTTTTTTCCCATGTCACGAACCATACCCATGTTTACTCATCATTCCAGCAATTTTGAACTAAGTTGAGAGCCCAGCAGCTCCACAAAGGCTCACAGCTTTTTCAAATTTAAACAAATTCCTAAATAAACACTTAGGCTAAAAGGATGTGTACATGTGTGACAGGCTTGGACTCTTCCGCATCAGCATTAGCAGTGTGCATCCAAGTCATACATTACCATGCATCTCACGGCTGCCATAGAATCACTACAGAATTACAGAAACATTAATGTTGGAAAAGACCTCTAAGAGCATCTGGTCCAACTGTCAACCCATCCCTACTGTGCCCACTAACCACGTCCCTCAGTGCCACATCCACATGGTTCTTGAACACCTCCAGAGACGGTGACTCCACCACCCCAGCCTGTGCCACTGCCTCACTGCTCTTTCTGAGAAGAGATTTCCCCTAATATCCAACCTGAACCTTCCCTGGCACAAGTAAAGGCTATTACTTCTCATCCTATTGCAAGTGAACTAAAACAGGCAGACCCTCACCTCACCACAACCTCCTTTCGAGGAGCTGCAAAGAGCAGTAAGATCTTCCCTGAGCTTCCTCTTCTCCAGACTGAACAATCCCAGTTTCCTCAGCCACCCCTTGTAAGACCTGTGCTCCACATCTTTCAGCAGCTTCACTGCAATTATCTGGAAATGCTCCAGAGCCCCAACATCTTTCTCGTAGTGAAGGGCCCAAAACTGAACACATTACCCACCAGAGTCAAGATCCTCCCTGAACATCTCTCTGCTCCTGCTGGCAACACTATTTCTGATACAAGCCAGGATGCCATTGGCCTTTTTGGCCACCTGAGCATACTGCTGGCTCATGTTCTGCCAGCTGTCAACTAACATTCCCAGATCCTTTTCCACCCCACAGTTTTCCAGCCACTCTGCCCCAAGCCTGTAGCATTGCACAAGGTTTTTGTGACCAGAGTGCAGGACCTCTCACTTGGTGTTGCTGAACCTCATATAATTGGCCTCAGCTCATAACTCCAGCCTATCCAGAGCCATCTGTAGATCCTTACTGCCCTCAGACAGATCAACAATTCCCCCCAACCTGGTGTCATCTGCAAACTTACTAAGGGAGTACTCAATCCCCTTGTCCAGATCACCAATAAACATATTCAAGAGGACAGGCCCCAGGGCTGACCTCTGGTCATTATTAGTGATTGGTCATCAGTGGGATTTAACTCCATCCACCACCACTCTCTTGGCCCAGCCATCAAGCCAGATCTTCACCCAGCAAAGACTGTATCTGTCCAAGCCATGGGCCACCAGCTTCTCCAGGAAAATGCTGTGGGAGACTGTGTCAAAGGCTTTACACTAAAGTCTATGCAGACTATGCCCACAGGCTTTCCTTGACCCACTACGTGGGTCACCTAGTCACAGAAGGAGATGAGTTTGGTCAGACGGTACCTGCCTTTCATGAACCCATGCTGGCTAGGCCTGACCTCCTGACTGTGCTGCACATGCTGTGTGATCATGCTTAAGACGATATGCTCCACAACCTTCCCCAGTACTGAGGTCAGGCTGACAGGCCTGTAGTTCCCCAGATCCTCCTTCAAAAGTTTGTTATAGATGGGAGTCACACCGGCAAGACTCCAGTCATCTGGAAGCTCCCCTGTTGTCCAGAACTGCTGACAGATGGCAGAAAGTGTCTTGGCAAGCACTTCATCAGCTCCCTCAGTACCCTCAGGTCAATCCCATCTAGCCCCATGGACTTGTGACAGCCTGGTGGAGCAGCAGGTCACTGTTTCCTCCTGAAGGAATGGAGGGATTATTCTGCTCCCTATCCCTGTCTTCTAGCTCAGAGGGCTGAGTACCTTGAGGATAACTGATTAATTAGAAAAAGAAATAGAAAAAGACAGAAGTAAAGAAGGCATGGTGTACTTCAGCTTTTTCCTCATCCAGTACAGGATGGTGACTCTCCTTGGCACTCATGTTGTTAATGTATTTCTAAAAACACCTTCTGTTATCTTTTACAATGGTGGCCGAATTAAGTTCTAGCTGGGCTTTTGTCTTTCTTATTTTCTCTCTACTTATCCTAGCAATATCCCTGTACTCTCCCTGACTTGCCTGCCCCTTCTACATGAAGCAAAATCCTTTTTGCCAGGAGTCTCAGCAAAAGCTCCCTGTTCACTCAGGCTGGTCTTTCTGCACATCAGCTTGTCTTAGGGCACTTGAGGATGGCTGTTCTTGTTCCTTTAATATTTCCTTCTTGAGAAACATCCAGCCTTCTTGGATCCCTTTGCCTTTCAGGACAAGACTCCTAAGGGACTCTCCCAATCAATCTTCTAAACAGCCCAAAGTCTGCTCTGCAAGGTAGCAATTCTGCTGACCTTCCTCTCAGATTGACCAAATCAATAACTATCATTTTGTAGTTGCTATCCCCAAGATGGCTTCTGACCACCACATCTCCCACCAGTACTTCTCTGTTCATAAAAAATAGCATCTAGCAGGGCATCTCCCCTGGTAGGCTCTCTTATCAGCTGCATCAGGAAGTTATCTTCTACTTACTCCAGGAAACTTCTAGGTTTTCCTTTCTGTTATATTGTATTCCCAGCAAAAACCTGATAAAGTTGAATCCCCATGAGAACAAGGACTAGCAATTGCATGACTTTTGGCAGCTGCTCACACAACGCTTCATCTGCCTCTTCATCCTGGTGGGGTGATCTACAACAGGCTCTCAGTAGGACATCACTTTGCTGGCCTTTCTCTGATCTCTACCCATAAGAACTTAACCTTATCATTACCAGCACTGAGCTCTGCAATACCAAAACACTCCCTAACATACAGATCCCATTAGATCAACACTGTTCTTGCACCCTTACGTATTAACTTAAATTAATTATTTTTTTTCATCTTTGAACTCAGAAACTTCCCCACCATCACAAAGTAGGCTGGGGGCAGAAATCTATTTAGTGACAACTGTCTCTTATCAGAAAGAAGACAGTGCACTTATTTGGGTTTTGGTGGCTGCATTCAGTGATGAGGCAGAACAGTCCAGACTCTTTTTTAAATAACGGCAGGCATAACAAGTTTGGGAAAAGAGACACAGTCATCACTTTTCATTCTTTTAATTAACATGAATCTTCTTATTTACTCAGAATACCTAATTGATTTGTAATGCATTTTATTTCTGCAAAAAATGTTTAGATTTCATATCAGCAACTTCTTGGGAGGACTACATCACACTGCTTTGCACTATCAAACAAAAAACTACTCGTCTATGTACCTACAAACTCAAAGCATTGTCATCTGAGCTATGAATAAACAGCCATCTGTTGGATGATCCTTATACAATTATCAGAACACAAAATGCTTCAGTTCCAGAATTCAAAACCATATCAGTGAATTCCTTTCTATTCAGAAAGAAAAAATAAAAGTGTGGATAATTGGAATTTCTACTCAAAACAGCAATAACAAATTTCCTATACATCCCACATCTTCATTTATTTTAACTATGATCTCTTCTCCAACTACCTTTTTGTAAACCTCCTAGCCAATGGAGCATAAAATACGTGATCAGAAAAACTGAAGAACAGTCCTGAACATATTTCTGTTTGGAAATTAAAAGTTAACCTTTCTGGTGAGTGAGGCCACTCCAAACCTTTTCATTGTGAACACGTTCTATATACACTGAATTTTGATAATCAGGACATATAGAAGGTACATCTGTAGAATGTGTAAATGGATAAAAAGGAAAGTGAAGATGATGGAAAAGAACAAATTACTGATGTGCCAACTGGAGAGCAGGCTTACATGTTGCCAGTTTGAACTGGCAATGTGAATCAACATGAAAGAATGAACAAACCCAAATAACTTAAAGCATTCTGTTTAAGAGATGTAGCCAAAGCAGCAGATTCCAGGGACCTGGTGAGGCAATCACAGCGTCACTGCTTGAAATACTGCAGCCCAATGGATAAAGCATTCCTGACAATCAAGCTTTACCCAAATAGCCCTCAAAGGTTTGTACAGTGCCAGGTTCCTGCTGCCTGACATGAAAACCTTCACAAGAAAATCAGAAAAAAAAAAAAAAAATGCTGGAAGGTTTGCATGTCAGGTGGCCAAAGAGAGAAAAGGAAAGGATAAAACTATCTGACTGGCTTGCCACATTAGAAGCTGATTCAGTCCAATCTCACAAAAAGAAAAGGTTGCATTGTTGCAACTGTGTCTTACAAGAGACTCTGAGCCCTTATCTTCAAGAAGTCATACCTAAGTGCCTTGCTCTCAAGCTTCCAGACCAGATGAATACACGGATCTACTTAAATATTGACCAACTGAGCCATTCTCTAAAAATAATTGTTAACTAAAAGCTAAATTTCATAAAGCATATTTCATTCACAATTGAAATAAATAAACAAAAAGGAGTTCAACATTTATTTGCTAATGTAAAACCAGTCTTTAAAATAGAGTTTGAACTGCAAGAGCATGTCCTTGCATTAGAATCAACCGCTATATGGCTTTCTGTGTCTTATAATACTATTTCTAGCTTCAACTACATCAAGCAAGATAGGAAGCTTTGCAATTCCTCTGTGAGACATACATAATAGTCTAGAAGAACTCCTGGATTATATCCGTGGAATCCTCAGAAATACCCACAGACAGAAACGTTCAACTTCCCAAGGAGAATAAGGCAAGACGTTACAATGCACAAGACTCTTAAAGCATATTTTGCTATGTAGTATTAGGAACAAGTTGACAAAACTTTTTTCGTTATACACTTCACCCACACTTACTTTTGTATCTATGCTGGCTTTTATTTAACAATTTTTGAGACTCCTGTAAAGCTGCCAATAAAGAAATCTTGCTTTCAATACAGCCTAAATTAGGTCTTCAAACTGTTATGCTCAGCAGTTACTGAAAGTAAAAGAAATTAGATTTTGATCTTGGATCGAGGCAAAGTATGGAGCATCCAACAGCCCTGCATATAAGGTGTTATTCTCAAAATGCTCAGAAATGAATATATCCAAAGGGGATGAGGTCCCAAAGCTGGGATGAGGTCCAGAAGCAAAGACTCAAATTTCTTCTCCTGCTTTCAGTTTAAGTCATGGCTATTATTGAAACAGATTCACAGTGGGCACAGGAGTGAACAAATTTCAAGGATACACACACTACACATCATGTTTTAGAAGACAAATCAGTGTTTTAAACTGTGTAGAACATAATTTATGTACATAATGAACCCAGGCAGTCTTGTACAAAGTCTCAACAGCTGCACTGAATAAAGTACACCACAGAGTACAGCCTAACAGCATACTGCCTTGATTCACCAGTGCAAAACAGAAGACAAGAAAAACCAAAGCTAAAGGATATAGACTTCCTCCTGTGCACAAATCAGAGAGAACAAAGGAAACAAAACCTCGGCCACAGCGGCTACCCAGCAATGTACAACACCTCAAAATGGGAATTGTGCTCAAAAGCTTCAGTCTCAACCACATGTTCTCATACTCTCCTCAGACATTCTTTTCTGTTTACCTTCCAGTTCAAATTGGCAACACGTAAGCCTTCTCTCCAATTGGCACATCAGTCATTTGTTCTTTTCCATCATCTTCACCTTCCTTTTTATCCATTTGCACATTCTACAGATGTACCTCAACAGATCACCAAAGAGCACTTTACCTGACAACCAGATTTAACTGTGAGTTGACACAAAACTTCAGAAACTCTAGAAACAAAGACCTATGCTCATATTTAAGATTAACGGACAGCTTATAATCAAGGGTTTGAAAATAGCTTCTGCATCATTAAGATTTGCTCATTAGTATAAGTTAAGAATGCACATTTTGCACCACAGCAATGATGTAAACTGTGCTTACCTCTGCTAGAAATAAAACATTTTAAATGGCTTCCTACTTTAGATAAAACTCCCATATACTGAGAGTCAAAGATTTTACATGGCAAAAAAACCAACCCACTAAGGTATCAGTATAACACAGAAGAGCTTATGGAACTGCGAGGTCAGGTGGCATGTTATTAAGCAACTGAGGTCAAAAATCTTACAGAAGTTTCTTTCCTAACTGCTCTCTGCAGCAGAAGCAAAAATCAAAACTGTCACATTATTCTCTAACTCTGTTAAATTGATGCATTCAGGCTCCTGTGTGCAATCCAGTCTAAATTAACTCCTAAAATAAGGACTTGGCTTTCAGACTATGCATGCTAAGTAAGCCACTCCTCAAGAACTTGAGAGAAGAAGTAAACATTCAATTATGCCTATTCTTGTTGAAAAAGAACTTATCTTTCTAAATCTCAAATGTGGAATAATTTTCTAACAGTAATAGTCACTTTGAGACCACAGCTTTGTCTCCTGGGTCAGACTGATCTGTTCTGCTTGCTTCACTTGAAAACTAAGCAAAAGAACTTTAAAGGCTTTGATTGAGTTTTTAATATTTATGTTTATTTTTGTTCCATAACCAAAATAGTCTCGTACATACATATTAAAGGAACAGTCTGTTAAAAAAAATTTAGCAAGAGAAGCCACCCACTAGATTCAATTTTCTTCTAATACGTAATCAACACACATTCTACCATCTTTTTCTAGTATTTCATCAAGCCAAATAGCTGGGAGGAAAACCCTTCTGGTCAGGAGAAGGCGAGGTCAGGAGAAGTGGGTGAGGAGGAAAGAACAAATCAACCAGAAGGAACAGCCTGTCTTTATTGTCCAGTTATTTTATCTTTCAACTTCCAAAGTAATGAATTCTTCAGTCCATCTCCTCTGCTTGTTTCCATCTACCTCCCTATGCCTGAATCCACTTCTCCTGAACCCACAAACACACTTCTAAGTACTTACAACAGACTCAGTGACAAAACTATCATTAAACGAAACGTTACCTAAAATTACAGCTATTTTATCAAGGCTCACAACCACAATGCAGTAAGATTTATCCTTTGAAATGGTGAAAGGTGAAGTGACTGCTCAACTTCCAAGTACAATATGAGATATTATATTAACTACAAACACTTTTATGGTATATGGTCTTTCCTCTTCCTTGTCCACAGACTTCAGTCCACAGATATGAATAAATGACTTGCTTAGTTTTCTTTTTTTTGTCTTCTTCCTTTATAGAGGAATATCTTAAAATTGAACATCTTCCAAGGAGGGCAGTGCAGTTTGCTTTCTTAATTTATGTCACGAAGCACGAAACAAGCTGACATTTGACAGGTTTATTTTTCCTGACTGCCCGTGGGTTTTAGTACTGCTCTTTTTGTTCTGTGTATGAAAAAGCAAATGCCATTTGCTTTGATAATGTTTTGTTCATTCGGGAAAACATTGGATTTTTGAGTTGTTGGGTCTTGAATATTTTTAAGTAATGTTAATCTCCCTAGACAATGTGGCCACGCAGGTCTGAAAAAATGAAAGTTATGGAAACTACACGAGGGGCTGCCATTTCTTGGAAAGACTATGTCTACAGTATTGTTCAAAAATTCAATTACAAATCTCATTTTTCAAGCGTGTAAAAACAGCTGGACAAAATTCACTCCATATATACTCATTGTCCCCAGATGAAAGCTTCTTGGCAAAATTTCCCCAATACCTACATTGACTATTTAGCATCTTATGAAATGGTCTTTTCTTCAAGAACAAGCAGAGCAAGGAAGAAGAACATGATGAGCATCACAGTGTGATATAATCTTCAAGAGATTAAGACACTTCCAAAATTTACAGAGATAGAAGCTTATGTGCATCACAGCACTGGATGCTATTTTTCTTTTGTTTGATATTCCTATTCAAAAACCAGACCAGACAGAGCACTTATACATTTCAAAAGGTTAATAACTGTGTTCAGGTACTAGCAGCACAGCATCAGGTTAGTCTGATAATGCACAGGGAGAATTCAACTTCTACAGGGAAGAACTGATATTGCGTTCTGTGTTTGTACAGCACCTACCATAATGAAGCCTTGAGGTCATAAATGGGTCTCCTTCACTCTATGGTATCTAAATCAACACAGAAATAAGGTTTATGATTTAACACCTACACTCTTCTGCCATAAATTCATTCTGTGGAAAAATCTCAAGATTACTCATATAGGAACCACCTGCCCTGTAACTAAGATTGAGTTCTGTCAAGGTTCCAGGTACACAAATTTAATTCCAAAATTGCAGTGGGAAAGATCTAGGTGTAGCTAAATGTATGTATCATCAGAATGCATAGGCCAAGAAATCTTTGCTCAGAAACACCAGCCTCGACCTCTTCTGTTCTTATAGCAAAAAACTACTCCACTGGAATACTCTTCTTGCATTCTACAAAGTGTCTATAGGCACTCTTCAAAAATTTTATAACTTATGTCACCAACTTATTCACAGTAGTACTGCAGACCTTCATGCTCTTCTTGCCTCCTAGCTATAGTATATTTAGCTATAGACTATTCCTATAATTAACCCATAATATCCATACAAAGCAAGCAACGATAAACTAATGAACTGAAGAAGAAGTAATTGTTGTTTCTTGGATGTTCAAATCAACACATTTTTTTCTCTACTTTCTAATTCATATGGAGTTTCTGAGCTATAGCATTTATTCCTGAAAAATAACGTTTTCTAAACAGCAGCACAAATTGTATTACACTGGCATAGTGTTTGAAGGAGTTTCACACACTACAGTATTAGCAGGTTCTATACTGCTACAGTTGGAAGAAGGGTAACATTGCCATGTCCTATGTTAATATATTAAAAACTATAAGAAAAGTTGAAAAAAACACTAAAAGCACGAGAAGAGATTTTGCTTGAAGCCCTTGAACTAATTTGTGAAAGCATCTTAGTTGCACACTTTGCACAGGCTTCTTGCCCACTCTTGTAGTGCCGTTGACACAGCATGTAAAGGATGACAGAAACAGATGCAGAAGCAATAAAACATACAAGTGAAGAAGATTATGCTCTGCAATTGTTGCAAGTAAAGAAGCATGACTACAACAACCTTATAATAAATGAAATAAATAGAAAAGAATCCTACAAGAGCTTGTTTTTCCCTCAGGGACTAATATCTTGCCAAGACTCCACTGCTGTTATAACTTCAAAATGAAGTTCATATGTAGTCTTTCAATGTCCAATTCTAAATTCCTCTTTTATCTCTAATAGCATTTCTTGGTAAGGTGTATCAATAGTAAATTGCCCCATTTCACATGCTGGGCAGTTTTCCTAGGGATGACAGGCAACTGAGTAAATACATGTTTTTGCTCAAATAAAAACTAAAATCTTGCTGTATCAGATCCCAACAACCCCAAAACATGGCCTAGACAACAGCAACGTTTCCCCAACAGAGTGAACTCATATAACTTGCTTTTCTTTGGAAAGCTCGATGAGATTTTTCTTAACAATGCACCTTATCAACAGCAAAGCACATCTACAACAGCACAACTTCAGCAGCAGCAAGTTGGTTCTGCTGGAATGAAGTGCATCAATGCACACCTACTACACCGGCACACTCCTCCTAGGCAGGGCTGGACAGTGACCCACGTACTGGCTGTGACCTCCACTAAACTATGTGTATGCTGAATTTCTGATACATTTATGATGTTTATGTAAGCACAGCAGTATCCCACAGCCAAGGTCCTGATGAGTTACTGCAGTGATAGCTGATGAGTGGAGTTGCCTGGCTAACCAGCAGCCAGGAATGAAGGGAGGGCTCACTGCAAAGCAGCGTGCTGCAGGATAACCCCATAACTACCCTCTTCCAAGGCACATGTATTGTACAGTACAGTCCACTCCCTTACATTGAGACCAACAGCACAAACCAAAACAGTCTTTGCTTTTGAAGGAGAAGGGATTTCCTGAGAAAATACATTCAAAGAAGGCAAAGACTGCAGCATAGCTCCCTCCAATGAGCAGTCAAAACTGCGAATAAGATGGGCTTGAGAAGAAATCAGGCTTTACTGGAAGTGGACTCAAAACTATGGGTGCATATCAAGAGCTCACCTGAAGCCTAATGAAAACAACAGGGGGCAGGGAGGAGGGAACAAACCAAAGCACACAGACTTTAGTAAGGCATGGAGAGATGCCTGCCTTACAGCCCACCACCCCACTCAGTGCACTGGGCAGATGCACAGAGTCAGAATCCTGGCCTGTTTGGGGAGAGGTGCATAAGCCTGTGAGTATCACTGCACCTAAATGTGAGAGAGCCAAGAATTACTTTGAGTTTTGTATCTTCCACATAAACTGTTTTCTTGGAAATGTTCTGCTTGCACGTACAATGCAAGTAAAAGGTTACTGCTTTACTATTTTACTTCGTTGCTAAAATATTTAAATGAATTAACAGAGAAGGCTACTCATCTGCTTGTCTTTCCGGAGGAATGAGTATATTAATAAAAATCTTGCTCAGTTGAAAAATTGCAATTTAAGCTCCCTTTACAAAGAGATTCCTTTCTCAAGATAAAGCCCACCAGTTCTCTAATGTTCCTTTTTCATCACTGGTAACTAATTTGTCGTCATGAACTGAACTCAGTTTTGGGGAGGAAACGTGACTGACACAGAATAAATGTTACTCTCCCTAATTCTATAATTACTATGTAATAACAATTAATGAAATGCTATTTTGCTAGGTGAAGGGGCTCCTGTGCTTTTAAGATTTACTCTCATGATCAACTGTATCCCTTATAGCTATTGGAACTAAAATTAAAAGATTTTTCCTAAAAAATACACCTGCACATAGCTCTTAATTACATCTTGCTTCTTTTGCAGATTGAAATCTGGCAGTAATTGCTGCAGAAGCTCATAGCCTCGCTAATATCTGCCCTGCACTCCTTTAGAGAAGTCCATGCTGCATCTCAGTCCCACTCGTCAACACAGAAGAATTTGAAAAACATCAGCATTAGTTTTAGTGGACAGATACTAATTGGGTTGTTATTTTGTCACTGTGTAAATTCTCAGTGACCTTTCCAAAAAGAACTAACAAGTCAATAGAAACTGTTTCTTCTTGACTTTCTCCACATCCTTGTTTTTTGTGTTTTTTTGTTTTTTTGTTTTTAAACAGCCATCATGATTCTTCATCTCTTTTGAGCTGCATTTTTTTTTTTCTTTCACTTTTCTTAAGGTAGAAAGAATAAGTAAGTTGGTTTCTTGTTCATTTCCTTACTTCACATTTTATGTTAACGGACATTTTCTCGGTTGCTAACTCAAGTAACCCACTCAGTACTGAAGGAAAAAAACATCAGATTTCCAGCACCAACTACGTTAAGAGCTCAGTCCACTCCTCAAATATGAAAACATAACAAAAATGCATACAGAGGGGCCAGTTTTCAGCAGCTGATACACATTTGTGTATCTTGTAAAGAGATGACATCTCAACAAACATAATCTGTTTATGTCTGCATACCCACTGAATTTACCAAATACTTATTCGTAACTACAGGTTACACCAGCACAGTTACAGACATAGATTGAACCAGCTCTGCACTCGAGTACTTCCTCTGGTGGGCAATGGGTCTTGCTAACACTGCAGACAATGGAAACCCAAAGTTACTGTTAAGAAAGAAAAAGATGGCACAGAGAGCTCTGCTCTTGGAACACTATCTATCTCATGAAAGCAAATGTTTGTACACACTGGGGAACCGTGGGGAACAAACAGGAAAAATGAGAAGTCTAAGAACAGTTTCAGAACTGTGGCCTGACCAGGATGACAGCATTACAGCCACGGCGGAAGAGCTGGCTTGACAGCAGTGCTGGAAGAATGAATGGATGCAGGCTTCTTTGACAGACTGAAAACTGGGTTGAACAAAGCTCAGTACAACCTCTTTTGCCTGGACACACTTTGATCATGCAATCACAGAATCACTAGGGTTGAAAAAGACCATCTAAAGGATCATCCAATTCATGATATGGACTACTGGCCTCCAGTGGCTCCCTTCCAACCCAAAAGAAGTTTTGTTTGTTGGCTTTTGCTCTTGTTTTTTAAAAGAAAACACTCAATTGCTTGCATTCACTTGTTAAAGAAGAATGTTGCAAGTGAGGTGCTTACAGGGAACAAAATACAAACATGAGATGTTAGAAGTTTTCACAGGTTACTGAAAATACAATATATTCACCCACACAAGATACTAAATTTTGCATAGTATGCAGTGCAAACTGCAGAAGTTCACTTTGTATAAAATCCATACAATCCTTGCCAATCATGTTACACAGTGTTCTTTGCTTCTTTCCTAAGATCCTTATTCAATTTCTATGTTAATATTTTGGGAAGCAGAATCCTGTCAGGCATACAATACTTCACACCATAATCCTGAAATAAATTATCATGCGTTCAAATTAAACATATTCCAGTGGAAAAACCTATCCAGATCCTCTCACTTGTTCAGCAAAAAATTCCCTGATTTCAACTCCACAATTCCATTAATGTTCTGTTTGGGAACATCTCACATTACTGACAGCATCTTGATTTGCACACTGAAAAAGTGAGTTTGAAAGTACGTGTCCTAATATATTAAAAAGCAAACTGGAGATCTTCGGAAGACGCCTTACCAAAAAGGACAAACCAACAGAAACTTTTCTGGCTGAACTCCCTTGAAATTTTAATATCTTGTTGTCTCAGTCTGTGAGAAAAAAAATAAAAAGCTTATAAAGGTACCAAATACCAATTAGCAATGCCTCATTCATACATTTGTTTGCTAACTGGAAACTGGACGTTTTTATACTGTGCAGTATAAAAAGTGTATGGATTTCAGTTAAATAAGAGAAATAGTAGCAGCCATCAAATGAACACACAGGTACGCAAAGCCATTTAGACCCAAGGGGATTACACACCACAACTGCTTCATTACTAATACAGGATTGGAAAATTGATAATAGCAAGCAGAAAACTCCCTTACAGGGAGATCTCACCATCTGGCTTATCTGAAACCCACAGGGAGTAAAACAATAAAGGCCAATAATTTTCCATCAGCGATGCAGCAGCACAGAGCGGAGGACAAGAACCAGACAAACCCCAGAGAGATCCGTATTTTGAAGCATTTTTTTTTGCTGGATTCTTTATGTTTTCTTGCAAACATTAACCCTTAGGGAGACACTATGAAAAAAGGTGATGATTAACCTTACATAGGAATCATGAAACTTGAAGCATATCAGTAATTCCCTCACTGAAATCATATAATTACTAATTGAGTAATACAGCTCAGAATCATTGATTTCTAGAACTGATGCCCGAATCATGAAAATACACTTCAACAAGTTTGTGCACTCTAACTTTCTGAAGCTTTTGAGCTTCCAAATGTAGTAAATTCTACATCACAATGCCCACATTAAGATAATTAGGTACTTTTAAACAACTAGTTTAAATCTAACCAATTACCTGCTCATTCTGTTTATGAGGAATTTGTCACACACTGAACAAATAGGAATCCGCGATGTGTGCTTTAATGTCTTAAACGGCACATTTTATCAAAAACCACAGACTATAAGACTTCCTTACTCAATACCCCGTTAGTCATACAGGAACAAGTTTCACTTGTCAGACAATAAAAACACGTGATTGCAGGCATGCTGTATATTATACGAGTGGGATAATAAGCAATATCAAATTTACCCTTGTCAGCTAACTGCTAAGTGTTGGCAGCTAGAAATAATGCTAGAACCAAATACATACAATATTTGTCTATCCCATTTATCTACTGTAGATTTTTCCACACATATTTATCTGATAAAAATATACGTGGTCAAGAGGCAAAAGAGCGAAATGGATCACTGCTCAGCTCTGACACAGAACTTGCTAACTTTCATCATTTTTTTTCCATTTTTATACTCCAAAAATACACGTATCTCTAAAAACACAAACTACTAAAAAATCACAATAGTTGCATGGGCATGACTTGGCATTAGAATAGTACAAACTCAACAGAATCACCACATTTTCATTCCCCTTGTCAGTTCCCGGGATGTATTGTGCACGAGTGGCACATAATTACAAGATGTTTTTAGCTTCTAAGCACCATTATCATCATGGTTGCCTGCTTTCCTGAACAATTTAAGACGTTACCAACCATTAAAATACAAGCAGATTAATCAAGGTGTCCTCGGATAATTACCATGAGAAGTTTGCAGATACGTTCAGCATAAGCTTTCATTCTACAAAATGCACAAAATTCCCTAAAGCAAGGTAAAACAGCACCACCATATAGCAGAGCCTCTTGTAAATGTAAATCCTCTCCTCTTTTTGTGCCACGATAGAAACAAAAGTTCTTCTAACAAACTCTAAAAAAGAATAAGCATCAACAGCAGAATTCAGTAGGTATTCACTGTGAGTCCTCCAAAATGTCTTGAGAGAAGTCTTGAGGAGGAGGATTTTGGGGTGCTGGCTGATGAAAGATTCAATATGAGCTGGCAGTGTGCACTTGCAGCCCAGAAAGTCAACCGTACCCTGGGTTGCAGTGGGATGAGCAGGTCGAAGGAGGTGATTCTGCCTCTCTACTCTGCTGTCATGAGACCCCACCTGGAGTATAGCATCTAGTTCTGGAGCCCCCAACACAAAAGCACACTGAGATACTGGAGGTCCAGAGGAGGGCCATGGAGATGATCAGAGTGCTGGAGCACCTCCCCTACGAGGACAGGCTGAGAGAACGGGGATCTGCAGCCTGGAGAAGAGCAGGCGGCTCCAAGGAGATCTTACAGCAGCCCTCCAGACCCTGAAGGGGCCGACAGGAAAGCTGGGGAGGCACTTTTTGTAAGGGCACGTAGCAACAGGACGGAGGGAAATGGCTTTAAACTGGAAGATGGTAGATTTAAAGTAGATATAAGGAAGAAAGGCACCCAGGTCCTTCTCTGCGGAGCTCTTCCCACCAGGTCCGCCTCTCACCTGTACCCACGCACTCTTCTCCCTCCCACACCTGCACAGCCCTACACCTG
The DNA here is from genome assembly GCF_026119805.1 of Tympanuchus pallidicinctus. Taxonomy (NCBI): domain Eukaryota; kingdom Metazoa; phylum Chordata; class Aves; order Galliformes; family Phasianidae; genus Tympanuchus; species Tympanuchus pallidicinctus. The sequence continues at coordinate 4,464,315 of NW_026294749.1, read as the reverse complement.
CCCTTGTGCCACCTCATCCCCTGCCTTGCTGACCAAAACAAGGGCTCGTCCGGGATTTGAACCCGGGACCTCTCGCACCCTAAGCGAGAATCATACCCCTAGACCAACGAGCCAACTTCTGGAAGCACTCCTCACTCCACGCTGCACCGCCCAAAACTCTCCTTACACCTCTCACTATGCTGCCCGCGCACTTCTGCAACTGTGCACCTTCGGGCTCTGCCCTGCACAACGCTCCTCCAAGGACACCGCAGCCTCACACACTGCCTCACCCTTCATCATACCAACAACAATGCTACTTAGCTATGCCACCCAATTTCATGACGCAGCTCTCTCCACCGCGGCGACTCTCTGCAGACACTCATGGCCCACCTTTCCTAACTTCAGGCTCCAATGCAGCTCTATACGCTTCATACGCACTAAACAAAAACACAACCAATCAAACATATCTCTGATATGGCCACACCTCCATCTGTCACGTTACTCTCACTGCGGCACGTTACTCTCACAACACCTTTAAAATCCTATCAAAATCAACCCGAGTGGGTCCAGAGGGCCACGCAGATCATCAGAGGGCTGCAGCACCTCCCCTGCAAGGACAGGCTGAGAGAGCTGCGGCTCTGCAACCTGCAGAAGAGAAGGCTCTAGGGGCACCTTATAGCGGCATTCCAGGAAAAATAGGGAGGGACTTTTTATAAGGGTGTGCAGAGACGGGATGAGGGAAATGGCTTTAAAACTGGAGAACGGTAGACTTTGACTAGATCTTAGGAAGAAATCCTTTACTGTGAGGATGGTGAGAAGCTGGAACAGGTTGCCCAGAGAGGTTATGAATGCTCCCTCCCTGGAAGCATTCAAGGCCAGGCTGGATGGGGCTTTGAGCAACCTGGTCTAGTGGGAGATGTCCCTGCCTGTAGTGGGGGGGTGGAATGAGGTGATGTTTGAAGGTCCCTTCCAGCCCAAAACATTCTGTGATTCTATGAAAATCTAGTGAACAAGAGCTTACTTGCACAGACATATATTGCACAATTAAAACTAATTTGAAGGAAGAAAAACTAAGCAAAATGACAAATCTTCATTTTGCATTCATAATAAATTCTCTCAATACCTACGTAAAAGTACCTAGAATCAGATATGAATAGGCTTTTGGATTCATATAAAGAAGCCCTGTTCTGAAACAGCCCTGTACTTTATGTACAGTCAATGGGCCAGCACTGGAGTTTGCTCATGAGAAGCAGAATAAAAAAAAACACCGAGCACACTAGTGCAAGATGGAAAACAGAAGGAGAGAAAGAAAGAAGGAGAACAGAAGGAGATAAGGAAGAAAAAAACCACAACAAAACAACACTTGCACAGACTGGTTTGCTGAACATGTTCAGCTGGTGTGAATTAGTATAAAAGCTATTCCAACATCCGTGAACCTGTGCCAATTCAGACCAGATGAGATCAAGGCTGTTGTTAGCCAAATGGCAAAAGAAAAAAAACAGGCCCAGCTATTTATTTATTCTAATTTCTATGCACATGCATATAAAAGATGTAACCACTGTTATTCGTTTCTCAATTTGTAAGTATTGGGATCAGAAGTTTTGTGTTTCCATGGGTTTGCTCGCATTTATTGAATGCGCAACTGCTTGATCTATGTAACAAAATTTCAGATAAGATTCACCTTAATTCAGATTTCATAAAAAAACACAACAAAGAGTTGGGCCAGGCAAGGCAGGAGGATGCCTGCCAAGCTGTATATTTTATTAGAAGCCACGTGATTGGCTTTGGAAAACATTCTTAAAGAAGTCAAGAAAATTCAAGCATCGAAAATACAAAAAGAAACCTAAGAAAAGCAGACTCAGGACAATTCCAATCCCTCCTCAACTCAAGAAGAAGGTTTAGACAATATCTGAAGTGTACAGTCATCATGCTGCTGTGTGTGGCTGATACTCATCTAATGGCAGCACAGTGAGGAAATGAGTTCAGTCAAACTGCTAGTCATATTGTTCACTCTTGGCTTTAGATTTAACCAGTTACTTAGCCATATGTTTAGACAAGTTTTTTAGGCATGCAAAATAACCCTTTCCTGTCTCCCTTTTGCAACCACAGTAACTGCAATGATGTCTATGCAACCCACGAAGGCTGAAGGTTCATAGGCTGCTTCTTGACCCAGCTCAGCCAGGGGCCAGTTCCAGTCCAGTCAGGCCAACAAGAAGCTCCAGGAAGAAAAACTTACCCCTCTTCTTTCTAGCCAAGGTGAATGCATTAGCCAGCTGTGCCACAGTTAGTCCGCTTGTGGCAGACATACCTTGAGGCTTGTTTGAGATTCACCCCCATTAACCAAGATTGCAGAACGCTCCCATTCTCTCATTAACCCAAAAGCCAGTTATTCTCAATTTTCTGTACCTACCACTAATCTCATTATAAATTCATAATTACTTCAGTTTTATTAGACCAGCTTAAACTAGCAAATCTGCCAGCTATTATCACAGAATCACAACGGAGTCCTGACTCTCTCCAATTTCTGACCTTAAAATTCACAGCCACACAAATATGCTATGTAAAGGAAATTGCAGACTGCCTGTATCGATCTTTTCTGTCCTTGAATCCACACAGTTCAAGAAAGAAAGGCAGATAAATTTGCACAACTACAATTCAAGCACTGCACAGATAATTATGTATGTATGTGCGTATGTATGTATAAGAAGTACTGTTCTCTGCCCTTAAACTGCTCTGTTTCCAAAGGCCATAAGATAGCAAAACCAAACCAAACCAAAACCCCAAAAGCTACCAGAATAAAATCTTACTTACAAAAACACTTCCAGGAGATGACATGCAAATATTTTCTATTCCTCTCAACCACCACTGAAAAGAGAAAGTTTTGTGTCTCATAAATACTGTAAAACTGCTCTGCTTGACCTATGTGCCAAAATGGAACACAGCATTAGGACACAATTTGAGTGAAAAATATATATATATATGTTGTGGGTACAGTGCTGATGATACCAGGTTTGATACTGTTTGACTAAGCCAAGAAACATACATTGTGATCATCAACATCACCGTGGAGCTCTTCTGTGTATTTGCCATGGTTGATGAGCATGATCAATAAAGATTTAGAAGTATCCCAAGAGCTTAGAAGCTTACAGAGGTCTTTTAAGTTCACACGAGCATAGGTTTCTCAGGTGAAATAAAGGCACAAGGCTATCACTCAGGCTGTTAAATGGTGCCTGTCAAAAAAAGAGGCAGGCCTGATTACTTCAACTATAGCAGCTAAATCCATCTGGTGCTCAGTGACCATCTCAGCAAGCACTTATAAACTTCAGAGGACTGAGTTACTATGACATGTCTTCAAGATCTATGCAAAAAAATCATTACTAACAAGCTTTTATTTCTTAAGCCTTCCACCTTAAAGCTTAACTGGGTGACAACAATGGTCTGTTACTGAATTGAGAGCAAAATGGGAGTAGGCTGGTACTTCCGAAGCCAATGTTAAACACTCTGCACCCAAAGTCATCCTATCTCTAATGCTGTGAGATTTGATTTCGCTGTTCAAAGAAGTGTCTTCTAACAGCTATGCACTGGAGAGGCACAACAAAAAACAAGCTGCATGTTGCAGCAGCTCCGGTTTCAAAAACTCCATGATTTCGAACGTCAGAATGTCTACTTTAGGTCATCACCTCAGCCACAGTCTTGCAATTCAAAGCAGCCAGAAACTGGCAATCACTGACACTGATGATACTCTAAGGCAGGGAGCTGTGGGGACCTTGTAGGAATTGGACCACAACCGTTCAATTATCAAGCATAGCAGCAGAACTGATCACAGTGAAACACACAAAGATCAAAGCACTGAGACATAATTCTCTTAAGAACCTCTGTGCAACACACAGAATTGCAGAGGGACCTCTGGAGATCATCAGATCCAATCTCTTCCTCAGGCAGAGCCACCTAGAGCCACGTGCCCAGGTCTGGGACTAACTGAGTTGTATCTCTACAGATAGTGACACAGAACAGTAATTTGCTATTGAACTGACTAGGATACACTGACTTTCTTTTTTTTTTTTTTTTTAAAGAAACAGTCAATAAGTCAAAATACTCAAAACCTAGAAAAAAGACAAGATTCTGTACGCCCATTAAAAATCCTAAGCCTCACAGAGCAATCCCTGCCTCCCAGCTAAAAAAATGAGCAGGGAAAACATATCTATGCAAGCCACTGGATTGTAACAAACACAATAGAATATCCATCTGAAAATAATGAATGGCAGTGCAGAAAACAAGAATGTATCACACTGCTAGAGAAAGCCTCAAAACTTTTCCAAGGACCTTCACCTGGTTTGGATTCCAGACGGACAACACAAAGTGTTCACACCTCTCCATGCATTTTGTCTGACATCTTAAGATTTCCATCTTTCAGAATGGATCTGCTAAGCGATAAGAAGTCTATAATAACTTTATTTGAGGACTACAAGAAACCTTCCAATAAGAAGGCAAAAGAAAAATTTTCATCCTTATGAAAGGCCTCAATAGCAGCCAAAAACAAAGTATTATTCTATATGATTCCCAACTGATCTTCTCAATCAGCAGAAAAGAAAAGAATTATTTTTAATCTGTCCTTCCTTGCAGAAAATGCACAAGGTAATGTTTCAAAAGGATAAACATCTGCTCTGGGTGGGGTACATAAAAAAAGAAATCTCGAGCCACTCTACAAAAAAAAAACCCTAAGTGCATGGATTTAGAAGAGACCATGATAAATGTATGTTGATTATTTGCTTAATACATTTGGAATATATTTTCTCATTTATTTAATAGGTTTATTCTTTCCACAAAGAAAGATCTTCCACTGGGACTCATAAAGGCAGTAATATTCTGGTAAGTTACTATTACACTAAGAATAGTAGAGATTGTCTCGCATTTTCTTGTTCACAGCTTTATAATTAACAAAGCAGAAATGTAGGCTGTTATGTTTGAAGGAAGTTTCCCCAGAGAGATCAAATAATCCAAAGCAGCAACAGCTTTCTACAGTTCTGAATATAATTAGAAGAGTCGATTTCTTTTTATGGTGTAAACAGTCAGAGTTAAGTAGATGTGCCTTGGTGGTTGTCGCTTCATTCTTAAGGGCACCTGTAAGAAAGTCAAGATGCTCTGTGCCACATCTGTAAAGTATTATTGTTAATTCATACTAACAAATGCATTTTCATAGGTAGGAGCACTCTGTCACCAACACTGCAGTGCTGAATCTGGAGTCAGTACTGCAAACAGAAGGGCAGATCATCAGCACAAGGATTGAACAAACCTCTCCACAGAAACACAGTTCTCCTGAACTCTGGCTCTGTTGTTAAGAAGAACATATCTCTGCTATGCTTAGTGGAGCCGAATATTACAAGTGTGATCACATGTACAGAACAAGGAGCGTTTGTATATTTACATATAGAAATGTATATATCCCACAAAGACACACCATGGTTCTGAGCTAGTATTTCCAGGGTTACTAACAAAAAGCTCTTTTTAAGCTCAAAGTAAGAGCTAAGTGTGCGGACAGAACACAGGGCTTTCACTCGAGGGTAAAGCTTAGCAGAGATATCACAGAAGACAACAGTGCAGGACAGCACAACACTGGAAGAGCAGCCTGCAGTATAGTGCCAAGGCAGGAACAACAAGCAGCTTCCCTCTCCTCCTGGTGGCCTAACAGAATGTCACACTGGATGGTGCCACAGGCCTTTGGGGTGTAAAATGTGACTGCAAACAAAGCAAGAGTAGTGCCAGCATTTCTCTATGAGTGCTCAGGAAGGCATGCTCCTACAACACACAGCACCAACATCAAAAGCGCCCAATATCTGCTGCGGCTGTGGATCCCACTGAAGTTCTCAGTCTGCAGCTCCTTAACAAGGTCATATGTTCTACCTTAGCCACATACAGCTAAAAAGCTCTCTTTTCCCACCACTGCATCTATCTCTCACAAAGAAAAATATTCCTACAGACATCATTTCCATGCTCTGGACACCTTTCCACCTCATCACCACCTGGCTGCCTGCTGACTCCGGCCCTTTCTCCCTCAAGATCCACCTCAGACGAAAACAACCTCTGGAGAGATTGGAGAGAGGAGCTGACTGGCGGCAGCATGAGTTAGAATCATGAGAATGATGATGAGAATCATCAACTCTTCTCATTTTGAGTGATCCTTTTGCTCTTTGTATATCAGATACAACAACGAAATTAGGGATGAATCGTCAACTTCATTCTGTTTGATGACGCAGGATGGCGGCTATCGAGGCTGCTATGATTTTCAAATCTGCACAGATCTTTCTTCACCACTCCATTATATATTATCCCCACAAGTGTGCATATAGCTCAGCACTATGTTTTTCAAAATGTATTACAAGAGATTACAAAAAATATAAACACCTCTTGTTCAAATTGCTTTATAAGGGCTGCACGCCCTTATAAAAAGTCCCTCGCCATTTTTCCTGTAGGCCCCTTCAGGTACTGGGATGCCGCTATAAGGTGCCCCTAGAGCCTTCTCTTCTGCAGGTTGCAGAGCCGCAGCTCTCTCAGCCTGTCCTTGCAGGGGAGGTGTTTTTGCAGCCCTCTGATGATCTGCGTGGCCCTCTGGACCCACTCGGGTTGATTTTGATAGGATTTTAAAGGTGTTGTGAGAGTAACGTGCCGCAGTGAGAGTAACGTGACAGATGGAGGTGTGGCCATATCAGAGATATGTTTGATTGGTTGTGTTTTTGTTTAGTGCGTATGAAGCGTATAGAGCTGCATTGGAGCCTGAAGTTAGGAAAGGTGGGCCATGAGTGTCTGCAGAGAGTCGCCGCGGTGGAGAGAGCTGCGTCATGAAATTGGGTGGCATAGCTAAGTAGCATTGTTGTTGGTATGATGAAGGGTGAGGCAGTGTGTGAGGCTGCGGTGTCCTTGGAGGAGCGTTGTGCAGGGCAGAGCCCAAAGGTGCACAGTTGCAGAAGGATGTGAGCTGCATAGTGAGAGGTGTAAGGAGAGTTTTGGGCGGTGCAGCGTGGAGTGAGGAGTGCTTCCAGAAGTTGGCTCGTTGGTCTAGGGGTATGATTCTCGCTTAGGGTGCGAGAGGTCCCGGGTTCAAATCCCGGACGAGCCCTTGTTTTGGTCAGCAAGGCAGGGGATGAGGTGGCACAAGGGCAAGTGCAGGGCTGTGCAGGTGTGGGAGGGAGAAGAGCGCGTGGGTACAGGTGAGAGGCGGACCTGGTGGGAAGAGCTCCGCAGAGAAGGACCTTGGCTGAACGACAGGCTGGCCACGAGCCATCAGGGTGCTCCTGGGCCAAGCAGACAGAGGATCTCCTGCGGTGCATTAAAAAGACAGGGCGGTCTCCTCTGCCCTCGTCAGGCCACATCTGGGGTTCTGGATTTCCCAGTTCACGGAAAAGAGGGAATTTCAGCAGAGTAGAGCTGGAGAGCTGTGAGGATGATGAGGGGATTGGAGCTTCATGAGGAAAAGCTGAGACGGGATCCGGGACTCTGCAGTCTGGAGCAGGCTAAGGGGGGATGTCATGGCAGTTTACAAGTATCTAAAAATGCAGGCATTCAGCTGATGGATGCAGTCTCTTTTCGGTGCTCAGTGCCATGCAGCGATAGAACAAGGGTCAGTGGACACAAACTGGAACGCAGGACGTCCTGTTCATTCTGGACAGGAGGAAGAATTTATTTCCTGTGAGAGTGACAGAGCCCTGGAAGAGGATGCCCAGAGAGGTTCTGGAGTGTCCTTCTATGCAGATGTTCAAGACCCACCTGTGCGCCCTACTCTAGTGAACCTGCTTTAGCAGTGGGTTGGACTCGATGATCTCCTCAGGTCCCTTCCAACCCCTACAATTCTGCGATTCTGTAAAACGAGGTAGTCAGAGTCTGCCTTGATCCCACTCTTTCGACCAGATGTCATGGGAAAGGAGAACAAAGGGCTACAGTCTCATAAGCATCAGCTCACACACACACTTCTTCTGTCACACGATAGCCTTGCTGTCTCTGAGACTCTCTGGCCACAGAGGAAGGTGCAGGTATCTGGCCAGAAATAACTGTGTTTGCAAACAGTCTCTTGTGGATCCCAAGAATCACACATTCTAAGGTCTCTTTTTCTCCAGCCAACAAGAAATACACTGAAGTTTCAGACAGTGTCTTGTTCTGATAAAGAATATACTTCTGGAGAGAAAAAGCAACTAAGGTAAGTAATCATCACATTTGCCTTTTAATATTTAATATGGAATATCCGTGAGCAAAACTTTTGATTGTGGGACAATGTTCTTGCATCATCAGTGAATATGTCACTGCATGCAATTAAGCTTCTGAAAGAGCATGAATAAGTAACACAAGAGGAGAATGGAATATTCAGCAAAGACCTAAGGAGACCAGAGACCATCACATTAAATTCTGATTCATCTGCAAAGGAACCATGTTACACTGAAAAGCATAATTATGCATTTTGTCTTAATTAAATATGCTCTTAATAGTGTAACAGAAAGCTTCTACGTTCTGTTCTTGGCAGTGGATGAGCGCAGAGCTTAGAACTAGCATGCCCTACCTGCCAAGTATAAAGTCCAGTACATTTGGTTTTTTTATTAACTCATTAATTACAGTCGTGCTGTCCCTACAGTTATGTATGTTTGAAGCATTTACCATGTAATAAACGTGACAACAAATGCAATGGGTGAAAAGTATACAGAACCAGTGGTCACTCATACAAGCAAGTCATCCAACAATTTGAGCATCTCAGGCAGATGATATGAACATGCTTGCATGCTTAATGAGAACATACACCACAAGCTTTCAATATAAATAATTGCTAAGAAGGTGAATGAAATCCTTCTGAAAGCCTCAGGGTATCTTACATTTCCTCCTGGGACTACAATGCACCCCATTTATTAACAAGCTTTTTAACAAATATTTGCTTGAAAAAGTGACAAATGCTATTTCAGATGGATTCAAAAATGATTTTACTATTCCAGCATCATATAAAACTGTCATACTAATTCTGCACATTGGCTGTGTCAAAATTTTGCACCACCTCTTTGTTCTGGCTGGTTAGTGCTAGTGGATTCTACAGAAAAAGGTTATTCAGGTCAGATTTCAAAGATGACCAGCTCTTCAGATAATCTGAAACTTCAAGTAGTGCAGAACAGAGACTGTGAAAGAGAGTAACCTGAAAAATAAAATCTTTTGTTGAGAATTCAAAGCCTTCTTTTAGTAGGAAAAAATACAAGAGGATGCATTCTTTAAATATACATCATTTAGCCTCATGGCCTTAATCCACGAAACTGTGTTTCATCACAGAGAGCAGAGCCAATAGCTGGCTGTTATAGGATGGTTTTCCTCATGCCATTTTATTTTTGAACTTAAAAGGATACTAAAATGCCAAGTACCACTTCATGTAGTGTTTCATTACTGGAAAGTTAATACTAAACCTAGTCTGAACAAGAATTATGTAACAGGGAATAAAAGTAAGGGGAAATAATACTAAAAAACAACAACAACAACAAAACACCAAACAACGACAACAACAACAAACCAGATCTGTAAACTTTGGGCAATGACTGAGAATCAGTACAGCAGATCCATCAATGACATGTGAAGCGAACTGCCCAAAGAAAAGCATTCAAAGCAGAATCAAGAGGAAAACTGTTTTGTAATTAAGCAGAAGCAGAAGCATACGCAGCCCTCTGGATGCATGTTGTCAGAGCTGAGCAGGGGAGAAGGATCACCTCCCTCAGCCTGCTGACCACACTACTAATACAAGGTACCGTGAGATTACTGCTGGCTCACAGTTTGCATGTTATGCATCACTCTATGGAAAACAAACAGGTGTTCCAAGATACTTTTTCCTATCCCTCTTGGAACTATCTCATTATTTTTCACAAAGACTTAAAGCACAGTTCAGACAAAGCAAACTGTTGTGTTTCCCTAAGAAAAAAAATTTCTTCACATGGAGCTGGATGGCCATGTTTATTCCTTCCTAAATAAATATAACCTGTAATATTCCTGTTTTTTGGCATGCAATATTTAATTTCATCAGCTGGGATTTGGCAGAGCACTCACTATGCAATAAGACTGAGCCAGCAATGATACAGAATCAAAATATGGCCCCAGACATATTTGTGATGTTTCTTCAGTCCAATTTTTCTCATATTTTTGAAACTCAAAACCTGGAATTAACTTCTTTCTTCATAATACATATATACAGTCAACACAGAAAATGCAAGATAGCATACAAAGAAGAAAGATAAAATTTGACACCACCTGTGACAAGCATGAAATATTCAAAAACAGAAGCTGTCTTCTTCCAGTGTGAATCTTGAGAAAAAGGTCCCCGATTACCACATGCTAGTGGAGCTTTCTTTTCCCACAAAAGTGGCATCACATACTTACATCCCAAAATGCCTTCAGCAATTTGGCTTTAAGTATGCTTACCAGTTCTCAAAACCACTGCAACTTGGACTGGATCAAAGAGGCATCCCCTAAGCATGCGAGCACACTGTGACAAATAAACTTTTTTTCTTTCTTGAAGTATGGAATTGTTTCTTCAACTCAGATCAAAATCCTATAGAATAAGTAAGGAGAAAACTCTATCATCTCTAAGTAAACATAAAAACAATGGAATAGAAAGAGGAAATTCAAACAGGTGAAATATGAACACAAGTTCAATTCTACCTAGAAACCCAACTTCATTCTTTGGTGTCAGAGCAACATTTATGTTGTACTCGTTCAAGTCAAGGGTTTATTCTGGCAAGAATTCTTACTGGCAGAATGTTGCTTCACAAAACCATGCCTTGTTCTGTTATTGTGAAGAATCTGTGCCTTTATCACAGGAATTACGGAAAACAAACAGAAGATCAAAGGAGATCTTTGACATCTTTATGATTGTCTTTGGAGTTTTAGAGCAAGTCTCCATTAATTCTCTACTAACTTTGGGAAACTCTTAATGTAATGATTTTGCTGATAGCAGCACATGTGAGACTATACTAAGCTTGAAGTCACAACTCTTTGATGAATGAAAGGAGACCCAGAAGTGCTAATTCTTCCAGCATTCTTCTCATTTTCCATTCTTCAACAAGTTAACCAGAGAGTGGCTGAAAAATGGTGTTGTATCATTCCATGATTTACCTTCAGAAAAATGTTGGGGAACAACAGTTCATTTTCAGTCTTTTGGTGGTTTTCTTGACAGAAGGCATACATATAAACATGCATATTCTATTTGTTCTATTAATACAAGCTTTTTAAAAATTAAGTATGATCATTAGAACTCAAAGTTTTCCCTTTCCACATTTAATGAACTTAGTTACAAAACATAATAGCGTATGTGGGTATTAGAGTACTCCTCTGCCAGTCAAAAGATAACTTCTTTTGCTTGAGGCAACCCTTTACAAGTACACCATCTGGAAAAGTGAAAATTGCACATACAACTTTATATTGTTATTACACTCTAGAGTTCCGGAATGCAGAAAGACCAGGACTGCTCAGAAGAATTACAAAAATCAGTGAAGAGCGCAGTGTCAGTCACTTATTACCTGGACATAATCTAATCTAGCACAGCAAGACTCAAACAGTAGCTCCTCTGCATCCTGTCTTTGAGAAATATAGAAGATACTTTCAATCTCCTCTGCTCAGCAGCTAAATAAACCTATGTCACTAGAGAGGTAAGATGATCCCTTTTTATACTTTGTTGTTTTGGCTCTCTTCAATAAAGGAAAAAAGAAAACCCCAAAACAGGCAGATTCGACCCAGGAAATCTCAGTTCCTTTGTTTCTGTGGAGAGGGAGAAAGAACGGGAAGAATAAAAAAGTGAAATAACCTGAGAAGACACCAGTCATTCCAAATGAGAAAGCACCCAGTGAGCAAGAAATTCATCACAACTTAATTGCTCCAACTGTCCACCTAGAGCTGGTGCCTTCTCCTTTTAATCACAAAGCTATAAAGGGCCTGCTTGGTCCTCTTGGCAACACAGTCCTCGTCCTCTTTGTTACAGTCATAGCCCCAAATGATAATTTCAAGTGCAGGACTCATCATAGAACACAGCTTGCAGAACACACATGCAGCTGCATGTATATGGGCAGGGCTTTGTTCTTTTGCCTCTTACTTTCCCAGGGAACTCACTTTGCTTAGAAGCAAAGGATCTGGGAAATGTTTCCCAAATCCAGAAACACTTCAGCAGCACAAGGACTAAGCTGTTTCAAATCTTTTATCAAGAAGAAAAAGAAAATGGCTTTCTGCATTGCTGGCTCACCTTTCCATATTTCACAGACTTGTTTGTTTTTCACCCAAATTCTGACATGAGTGTAAAGATTTCACAAGTTTAAAAAGTAATGTTTTACTCTTGTGGCTGTGTAAAAATATAGCTTAGAAGTAGAACCAAAGAAAGCCAAACTCACAATCTGTATTTTCAAAATGCTGGGCATTGGCTATGATGTTTTTGACCAGAACTAACATTCCTTCCAGCGTGAGCTGGGCTGCAGCCAGGCACTAAGCTTCACTTGGCAAGTTTCCTGCAAATGCTAAAAATTCAAAAGAAAACTAAGAATTATTTGCCTTCTCTATCATCAGTATCATGTTGCAGGAGTGAGCAAATTCAGGAATATTTGACATAGGTTGAAAAAAGGTAGAAGTGAAATTTATCATCAAATTCACAGCTTTTTAGGTTTTCAAATACAGAGCCAGCAGTGCCACAAAGCATTCAGTGCAGAGCTGAGTTTTTGAAGACATTATAGATGGCTGAACTGCATGCTTGGCTAATGGAAAGGGGAACAAAGAGCAAAGCTAAGTCAGATCATGTCACAGACATCACTTCAGTGCAGTGGCTGAAATAGCAGCTAATCGCAAAGGCCAGTCACTGAGATATTTTCCCAAGACGTAGGACCTTAAGCACACATAGGTAACAATGCAACTCAGTTACTTGTGGTAAAATGGCTCTCATATGAGCCCAGACATTAGCCTCCCATCTGTTCCACCAGACCATACAAAGTAAATTACACATATGTCTCAATAAAAGCAGTTGAAGAAAATCCAGATATCACAGGCAGTTCTTATAGTCTTTACTACTGTGACAGCCCAGTTCAAACAGATGTCCTACCTGGGACTACAGCTCTGACTTCCTGAGCCTTCCATAAGCAAATACTAGTGCTCCAAGGAGGTTACAGCTTAAATACACAAGGGGACAGAAGCATTCTTAATCCCAGTCTTCAGATGATTGATTTATAAAGAATTATAACATACTCCACAGTCAGGCCCATTCTATGTGCCTGTGTGCTGCTGCACAGTCTAAAAAGAATCATCATTCTCAAACTACTAAAGAACAGCTAGGAACTGAACTGCCCTCCCTTTACATAACTAAACTGACTTCCACAGCTCCAGGAGACCAAGTCCATTAGGCACAGAGTGTCACAACACTCAAACACCTCGCAAGAACTCCCTAAATGACCTGGACATAGTCACTTACCAAGTCAACACAAGATCCTTGACCTTCTGATTCTTTACCCTCAACAGTACTAAGATTTTGTGCAATTTTGTGGGTAAGGCTTTTGATTCTCACTATATATGTTAAAAATGATCCAGCAAGCTGAAAAGGGACACAGGATATTGAAGATACCCATCTTCAATAGATGAGAGCTCTTTGTGTCCTTTAAAAGATGGTGCATTACAAAAAAGGTCAGGGTAGCATAAATCAAATTTCACTTCTGCAGCATTACCTTCTGCTCTGTTCTGTCTTTCTGCAGTTGTCACACCATTGATGTGCCCTGTCAAACAGCTACAACACTGCTAGAACATAGCCACAATGAGCAATCAAATTAAAAACCCCTGTATTCAGAGCATTTTAACATCTGGAAAGATTATATAAACACAACTTTGCTTATTTCTATACCTTTGCACTTATTTTTCCCTGCACAGGAAGGTAGAAATGATTCTAAAATATCTTAAAAACACGAGAAACCAAAAAGTCAAAACAGTTTTTTCCTTTCAGCCTGTTATTTTGGAGCTGCTCTCATTGATGGCTAAACTCCATAAACTTCAGTAGAATTACTGCTGATACACATGCACATAAATCAAATAGGTACATTCAAGATTTTCTTTGATGCCTTTATTTACATGACTATCGGCTTAATTAAGGACAAGAATTTCTAGTTGCCATTTTGATAGTGGTTTAACTGTCCATAAAGAAAACTAATTTTATTCCAAACGTAGCAAAGTGAAATAAATCACTTGGTGGACAGATCTCCGTATACTGCAGTAACATGTTTATGAATTCGCTATTCTTGGGAAATAATTGCAAAAAGAAGAACATGAAGTTTTACTTATTTTCTGAAAGTATATGATATGGGTCCTTTGATCAAAAACTTCAGATCAGGACATTATGCTGAGCATTTAAGAGATACTAAGGGAAATAAAAGAATTTTCAATGATACTAGTGACATTCATTGTCAATGTTAATAACCTATTTACCGTGATAGCAGCTTAATAGGCTTTTAAATGGCAGAAATGAAATTACACTTCAATATGGCATTACTATTAATATTATGAAGAAAAATCCACAGTTCCTTGTCCTCATTGTGCAGCTACTTTAATTCTATATTTCAGGGGCATCATTAGGACAGATTTTCCCTCCTCTTTCCACTGCAGAGGAAAATTCCAAACAGTAAAGTCTTAAAATCTGCTTGGCCAGCATAACAGGCACAGCTCCTGATCTTTACAAATCTAAATTCCAGGCTGGCCTTTCCTGCCCGTCTTTCACACTGGATGAAAGTACAAGTACCAAATAGCAGTGCAGCAGCTTACCATCTGCGATGTTCAACTTGTATAAAAGAACCAGTCTGGTAGTCTCCACTGGAACTGGAAAGCTCAATCCTTTCAAGGTGAGAAGACCTTCCCACCTTTAAAATCCTGATCTATGTAGCACAGTTTGATCCTGCCTCCAGTTGTCTTGCGTAATTTGCTCTTATTGTCTTAAAAATGTTATTGAAAATGTGAGATCACATGTCATCTTTGTGAAGCACCACCACTTCTATTTGCTAATGTGGACAGAAGGCTCCCATTCACTGTAGGAAACCTGGCATCGTCATCAACTAAAGAATCCCTGCCACATAAGAAAACCAAGAACTCTCTGTAGAAAACGCTCTGTGAATTGCTTCCTTTTCTCATGTGATCAAAAACAACGTTTTCCTTTTCTGGCATAGTAGGTACAACTAAGTACAGATAGGAAGCAGCGAATGCCTGAAATGTTGTGTGCCAAACACTTCTTTAAACTGAATAAAACATATTTTTTCTTGTCCTTTAAGCACAACCATTCCATTTCACAAGCATTTTGGAAAGTGCTTCAGGAGAGAATAAACATGGGCACATCCAAACTTAGATTTCAGAAACCATATCTTAAAGTGAAAAATATCAATCCAGACATCTTTAAAATGTCTGTTCATTAAAATTCTGTATACCCAGCTGCGCATGACGCACTTTTGAATTAGAGTATTTACAATCTTCTTTCCTTGAAGTTTCTGAGCACGTTAAAAAGTAAGGACACGATGAAAGAGTTACCTGCTTGGAGGAGCCTGATATGAAACATTTTCTAATTGCTCTGAACCAAGGACCATTTCTGGACATTTTTTAAATGGACCAGTGTTATTAATCAAAGGCACTCGGCTGACCAACTCTTGACCAAGACCACCTGCACATCCAGAGAGCCTGAGGATCACAGAAGACCTCATCCAGCTTCCCGCATCACTCTTAATCACCTTCACTCTGTTCTCGAGGGAAAGCTTCTACAAGAAAGGCCTTAACTTGGTTTTGGTTTCTCTGAAGAAAACACCAAAGGTTTTGATTACTGCCAGTTGCTCATAGGTGACTGGTGACAGACTGGCAACCTGAAGGTGAAAGGCTCTAAAGCCACTTACTGATCCCCTGAACCATGGACATCTCCTAGCTCCTTATTTCTTATAACCTGATATTGATCAGAAAATGGAGAAGCATCAGTACAACAAATAGTAAAAGTGTTGCTATTTCCACTTTTAATTACAACAAACAAACAAACAAACAAACCAGCAAGGTTTCAAGTCCTTTTGCACCATAACACACTGTTACTCCTCTAGTTCTTGAGTTCACACTGAGAAAAGAGAACAAATACAATCAATTCTGTACCTTTTGATTACACAGAAAATGAAAAAGACAAATCCCACAGCGGATAAGACTGGATGCTATAGCTTTGTACCCCATGCTAGTACATTACACTGCATCAAAAGTAGTAATGGAAACTCTCTGGAGCACTACAGCATGTACAATAAGCCTTCACTCTTACTGTCTATTCCACTCCTTGTCCAATCAGATGTCAGGTTTTCCCAGTTTCCAGGTGAAAGTCAGTCTACAGTACATTCTGCAGTCACCTACACTAGTCTGCCAACTTAGAACTCTATAAAATTCTGCAAGCTATCATCAAGGATATAAAAAGCATAGAACAGAGTAATAAAATGGCCTGGGTTGAAAAGGATCTCAAAGATCACCTAGTTTCAACTGTCCTGTCATGGGCAGGGCTGCCAACCACCAGACCAGGCTGCCCAGACCCACATCCAGCCTGGCCTTGAATGGCTCCCAGGATGGGGCATCCACAGCCTCCTTGGGCAACCTGTTCCAGTGCTTCACCACCCTCTGTGTGAAAAACTTCCTTCTAATATCTAACTAAACCTCCCCTGTCTCAGTTTAAAACCATTCCACCTTGTCCTATCACTGTCCACCCATGATGGACTTCAGCTGAGCTGCAATTTAAATCCTTCCTTTCAGCAATACACTAACATGTGACTCAAACAGTCCCATGAAGATGCATGCTATGTACCTGTGACAAGATTGGTACAACTGCCACAAAACCATTACTATAGATGTAGGAACAAAAAGAACAGGCTGAGGAAAAGTATGCCATCACATTTCTAGGACTACATTTTAGCAAGTCGTCACTCTGGAGACAAAGAACTTCTGAGTTGCCTCACAGTGAACCAGTAAAAAAAACTTTAGGTCTTTTAACCCAAGAGGACCTGAAGTGACTTCTGACAAGATTCCCAGCCCTTGCTTTTCCTTTTTGGCACAGGAAACCTTCCTCCCATACCACAGGAAAGCAATTCTATTTCATAGCAGCAATGAATGGTAAAGGAAAAAAATGCAGCAGGAAGTGAAAGAGATGGCACAGAAAGGGAATGAGGAAAGTAGCACAGCACCTGAGACAAGCCTAATTAGCAACAATACAAAAGCACAGACATGAAAAGGTACCGTAAGAGAAACTGGCACAGCAGCAGGCAATGATGCAAATTAACAGAGCGAGACAATCAGTGGATGCCCAATTGGATTGTCACCCTCCTATCCAAAAGATAAGATATGTCATACTAAGCCCTAAACATTAAATGTTTAAAACATTAAAATATAAAACAGATCTAGTAGACAGACATGCCAGCTTTAGTCACTGGATAAAAAATAAAAAGATTTCAGTGCTAACCAAATTACATAAGAGCAAGGTTGCAAAAAAAAAAAAAAAAAAAGAAAGAAAGAAAAAGAAAAGTATTGACATAAATTGGTTAGCTGTGCAAGATTTATCAAGTTAGAATAAAGTATGTTTTCAGGCTACGTTAATTCGAGCTTCAATTATACTGAGAAAGGCACTGAAATAATCAAATTATGAAGCCCCAAAAGCATTTAATAATCACAAAAACGAAGCAGATGCACTAATAAAATTAACACCAATAAACTAGGTCAGGACTGAGAGAAGGAAAAGAGAGATGAAGGAGGAAAAAAGCTCCACCCGATATCTCAGCATGGCCCCTTGTGCCGCTGTGGTGCTGCACACCGGGCTCAGTGCTGCCCCGACTGCAGATGATGCAGCTCTTTGACCTCTTTAACACAGACACTGCTCACACCATCTCTGTAGGATCCCTGCTTGCTACAGCCAGCATCTAAACGACTACTTAGTATAGAAACCTGGCAGGAAATGCTCCCTCTACCAAAAGTTTGTTAATCTTCAGATTAGGAAAGAAGGCCTTTCAGCATTGCAGGTGTATCTGCAGTGCAGCGGAGCCTGGAGAGATGAGCAGAGGACAGTCAGGAGCTCCTAGGCTCTCGAGTCACCCTGTGATTTTTGGGCTCAAGAAGGTAATTTAGTCACTGGATCTCAGCTTGCTTCCTCCTGAGGAAGTGCAACATCTACCAGCTCACTTTCCCCAAGTGTTTAGAGACAGGAGGAGCTAGGATCCAGCTGTGCTGCCCCTTCCTAAAGCTGAGCAACTCCTCAGAAATCAAACGAACACAAAGTAGTTCTCAAATCTGCCGGATTCCGGCTCTGCGTTTCAGCACGTAAGATACAGCTCACAATCTGGACTGCGGAGTGATGCTGAGCGGTAGCCAAGCTCAGAGGAGAATCAGAACTGCTCCATCTCAGAATATGACCTTCCCGTTACAAAACAGATGCATAAACGATTACAGCGATTATGCAGAGGAGTGAGATTATGCAAGTGCTAAACACTGCTGTTGTAATACAGATACACAAACAAGTATGAAGGGGTCTAGGGATGTGACATTTTTTTCTAGCTTTTTTAGGAAGAAAGAGAAGGAATGAGAAAGAGGAGGCTGGTTCAGTGCAAAGGTAATTATTTAGGCAGGACAGAAATGCTGTCTTTCTGTCAGGCGCTCCCTTGCTCACAGAGGGAAAGCTCTAGAGCAGCAGAAAAACAGCAGAGGGAGAAACACAGAGACAAGGAACTAAACTGTTCATTAAAACTCAAGACTGGAAAGAGCTGACAAGCATTACAGCGCCGCAGAAGATCATTCTTCTCAACTTCTTGGCACAAAAAGTCAGGAACAACTGCCAGTAAAACAAACAAACAAAAAAAGAACAGAACCATCAAGGACACAGGAACAAAGTCACAGGGCAATTCTGAAGAGTGGAGAATGGTAGCAGAGATGAACAAGATCTGTTCATTTAGGCATGGCAAAAATTCTGGAAGCTTTTTTCTTTTTTTTTTTTTTTTTTAAAAGGAAGCTCAACTGTTACTACAAATGCTGATATTAAAACATCCACTTTTACATCCCCTTCATCAACGGTAGGTTCATACAATATTGTAAAGATTCTGAGACATTTTATGATGTAAAAGCAGAGCATGTACACACACTGGAACAGGTTGCCCAAGGAGGTTGTGGATGCCCCATCCCTGGAGGCATTCAAGGCCAGGCTGGATGTGGGTCTGGGCAGCCTGGTCTGCTGGTTGGCAGCCCTGCACATAGCAGGGGGGCTGAACCTAGATCATCATTGTGGTCCTTTTCAACCCAGGCCATTCTATGATTCTATGTAGTGATGTGTACAGAGGACAAACAGGTAACTCCAGAAACTGGCTACAGGCAAGTCTGTCATTTCATACTAGTGTGTGTGTTAGTGTATAGAAAAAAAGTCAGGACAATAATGCAATAACTGCAAAAAGAACATGTAAAAAATCAAGATCATTCAACTACAGCTAGTTGTGAGATCGGTTATCAAAAACTTCATGCATGCAAACCTTCAGCCTCAGGAAGCAGAGCAGCTCAGCAGTGGCCCTTCATCAGAATCATAGAAGCCATTCCCACTGTCTTCTCCCCATTCTGTGCCCAAAGCCTTTACAAGGATGCCTCTGGCTTGTGTAATCTTTCTATTCTGTGGCTGTGGTCAAGGTAGACATGGAGATTTTCAGGTTACGGTCCATCAGTGACCCATGACTTGCTCTCCCTCCATGTTCCTCAAGCACAGACTATGAACACAGCTCCACAAGGATGGCCTATGTATACTAGCCAGGCTAGGGACCAGCTCTGCACAGGGACTCCAAGGGAAGAAAATCCCTAGCAAGAGAAGGAAACAAACTGCTGAGGTCAGGAATCATTTCAGATTGCACAGCTCTGGCTCAGAAGAGGACTTTTGATCTTTAGAAGGCTGAAACATCCTTGAAACTCCCAGGGTCAGGGGCCAACTCAGTTCTGTGCCTTGGCACATGTGGAGTCCAGCAATCATACAGATCTTTTCGTAATATTAGAAGATCCTTCTCTCTTTTCATTACTAGGATCAGCAGGTTTTAGGAGGAAAAAAATTAGTAGAACACTACCCAAAGATTGGTCAGTATTTACTGAATCACAGTTCCTTGTCTCAAAAGGAGGTGATCCTACTCAGGTAACATAACAGAAGATCAAGAAGACATATTTTAATCCATAGCCAATATTTTCAGTGCTGCTATTTCTGAAAGCATGCACTCTTTGCACCTTATTGACTGCACGTCTAGGTCCAATATGACATTATTAGAAATCCACTTTTTCATGTAATTACTGTATTATTATTTTACTAAAGTCAATGAGTGATTTTAAATCATACTCCAAATGCCACATATTTAATACCACACTGTATGGAAAGTCCAACAGTGACATACACACAACTTCAGTGAGTTACGAAAAAAAAAAGCTTTCCTTTCCTTTCCTATGAGAATTGCAAGAATCCCTAAACGCTTTCTACCTTGAATCCTCCCCACTGTAGCACGATGTGACCCATCTACCACTGTGACAAAAACCCCTCATCTGTAGACAGTTTCTCTATTAAGTGAAAAGCGTGTAACTAACTGGTGATAGAACAGAGGGAATGGCTTCAAGCTGTGCCAGGGGAGATTTAGGCTGGATGTTAGGAAATGCTGCTTTTCTGAAAGAGTGGTCAGGCAGTGGAATGGGCTGCCCAGGGAGGTGGTGGAGTCACCAACCCTGGAGGTGTTGAAGGAATGTTTGGATGTTGTGTTGAGGGACATGGTTTAGTGAGAACTATTGGTGATAGGTGGATGGTTGGACTGGATGATCTTGAAGGTCTTTTCCAACTGTGGTGATTCTGTGATTCTCTGATTCTGTGTGGTGGCACATTTAACGCTTACAGGAATGGTTTTCAACCAGCTTTTTGAAATTTCCTTCCTATTTCTCAACTTGCCAAACCAACTAAAAGGTCTGAAAAATCACATGACTAAAGAGTCTGCTTAGCTTTTGCTCACTACCAAAAACAACGCTTGATAAGAAGTATAGGTATATTGAAAGACTACTTTGGGCAGCCTTTCTTATGGCCAGTAAGGTATATCTCAGTTTACTGGTCATATAATTCCTGCTTTTTTCTTGTAACAAAGCCTTTCATGCCTTAGCTCCAAAAGCTGACGAGTGCATATTCTTAAAATGCATAAGCACACTTATAAGTCACTAACAGCTGATTTTCCAGGAATTTTTAGAGGATGGCATCCTGTTAGTAGATGGCTCATATCTATTTTTATACTGGAAGGTCTTCAGAGAGTCTGATTGTCATTTGAGACTGTGTGGTAAGCGCCTAACAAGGAGTGGGTAGCACCATGAATTTCCTAAGTGTCATTATGCATCACTGTCAGTATTTATTGCCCTTATTTTTGAAAGTTGAAATAACATCTTGTGTGTAGGACAATGCATTTAGTTCAATTAAAAATCACTAAATCTTTATTAAGTTTTCAACTACCAGCAGTATCAGTGTATTTATTTTAGAACACCCACTCCTTTTACAAGGACATCTCAAGGATGAACCTAGAAAGGATACACCAACTTTCCGCCACAGGAAAGGTCCAGAATAAACTTCTCATATTCCTTCTCCAGGGTAAATAAAAAAAAAAAAAAAGAATATTCTCTCTCAGATAATTATACATTTTACAAATATTTTTGGTCCAAAGGGGAGCAAAAGTATTGGCAAAGCAGTATCCTTGACAGATTACTCAAAAAGAGTTTTAGTGGTTTAAGTGTTCAATGGTTTAAGCATATATACCAGGGTATTTTTCACCAATATTATCATCTCAATACAAGATGTTGTTTTTTCCAGCTCCTTGAGAGAAAAAAAGTCTCAAGCTTGGAACCTGAACAATTTGAAATTACACAGGTCAACAGTGAAAATAAAAGCATCAAACAGGCTTTTAAAAATGGAGGTAAAAACAGAAACTAAATCATGTTTTCTGTGTGCTGAAACATTGAGCAGGAGAAAATCCTAGGGCAATTCCCATGTATATTATTCTATGGCACAATCAATGGGAAAACCAGTCACAATACTGGACAGCAGTGGTGTATTTCATCAGTAAGGACAGCTTAGGTAAATTAATCAAATTAGGATACACTAGATGCAAAGACTAAAACACACGCTTGATATATCCATTTGCTGATCTGAAAATAGCAATTCTTATATTCCACTATTTTGAAGCTGCTATTCTTTTCCATTTTTGAAGAAAACAAGTATCGCTCTTTCAATTCATTGACATCTTATAAAGGGCTCAGCTGCAAACTCACATCTCCTTTAATACCTGCATTTCATCTCTTTTGTCTAGGAACTTCAGCCCCTGAGCAGGAGGATGGGAATCTTCCCAAAGTCATTAACATCCCCTCCCCTTGTCATTCAAGTTTGACAGAATTTTTCCATTTGCTATGCAGCTCTTTTGTTTGCTTATGCATTGAAGTGTCAGGTGCATCGGCGTAACAAGACAGTACACTGGGTCAGATCACAGTATTTTATGAAAACTCCTTGAGCCTGTCCCAGTAAGAGCCAAGAACATGTACAAGTGGGGAAAAAAAACACCTTGCCCTCATTCACTCACATATAGGCTGCTGAAATCACAGACAGAGGTCATCTCCTCTCACCACATACACAGACACATTACAGTTTCTCGTGTGCTGCTCCTCCAAACCGTAGCATAAAATCTGTCCCCCAGTTTACAGTGAAGATAGAACTTTTTTGTTTCAGACATAACGTACAGGAAGTGTGATACTTTACCTTTCAGTACAGCTCACAACAAAAAAGAAATCAAAACATCTCATGTCACAAAGCATCAAAATGGATAGAAGAGGACATTTACAGAGCAATGTATCATGACAATTCTCTCAGAAATGACTCAAGTCCTTTGTACAGGTATCAATTTAGAATAAAAATATGTTTTTCAGCTCAAAACACCAACAGCTTAATGAGAGAATTCCTTGCCAGTTCTATACACCATCCTGTGAACTAGTTTTTTCACACAGTGGAAGCAAGGAATGTCCATCTGCTTCTGCTCACACTTTGCAGAAGCAGAGTCCTTTGGGGGCCACTTATTCTCCTGTACTTGGGCTCCCAGCATCATTCTCTCTGCCAATCCAAAACTCAAAGTGGATCCTGGCTGATCCTAGCAATCAAGAGCACACAAGGCAAAGAGTAATCAATACAGCTCCGATCGTAATTCCTTTATGACCTAAGGTAAAACACTAATTTACTCAAGAATTCAGGCCACAGGCTATTCCCCCTCATGATCTGACCTTTTTTTGCTTATGCCTGCCTGGTCTCCTTAGGCTGAACAAATATTTGAAACTGATAACTCAATACATTATTACAGAGCAAGCGATGCTGTAACAGCCACCTGAATATGATGTTAAGAAGGATGAGAGACGTAACCGACAGCCCCGTAATCTTCAAAGCAGTTCTACATGGGAGCAAACTAAAGCACCCAGACCACTCATGACTTGTCAGCTAATAATGTACTCACTTCTTATTCTAATACCGTGCTGTACTACAACCCAATCATTTACTCTGTGAGTCTTCCAACAGAACTGCATAAAACAACAATAACCCTCCTCCAAACATGACATTTTTATTTCTCGCTGTACGCGAATTAATTGAAATTGAAATTCAAATGCTTTGTGTGTGCACAGTTGGAAGCTTGTCCTGACTCTTAGTTAAGTGTGCTTTCTAACTACCAAATACTACCATGCTAAATTGTCAAATAAGCTGGGAAACAGTTTCCAAATAAATTATTTTCAAGGCACTATCTTTATTTTAAGCAAGAAAGAAGTATTTATGCACTCAGCTAGTCTTTCTTATGAAAGAAGAACTCATTCCAACACATGCTACCATTACTTCTAAACGGGCAAAAGCCAAAAACAAAAACGTTACATGGACTGTAGTGTGAAGTTACCATTAAGCTGAGCCAAAAGTTAATCTCTACATAATCCACCTGTCTCTACTCTAAATGTCAGCAAAGATGGAGAGGAAGTCAGTGGTTGCCAATGGAGGTACATCTGTTCCAGCAGTGAAGGGAAAGATGAGCTGGGGCTGGTGGAGGAGGTCCACATGCCTGCTGGTGAGCTCAAAGGGCAGAGATGGATGGGGAAAAAAGAGACATGTAAGCTCAATTCGTCTTTTCTGCATCTCAAGTACAAATCAAGGCTAGAAGAAACAATCATGATGAGGAGAGAGTTGCAAACCTAAGCTTCCTTCATTTGATGGGAACGTACACTACACTTACTACTACTAATGGGGATGAGATAGTCACCTTCCCTCCATCTTCCCCTCCTTCCTATAAGTTTGTCCTGAAAGCATCTAAACCTGCCAATCAATTACCATCAAACTGCAGTAAGCACACAGACCAGAGAGAGGAAATACACTACTTCTCATCTAAAAAGAGTAAAATATTTACCAAATAGCAGTTGGTAAATTATTATGATAGCTTTCTGATAGATGACCACCTGAGAGGATATCATTGTGCTTCACACTACGGTAAAATCACTTTATTTGAGAGGATGTTTCCCAAAATTAAGAAGTCATATAAAACAGATAGGAACATCATCTCCTATTTAATGTTGTGATCATTTTGGTCCTTGGCCTGAAAGGCATGGTATAAATGGAAGCACTACTGAGAAAGTGTGTATGGATGATGAACCTAGAGACTGCACAGGCTGGGCTACTCAGAGAGGAAAAAAGAACTGAAGGACCACAGACAAACTGGTCACCCTCAGAAGAAAAATAACTCACTCCAAGAGGAAAATTAAGATTTTATAATTAGCTTGTGCGTTTCCAGCAAGTTCTCTTACAACAGCTTCCCTGTGGAAGTATTTTTAAAACACCTCATTATGCATAAAAATCTTGCCTTCCTTGCAAAAAAACTGCAAAATGCTGCCTGCACTTCCATCATGAGAGGTGGGAATGGCAGTAGTACTGTTGTATATATCCCATATTCCACTGTAACAGAGAAATGCAACTATCTTGCTCAGTTAACTGGTGATAGCGTCAAACAGGGCGTGCGTGCCTCTATGTTGCACTGAGCTGAGAGGCGAATGAAATGAAAGGCAGTCTGTGCAACATCTCAGCTGGGTTCATGACAATCTGCACCAACTGAAGATCTCTCTCCACACATTCATTCATCCTTGAAACATTTGCCTTGTGCAACACACAATGACAGAGGAGATGAATGACACCTGCGTCTTCTTATCAGGTATGACAGGTTGTGACACTGAAGTCTGGAAAGTGCTCACAGATTAGAGATGAAGTATTAGCTCTCAGTAACACAACCTTGAGGGGAAATCCTACGAGGCAAAACAGAAACAAAGAAGCAGCAAACAAACAAACAAAGAAGAAAATACCAAAACCCACAACAAAAACAAACGCTTTCATATGTCAGCTTTATATGAGAGAAAGAAGTTAGCTAGCTAGCTTATGGGGTGAGTGATGCAAACAAAATTTCAGTAGAGATGGAACTAAGTGGTAGAACATACATTATACCCTTGCAGTTACAGTATATGTGTTTTTACATATATATAAAACAGTATGTATTATATGTTAACATGTACTTTTGCCCATGGCTTTACCATTCATTGTTTCTGCATGCAGCTCTACCCATTAGTCTTACTGACACATCTACAAAATGTCTGTACACAGAGACATAACCCTCAATTTATCATGAAATTCAGAACCAGTGACTTGAAACATGCTCCCAGAGAGGAATGTGTGCCTCACAGTCAAGTCTCAAAGCATACAGAAAACTACCAGTTTCTACTCCACTATCTATAAAAGATGATCATCATAGGTATCAAAACCAAGTTCATTCACTGGCTTCTTACACGTTATCGGCCTGAGAGCAGAATGATTTTTCTCTTCATTAAACAGAAGAAAAAAAAAAAAGAAACATTTAAGACGTAATATGATTTTTAGCAGATGATAACTATCTCAGCTTTGGTCCCTTCTGGGATATTTTTTCCTTTGTAGAGAAGAAAGCGATCTAGTAATTACAACATGAAGCTCCAAGTCCAATTAACAATCAGCAACATGCCCCACTTCTTTATCCTCCACTGGTAATGCTACAGGCAGCATTAACTGTCTAATAAATAGGTGAGCGCTGCTTAACACTTTGTAAGGTTTCAGCATTTCCCTTCACCCCTGGCATCAATTCTCTCTTTCCCCTGGCTATTAGCAGATCAGTCTGGCAGTATGCAGATGCTGTTCTGTGGTGTGCTCCAAGACACATTGCCTGTGGGCTCCCCTGGGCTCTGGAAGGCAGGTGGCATATTCACGTTCTGACAGCAAAGCTTCACTAATGACCTCGCAAAGGTCTCCACGAGATTTTTTTCTAGCTAATCAACTGGACAAAGGATTTCCTTCTGCTTAGAGAGGGTAATGTTTGCAAGCCAGCTTCGAGTGGTAAAGGGCAAATGTTAGAAGTATTTTTAATATACTTCTATTTACTGAGAGCTACATAGATCTGTGAAGTGCAATATGCTGTACAGAAACATCCTAAGTGCATGCACAGTGTCAGACAGTTTAGGACAAGTGCACGAGCACTGGTCCTGTAAAAGTGTCTCAAACAGATGAGCAATTTTAATTTGTTAAATTAAAATTTCTATTCCTGTTAAGTTAACATTTGCCATTTCTGTCTGGCATCTTTTTCAAGGCTGCAGTATTCAGGCTCTTTCTAAGTATTTACTGACTTTTACAATGTGTGCTCCTAGATAATTAAATAATTGCACTTTGTAGTAACATCATATCTAAAGAAGTAAGGCTTTCAATCAAACATGCTAGTAGGTTATACACACTAAAGCAAGCAAGTAATAAAGATGCACTTACATAATTATACATTCGTGTACTCTATTAACATACATTTTAATATTTTGTGTCTTTTTTATCAATTGGTTCACGCAAATGCTCTGAATTAACCTCACCCTCAGCTTTCCAGAGTAGCATCAAGGTTGAAAGAAAGACTGGGTTTTGAATGTCTTGTCTAGAATCTGCTCTCCTTTTATGGCTAAGCAAAAAAGAACTTCATGAAAGTCGGTAGCTGAGAGCATCAACTTGCAGCTTCTTTGTTGGCCTTCTATATCCTGAAAGAATCATGAGTGGACCATGAAACCATGGACTAAAATATGACATTCTGCCTTTTCAATCACTCCATTTCCACCCTTACAAATATTGTACTGCCCACAAATCATGAAATCTGTCCAGGTAATGGTTCAAATTCTTACAAAAAAAACCCCTTAAGATCATATTAAATTGTTTTGCACTACCCCAAGGAATAGCAGTGTCATTCCTTAAGTCTTCATTCCACATGGCAAAAACCTGCTTTAATCACTACCAACTTGTTGAGCAAAGAGACAAAAACCCAACATTCTCCAAAACAGAGAAACCTCCTCTGTCTCCTACTTCTTCCCCAGCTCCTTCCCAATTTGTAACATCCCTCCAGCAAATCAAAATCCAGAAGGACCTTCTTGGCAGAGGCACAGCCAAATGCACGTCTTAGTAGCTTCCAGTCTGGACTTGTCTGGCAGATACCAGTGAGTGCACAGCCAAAGCCAACACACCAGTGTCAAATACGAGCATGGTATTTGGGCCAACATACACCCTTTCCATTATTTTTTATAGGCTGGCCAAGCCAGAGGTACATTCATGATGAAAAACAGTCTTTTGAACTCTTACACATGTACTGCATAGAGGAACTATTAATGCTGCACCTTCAAAAGCATGGGGCTTTCCCACATATGCAACCTAGCACTTACTCTTCTTGTTTTACTTTCACTTGACCTTCTGAGAAGAGTATTAAATACTCATGTGGGAACCTCGGATTTTCTGTAAACAACAAAGATAATGAACAAAATAGGAAAATTTCAGGTTAGGATGGGGAAAAAAGAAAAAAGCAGAAAGTGAATGCTGTATCAACAGATTTAGTTCCAAAATCCCTGGGCCTTTTTCCTCTTGTACTGCTTCCCTTCATGCTGCTTCCAAAGGCAATCCTCACAAGGATTAACACACAGTCTTTGAAACTGAAGCACCCTAAGTAATTCGATTCTCAGGGCCACAGTGAGAAAATTCTGACATTTAGGGTGCTGTGTTGCTCCCACCCAGTTCCCTGTAAGCAAAACATGATGAAAATCAAGCACAGATAAAATAAGATATTCCTCACTGCAGACCATGGCCTGAATTTTGTCTAGAAAGGCTGTATCCTCACTGGAAAGATCAAAAGAATCACCTCAAGTAGCTGAAGTTTAGATACCACAGAGTTCAGCGTAACACCCTCAACTTCTTTCTAGTCAAAATGTTTACTCTCCTACTGGCAGATCTCTTATCTTGTCCCTATTTCAAGCTTGCTTTTTCTGCCAGTGAGCAAACATATTCTGCATTCACACACATTGATCCAAGCAATCAACCTCTGCACACGCTCCATCCCACCCCCTGACCCCAAAAGCACCCCACACAAAATTCTTAATTACACTCTCGGTCACGGGTGTGACATGAGTAACAAGCACTGTCATACAGGGGGCATCCACTTGTAGTCTTAAGCATTCCTACAGCACTTACTGATGTTGTAACTGCACAATTAAGCCTAATTCTAACCAAATTTAAGCCAAGTCACTCTTACTCTTTACTCTGTATTATGCAGGCACAGCAAATCAGACTGATGAATATTAACTGAATTTAAACAGACTTTAAGCAGTGTAAAATGTGATGCATACTAGGCCAATGGATCACCCAATGTAAGAAGCCCCAAGCAATACCATATCAAGTACAGAGTAGAAATTAAAATCTTTCCTTTTATGAAATAATTTTCCCACCAAGTAATTAATCTTGTTTTGTTAATATTTTCAAAGACTGAAAAGAAATTTTTGTGGAGTGGTTAAGAGAAGATCAGGATATTAGAATATCCTTAACTGAACTTTCTGACTTTTGTGTGACAACATTTCCCCTATGAAAAGACATCAGTTTACAACAGGAAAAAAAAAAAAAAAAAAAGGCAAAAATATTTTTAATACATCATACTCATACATATGATTTAAAATCTCAGAGGAAATGAAACAAAGCTTAGTTAAAAATGCATCTCAAATCATCTCATATGACTTTGTTCCTCCTACTGTGCTGAACTGTTACGTTAATAGTTACGTAAATGGTCTCCTGATCACTTAATAGATTGCTTAATAAAGGAGTAACTTCCATGGCTGTCAGTTAGTTACGTCATCAGCAGACATTTGCCATCCCTCAAACAGCAGCACCAAATCCAACAGCAAAATCAGAACTACTTCAGGGAACTGGGGGAGCATGAAGGGGAAAAGAGAAGAAAAAGAAATTCATACATTTAGTATTTTGTATCACCTGTACAGACAGTATTTGATACTGATGTATAAGCTGGTTTCATACCAAGCTGGCTTTATCCCTCTGCTGCAAGTTTACAGTACACTCAACTCCTCTTCTGAGCTGCCAGAAGAGGGTGAGAATCTGTAACAGATCTCACCATGAGACAAATTAAATAAAACAGATAAAAAATTGTCTATTTCAATGGATATTTTGGAATTATGTTATTTCCGTATTGTCCCTAATATCCATTACTATCAGAACACAACGTCAGCTTTTGAGAGATGCAGATTTAAAGTCCATCCTGATAAAAAAAAACAAACTTTGTTACTACTTCTCTGAGGATCATGCAAACTGCAGATAAATAAATAAAAAAGAAAGAAAAAGTGACTACCTCCAACCAAATCCAGATGGATTCCAAATGCAGAAGTATCTAAGATAGGAGAAATGACTGAAAGAAGCAATCGAAGAAGCAGCTCTGACAGAAATTTGGCTTCATTTACTCTGTGACTTCCAATACTTCTACTGATGATGTGACTGACAGTGACTAGAACCTCCTGCAAGTTTTTTTACGTGCTATTAAGATCTGGGCCAGCTTCACTCAACCTTCTCTATGGATGTATGACTATCAGCGAATGCAATATCCACTCTGTCCACATCTCCTTCCATGCAAATGGACACATCCTGTCCCCACACACCTTTTCCTTCTACTTGAACTAGGTTTTGAAAGCTACATTGAAAACAACAAGACAAGGCTCCTTTGGGCACTGAATTACGTGCATAAGGGTCATTGACATCTTTGTTGCCCACTGACTTCACAGGACTTCTTCATTTCTATGTGCTTGAACCTGGAGCTCAAAGTACAAATCGTGTTCTCTGCCAACAAGAGGGCAAGAACCACTGTGTTAAAAGGTGGTTCAGTTGCACTTCAGGCATTGTCACACTGTCAAATTAGAGATACACACAGGACTCATGATTGAATCTGGATAAAAATATTGACATTTTAAACAAGCAGGTATTTTACTACTGATTTCAGTGGAAACACATCTTTAAATCACCATGCTGTAACTTCAACGCTTTCACTGGGATTTTTAAAATGAGAACGCATGTGACACTTACACCAGCAATCTGAGAACCTGCAAAAATGTTAAGCATTGCAGATCATAGTAGTAATATACCAGATTAAAACTGAATCGTTATGGCAAGTCTAGGTGCACATCTTAAAAGCACCTTCTTTAGAGTCTACAAAAGGAAAACAAGAAACAAAGAGTGAGAAGGAAGAACTGTCTGCAGTAGCTATAGATGAAATTAAGCAGTGGCTATAACTCAATCCATCAAACTGTTCTTGCCACTTTGTGAACAACAGACTTGTCAGGGAGCAGTATATCAACAGTGTAGTAAGCAGGTTACTTTTACTGGACTAGAAAGGGCACACAGCTGGATAATTTGGAACAGACTGTATGCTGATGCAAACCATTTCTCCTTCAAGACTTTGTCACTATCTGACAAGCACTAGTGCTTCTTTTCCTTTAAAAATCTTTTGCCAGATCATCTATACTTGCTCCTCTGGTACCTGCACCAGAGCTTTTTGCACCTCCACTCTGAATCTTCTAGGCAACACAAAATCTAAGTAGCAGAAAAGGATCACTTTTGGACCCCCAAAATAAAGTTACAAAACGCAGCCAGAATCAGGACAAACAGACACCAGTTTTTTTACTAACTGCAACATAAACAGGCAATGAAAGCATTACTTGTGTGACTGCATGTCTGCCTCATCGGGCAGACAGAACTAAATCCTATGAAGTCTGAATATTGGGTGAGCAAATATTTATTGAGAGTTACTCAGCTGTGATACAGAAGGGGATTCATGGCATGGTGCATCTGGACTCCGCTCATTTTTTATGAGATAATTGAGCCACGGAATACCTCAAACGCGGCGTGACTGAAGGATTTGCCTTTTAAATTTAAAAACACGGAATGGATAGGAATTAAATCCGTCATGCTTCCATGTAGCACACAAAGGAAGAAGAATATAAATAAACAGGCAACCAGAATGGTGCAATAAGAACGGGATTAATCCAAGTGTGATTAATTCAATGTCAGATTAAAATTGATAGTGCCAGCTGTATCGGGTCCACTCTGCTGCATTATTCTCGCCTGTCATTTTCTTGTCCACCTACCTCCCATCTCCTTGGTGGATAAACCTGCAGGAGAGTTAATTGTCACATACATGGGTTTAATCACATTGTCCACAGCATTTGGGGGCCTTGCCTCCAGCGATCCATGACTAATTGTTGTGGTAATTTTTCAATCATTAACACCGTCACATATGCTGCAAACAAATCCCCCGGCACCCGCTAAGGCCCCAGTGGCAAGAGGCACACGCTCCTCATGAAAGCTGTGTGCCCCGGCCCCTTCCCACTGTCCCCATGGTGCAGCCATTAATACGCCATCCCTGCCTCAGGGAGCTAAATGGGAGGCAGCTCTGGGCTGCACAGCTCTCTGCTGTTTCCTTTAAGGAAGGAGTGCTGTGAAAGGGGCAGGGGGAGATGAAGGGAATCCAGACTCCATCTGGGATGGCTGCTGGCAGGTCCCATCTCCACACGGCTTGCTTGCCACTTGTTTTCTATTGAGCTCGCGTGCTTCAGCAAGGGCCCTTTCTTCAAGTTTTGGCAGGATGACCGATCTCCATGGCAACCGCTGGGGCTCATCTGCTGCACCATGCTGCAGCCGTGCTCCACTCGATGTGCCCAGCGGGACCTGCGACTCCGCCGGTGGGACAGGAGCTGCCCCAGGGCCCCGTCAGCAAGCTGAGGCCCTGCTCCATCACCACACCGACAGTGGAGGCTGTGGAGCGCACAGTCTCTTCCAGGCTCTGAGAATTAACGATATACATACCGGGTGAAACAAAAGGGTAAAAGCTTCTCTGGAACTTGACAGTCAGATACAAAAAAAGCACACAAGCAGGTAAATTGCTGCACCGACAGACAAGATTAGTACTGCAGGAGCTTGGAGGGAGCTGCTAGGATTATGTAAAAGCGCTGCGGCTGGTCCAAGCCAAATGAAGTAACCTCTGAGCTGAGCTGGCAAAAGGCCCGGGGAAGGAAAGGCCGCGTTCCTGTCACCTCTGTGCTTCCATGTCATAGGCATGCCAGCCAGCCTGCTCTCAGGTATATGGCACCCACCTGCCAAGTATGCCTCGGAGCCTGGAAATCAGCACTCAGCCCAAGTGGCTCACTCAGGTCACCCCCTCACCACCTTGGTAACACATTAAGCCATTTTATGAGCCTGCTTATAGATGACGCGTATCAGCATCCCCAAAAGGTTTGAATGGGGAAGAGAAGAAAAAAAAAAGAAAGAAAAAGAAAAAAAAGATGCTATTTTGCAGCATCTCTGCTTTGAAGAGACCAATTTAGAACCAAGCAGCATTACAGCAGGCATCCAGGTGCTTTAGAAAATGCTGATAAAACATTTAATTATTGAAAGCAGTAGTAGCAGCAGTTCTGAGCATGAAAATGTAAATGCAGGTAAAGGAGAAAAAAAGAAAGAACTATAAACGAAACAAGGCAGGATTAAACAAAAGCAAGAGCCCCCTGCTTGCTTGGAGTGAGGAAAGAAACCCTGGCTACTCTGAGGGGTTAACAACAACGTGTCAGGGTTGAGCTTCTGATATGAGCCATTAAAAAAGCAGAGGGAGGGAGAAATTCCATCTTTCCTCTTTAGTTTTGATAGCCATGGCAGCAGCACTCTTATGCAACTGTTATGTAAGTTATGATGGGACCAACGCCACTACTTCTCCCCGCAGGGCCCTGAGAAGCCAGGCTCCCTGGCCTCCAGGTGGGGATATCAAGCTCTCTTCTGCTTGCTCCTGACCTGTAGATGAGGTGCCATGCACAAATGCATGACAATCCTTTGCAGTTTTATTCATTTTGACAGCTCTCTCCCACCATCCGTGAACTAGTTTCTGTGATGGGGAACATTTAATGGCATACAACTGACTTAATTTTCCATGGGTTTGGTGGTTGTTTTCCCCTTCCTATCCCTGAGAATGCAGATCCCTCATAGCAAAAGAAAGGCTGATAACAGGTAAATTGTTTCTTACCTAACTTCTGCATGTAGCAAAAGCACTGTCATTACCGTGCTGTATCAGGTCGGTGTCACTGACATTAAAACTGCACAAAGTTTATGGACCTGCCTGGAGCTTGCTACACATGACAAAAGCTCCCAGCAATGGCAGATGGCATGTGAATCACTGTAAAGGCAATTAGCAGCTAGCTGCCAGATTTTGACGTGCTGGGGAGGACAGAGGGGGTTTTCTCTGCTTGGAGCAGTTCTCACCAAAGGGGCTGGAAATAGGCATTAGTCTCACTTTGCCCCCACAGAGTACTTGCAAGTGGTGTTGCTGGTTTTGAGGCTGCTGTATCACTAGGTACCTACAAGCAGCCAGCAGAAAGATTTGCAGCAGCAATAAAAATGCTGTCTTTTTACCTTGATGGGCACAAGTCACAGCTGCTGCAAGCTGGGAGCATTTTAAGCAGAATAAAAAAACACCTATGCAGCAAAGAACCACAGCCACCAAGCCAAGTGCTATGAAAACATTACAGAACACTGTAAGCAGTGATTGAAAATGCATCAAAACCCTCAAATGCTTCTTAGCAACAATGATAAATGGATTCTGGAACTGTTCAAGTTGGATAACTTGCAAAATGAGTTTGCATGGTAGACGACGGTCCTAAATTTTGATCAGAAAGCTAAAGCAGAACTTTTCAACGTGAGCCTTGTCAGCGTATATCTTCATCTTGAAGTCAGTAATAATATGAAAATGTCCTAATAAAATAACAGCCAGCAACGTCTCGTTTGTGTGGCTGTGGTGCAGACCTTGGATAACCTTGAAGCAGAGGACATCATTCTGGGCAGCCTGATAGCACTGCAACCCGTAACACTCAGGAGCCTACTAGCTTACTTAGGAAGCCCAAGGTGACAGCTTTCATCAGTTTTTCCTACACCCATTAGGTTCTTCACTCATTACAGGCCAGATCAGTGCTAGTTTCTGTGAGTGCTCCAGTGAGGATTCTTCTGTAATTTTATTTGCATAGTGCATGCTCAATAACAATAATCCCTTTTTTGGGGCTCCTCAGCACTGATGCAATTAATAGCATTATCTACAAAACCTCAGAGCCCCACAGCACAGATGTTCTTCCTCCAGAAGCGCAGCATCTGCTAACTGATGTAGAAGAAGAATCTCTATCAGCTCTCACTGGTGGCTGGAATAAGCAACATTAGCCACTTACAAAGGGCAGCATGCCTGTTCGTATTTGATCTTCCCAAACCAAGCATGCCAGAATGTATTCAGCACTGGCTAGGTGATGCTATCTTACAAAGGGACAAGAATCTATCCCCGTCTATCCCACCTCTCATCAACAACCAGCTTCTCTATCAGACTGCTCAGTTTCAGATTTCCACAGGGTCAAAGGCTGTACCTCTCTCAGAAGCCCACAAGCCCAGTGCTACGGCAGCCCTGCTGTACACTGTTTGATATCTGCTTACAAGTCAAAGAATCACTCAATTATAGGGGCTGGAAGGGACACTGGACATCATCAAGTCCAACACCCTCCTAAAGCAGCTCCTTACAGTAAGTCACATGAGAATGTGTCCAGACAGGTCTTGAATAGAGAAGCAGACTCCACAACCTCTCTAGGCAGCCTGTTCCAGTGCTCTGTAATCCCCAAAGTAAGGTTTTTCCTCACGCTGGTATGGAACTTCCTGTTCCTATTTGTGCCGTGTTCTACCATGCGCTGCACTTCTTCACAACCAGACTACTTTGTACCTCCTGACTGACTTCCAGGTAGGTATGACAGTATGTTGTAAGTGCTAATCAAGTCTGAAACAACAGCAGAAAGTCAATATGCTGTTATCTTCATTTTGTACGTAGATAAATTGAAGAAAACTGTGAATGTGACAAAAATGTTAAGCTCCGGCAAATCCTATTGAATACATTTAACGTAGATGCTGGTACTTCCATGCAGTTATGCAACTTTTGTGCAGAAAAAAACCCACAAAACCAAATAAAATCCATTGTTAGCAGTAAGCATGCCTGTGTTCTGCTCTTATTCAATGCAGTAAAACTGCACATACTGTATATAATTACTTTACTGATCACTAGAGCAGAGACAAAATGAAATATCAGTGTATAAAATTACATACCATTCTGCACATAGAAAGTGGACTATTTTTCCAAAATAAAAAATCCACACACTGAAGAACCGAGTTGAAGTACTATTAATTTTTATCATATATAGGAATCTTTTATAATAGGATTGGCTTTACGGATCTATCTGCTTTGGTATTTTGCCAGCTACGGAAAGCAGGAACTGTAATATAGTAATACAGGTGACGTTTCAGCATAGCAGCCATAACTCCAGTAGTCAGTGAAAATCTTGTCACATGCCACATCCCCAGTTTGGCAGCATCTATTACCTATAATGTGACAAGTGAAATCAGTGTACTGTGGAATTCTAGATGAATTGGTAACAAGAAATCTCAGTGGGTTTTCCAAACCTTTAGCAATGCATTAATCCAAGTACACCAATCACATGTTACATGAAAGGAAAGAACAGTCATTGAGGAAAGAAGATTTGTGGCTATTAGAAAAAACCCTGGGGATCTCAGGCATTCTACTCCCTGATTAGACTTTACTCAGTGTTTGTTTTGCTTCTTCTGACTTGGAGCTTTTGAAGTAAAAAAGAACAACAAAAGACAAGCCCAGCACTAGCAAACTTTCTGAGTCAGAAGATTAAAACATTCAGAAAGTGATGCAGGAATGTAAATGAACACAGAAATACATGAAGCAAAAAGTTATGTTCCAAGAGAAAGGTGACAAGAAAGCAGTAATACTGTCCTTACTGAGAACGAACTACCAAAGGGGGCTGAACTCTTCCAGAGTACATGTCAAGGTGGCACTGACACGCACTACAATTTCCCCTGCTGTAAAACAAGGCGAACAGTACAGCTTTTATTAAACAAACTAACAAACAAAAAGTGACAGTTAAGGCAGGCCAATGAAAAATACCGTACAACAGCACTGTTCTTACTCTTAACCAATGGAGGGCATCTAAGCAGAACAAGGATTAGTCGCACTTCCATCACCGAGGACAGACAGAAGCACTGCTTAATTAAGAGATTAATTAATGGAATTATGTTATTCCCATATACCTAGATCCACGCTCCCCCCGGGTTCATCAACCAGAGGATTCAAATGATAGAAGCATTTCAGCAGCTGGAGAGGCTACAGTGTTAGCCTACCTGTACATTCACCTTTTTTCCAAGCTACAGAGTTTGTAAGAGATTATCCAAGTCTGGACTGGTGCCACAGCACCACGACCCAAGGCAATTTACATTATGGCTAATGAATGGGGAGTGAGGAGTTTTTCAGTAAGGTAGGACTACGCCGCTGGGAGTTTCAAGTCTGTTAAGGGTAAGGAATAGTGAAAGAAGAATGCAAGGTCTCAGGAGAACATTGGTCTTCCATATATCCCCTTAAAGCCATCAGATTTCACATCCCACATTTAGTTTTTTGACTGACACGTCTTTAGAAAAATGAAGTAAAAAACCCTCTGATTTCATATAAGAAACAAAGAAAAACAAAAACCAGGGGCTGACTCCTCAGATTTTTACTCTGCTCTACTTACAGCTGCTACAATGTCTAAATTTCAGCTGCCAAGGAAACACTAATCCATCTTCTTCACTCCCTGATCTCACTGACACTCAACTCCTTACACTAATTTGTAATACAGTACTTTACCCCAATCCCACACTGAGCCTCTTCATGCTTTTTCACTTTCCCAGAGAAAGACATCAGCTCCCACTTAACACCTTTGCAGACATGGCAAGTAAGTCCACACAGTGGATTATCCAAACAAAAACTGTCACTCTACCCAAAGAGACTGAGAGTTGAGCAACAAAGTCAATGGATCAAGGCTCAGACCCTCAACAGAGGTGTTCAATCACCATCTCAAATGCTTTTACTATTCAAAGCCATGTGTCTGGAACCAGGAGAAAAGCAAGCCTTGGGCAGACTTAAGCCCATTGAATTCACGGATTTGTACAGGTCTTCTACAGGTAGCAGAGAACAGAGCTTATGAGCTCATGCAGGTATGTCCCCTGCTGTCACACTTCCTTGACAATTTCCTCAGCTGTGGTTTGAAAATCATCTTGGGGCCGTCCTTCAGCTGCCAGCATACTTGCCACAATTACTCCCTTCTGCTATGAAGCCTTTTGGGTGCCTCCAGAGAGCCTGGAAAGGCCCTGCCAGCTCTATCTTGCGCAAATGTGAAGAACAGATAAAAGAAATTACAGATTCAGTGCCCCTTAGTTCACCTTCCTTAAACTCTATCTATGAATTGTACAGCTGCAGAGTTTTGCCCTAACTTAAGGTGTATGCATTTTTATTCAACCCTGTGAAAAAAGATAATGAAAGGGAGGTGGGAGTAAAGAAGCAAAAGGGTCACTGCAGGGGAACTCCAGCTTTTTCATATTGGAGCCTTTCAAGGAAGGAGTTACTGATTTTCTCTTCCTGCTGAGTATCACAAGGCAG
The DNA here is from genome assembly GCF_026119805.1 of Tympanuchus pallidicinctus. Classification (NCBI taxonomy): domain Eukaryota; kingdom Metazoa; phylum Chordata; class Aves; order Galliformes; family Phasianidae; genus Tympanuchus; species Tympanuchus pallidicinctus. Next base: position 4,426,363 of record NW_026294749.1, on the reverse strand, counting down.
CAAGGAGGTCATTGCAGGGGAACACAAATTTGAGCTTTTCAAGAGAAGAATTAATGATTTTCTCTTACTGCAAAGAATCACATCTGCAGGTGTGGTGGAAAGTAACGAAGACAAGAGGCTGCCTGTTGAAAACGACTAAAGGATCTGTGCTTTTTTGGGTGTCTGCGACTGGATTTCTCCATCTCCAGGAACAATTATGCTAACTCAGTCTAAGAAAACAATGCCAACCTCCTCTCACAGTTGGGGCAGGTGCATCTGATAGAAAACTCCAGGGCAATAAAGGTGATTGTGAATGGTTTGTTACATATTAAAGGGGCAGTGAACAGCCATATCTGTGTAAACACTATGTCCACTACTATAAAATAACATAACATTTCTATTCTCCTGCTCCTACTCCCCTGTTCTTAAGACTGTGCTTCAGTGAGAGCCCCAAAGGTGACAAATACAGAACTACTAATGGAACACCACAAAAACCACTTCATCTTTTTTTCATTAAATTACATCTTATAATTACAGTCCTCACTAAATTACAGTCTTCCTTCTCTTTGTCCCGGGTTTCTGTACAGGTCTGCTTTTATTGAGAGTATTTTGTATCAATTAACAGTAGAAAAACAGAAAAAAATAGAAACACTTTTTTGGGCTAGAAGCAATTCTGGTCAGCTTCACGAGCCGTGTAAACAAAGCAGCAGCTTGTTTCTTGTCCCAGCAGGACAGCAGCTCCTAGGGTCACATTTAAAGAAAACAGAAACTCATCAGTGCATCCCCATCATCAACTGGATACTATTAAAAAGCAAGAAAACCACATATATGGCAGAGAACAACTCAGAGGACTCTGCAAAGGGTGCTACAACATTTGTCTAATGTTTGTTCACTCAGCCACATGCAGAACATGGCAAATGCTTATGCACAGACTGCTTGAGTTCACTATGGATATGTGAAAACTGATAGCAACACAAACAAAATACATAAATATTGTTTTAAATTATTGCTTGATTAAGTGCACCTTTAGATGGATTACATGAATTCTAGCTTCCTGTAAATGTACTTTCTTAGTTCCTCTTGCTCGTGGGCCTGTGATGCACTAGAGCTGCAATCTAGCTAAACTAATAAACCTCCTCTGAAAATGACTAGAACCTCAGATAAATAACTTCAAGAGAACAGGCACAGGACAATCTGCCTCATGTGAGCAGATAACCCTTGGGAGAGTAGCCCTTCCTTTACAAGATGAACTTTGGTTTCTATTAAATAAACAAAAATAGCAGAAGCAAGGGCCAATACAGGAAGAATTTTCCTATTTAAGATCACCAGCTTTCATTCAATAAGAATAGGAAGTAATTTAGCACTTGTAAAGATGAGTAGCTCTACCCATCTTGTTTGCAATACAATAGCTTCTAGCACAGTAGCAGAGGGATTTTCACAATTACTGTTTCTACCATAACACATGTGGCAGTATCAAGAACAAATCCTCTCAAAGATGAAAAAGGTTTGCAGTCAACAATTTAACTGTCACTTTTGAAAGATGCTAAATAAGCCTGAACTGATGGGAGAAAAGGATTCCCCTCACTGTACTTGTTTGTTGGAATAACTCGTAACTTTTCAACCTCTACAGTTGAAGCTGAACTCCTAACTGGTGTCTCTTGCTTTATTTAAATGAATCCTATGAACTTTTCTTCTGTTACAGCCAGCACAGGTATTTTGCATCCACCACTTTTTGAGAAGAAAACTCAGTAAACTCAAGTTAGTTATTGTTTTTAAGAGCAGAAAAAGTTCTAAGCCATAATCTCAGCAGTAACCTCTTGCTTCTACATAAAGACAACTGGTGCTGTTGAATGACCAGCTCAAACTTCAGAATAAGAAGGGCAGCAATTCTCAGGGTTAAAAGAACTATTATTCTGGTATTTTTCCTGTCCTCTCACAATTTTAAGAAAAAAAGGAGATAAAAATTATTGTGCATTACAGGGGTAAGAGCTGACGAGGGACAAAGTTATAGCCACCAGCTTATGGCTCTTTGTCAGGAAATTTTATTTTTTTTTTTACTTTTCTTGATAAGGCAAATTTTGACCCAGAGAATACAGAGCTAGCCAAGATTTTCAAACATTCAGCTAAGGTTTTTAAATAATCTAAATGGCAGTCAGAAGAAAGCAAAGCAACAAGTCTCCTCCCTGAACCTCTCCTCCAGCTTGGCCCCCAAACAAGATCAGTACTAGATCACCTCCATGGCTACCTCTTAAATTCTACTTCTTGTTATATACAGAAGTTTAGTGGAATTATGACAGAATATTTAGGATCAAACTTATTACTGATGCTCACTACACAGTCATCAGACTACATAATTTATGGCATCTGTTCTGTTCAGGAAAAAGGAGACATTGCTGTAATATCCATTAGTAACCTGTCATGGTTATTTACATGGAGAGAAGTGTTAATACAGGCTGACATTTTTCCCTGATTTATTTCAGTTCAACAGCAAACTCTGCTTGTAACTAGTTGGTACACTACCTGGAAGAGCTGTCTGCAACCCTTAGTCTGCACCACGGAAATGCTCCAGCAGAACAGAAGAGCCAAATCTGCTCCAGATCTTTCCTTCCCTCTGGAAATGTCATCACCCCTTACAAGATAATCACTTCCTTCGAACACTTTCATGTTCAAATGCTGTATGTTTTATCTTCTCTTCTGTTCATAGAGATTTCCCTGTTGTGAACAATGAACTGCAAAGCAAATCAGGCCAACTGCAGAAGAAATCAAGCAAAATTCAAGCTAAGTTATTCTTTATAATACAAGTCGCAAACAAAATCAGCAGAGCTGATTTATGTACTTCTGTGAAGTCTGAGTTTATGGCAACGTAAAAGGCCATTCTGCTGGCAGGAGTGGTAACCAAACTCTGGCTCTGGAGTTGTTCTGTATTTGCTTACACACCATTTAAACAAATTTCCCCAGCCACAGCTCACACGTGTGGTTAGCAGTGGATCACGAGGTGCTCGCACACAGTCAGCCAGGCAAGCCAATCCTGCCAGCCTCTGGCCCAAATGAGGCACATGAGCCTGATGTCACTGCCTCAACCTACACACTGTCCACAGTGGCGCGATCAGTGGGAAATCACCATTACATCTCTCAACAAGAGGTTGCACGACAGTTCTGTTGAGAGATCTGGGTGTTTTGCTAGCAGCAAGGTGGCTGAGTCAGCAGCATGCCCTAGCAGCCCAAGGGGCCAATCTACTGTAGGGTGCATCAGGCCCAGCGCTGCCACTGGGAACAGGAGGGGCTGTCCCCTCTGCTCTGTGCAACTGCACCTCTGGCACTGGAGGCAGGTCTGGGTGCCTCCATAAAAGAAGGGCATAAAGCTATTAGAGAGTGCACAAAGGAGAACTATGAAGACGGAAAAGGGTCTGAAGGGCAAGGTGTCCAAGGAGCAACTGAGGTCACTGAGTTTGCTGAGCCCTGGCAGAGGAGCTGAAGGGCGGCCTGATGGCAGCTGCAGCTCCTCACAGGGAGCAGAGGGGCAGCGCTGAGTTCTGCTGTGTGTGACAGCGACAGGGCTGAGGGAACGGCATGGAGCTGCGTCAGGGGAGGGCAGCTGGGGGTTAGGAAAGGGTCTGCACCAGAGGGCAGTGGGGATGTGCCCACCCAAGGGTCCAAGTGCTGGAGTTCAAGGAGTGTTGGGATAACAGTGACAGACATGGTCTGATTTTTAGGTGGTCCTGCATGGATCCAGAAATTGGACTCAGCGGACCCTGTGGATCTCTTTCAACTCAGACTATTCTGCGTCTATAAATTATATGACACACAAAGGCTCCTCTCCACCAACAGTTACCCCCTATAGACACGTGCCTCACAACTCAGTGACATGAAGATCTTGATGAATGGTACCTGTTGGAAAAGCCGATCATCCATATACTGTCAATAGTTTGTTATTTTCTTAAAATGTAAAAGAGTATTTAGCCTCCAACACTCACACAGGAGAACTGAATTCATTCATTCCATGCAGCAGCTAGAAATCTTAAAGACAAGAAGAGACGCACAACAGGAACATCCTAACCAAAATTTCTCCCTCCAGAAATAAGAAATTAAGTCCGTGTTTGCGATCTAGTAACGAGAAATACTTCCTAAAATGATTGATATAACCTCAGCTGAATTGAAACTATCTCAGCTGAGTTTTGTGTAACAGTCAGGTACAGTTAGCAGCATGCCAGTAAAATCTCCTCCCCACGCTCAGTTGGGTTGTTCTGATAAATGTTCTGCGAATAGCAGAAACGAATATTGCAATGCAACAACAACAACAACAAAAACACCCATGGGGTATCCTAGTTTGATGAGAATATTAGGCTCATCGGACTAACTCCGAGCTGATTAAATCCAATCAGCATTCATCAAATAACTGTGTGGTAATTCAACAGTATTATTTGGCAGTATTTTCATTTGCATAAATAAGGCAAGGGAAACACCTTCCCTGTGCTATAAATTGTTGCTCTTCAGGTTTCCAAGAGTAGCGCTTTCTTCTTCTTTGGAGTCGTTTAATAAACTACACCATTTAGCCTTCTCTTGTGTGTGGCACTCAATGCCTCCCTGCTGGATCCCATGGAGACAAATCACAGTGAATTACTAAACCTTTAATTTACTTTTGATTTTAAAAAAATTAAAGGGAAGGAGAGGCAATGCATACACATGGGCAGAGCGTTTTAAATGCAATACAAACATTTGAAGATGATACTATGCATTCTATGAGCTTATTTTTTCTTTTCTAGATTCCAAATAGACTAAAATCAGGTTCACATGCTAGAAAAAGCTTTCATTGCTAGATGGAAAGAAGTACCATGTGCCAGACAATCAAATAACCACTCTTGCTGGTTTCAAGATTGATGTTAGACTGAGTTAACACTTCTCCACAGACGTTTTTGGGCAGGAGAAAATGAAGCATGAAGACAAAGTAGTTTCCTAAATTGCAAAGATAAGGAACATAAATTTTATCTTAAAATGTGGTCTTGCACCATGAAAGTGAAATTATTCTCTAAATCTATTGACAGTACTACTCAGCTGGCAAAATCATATGAAGCCACAAACTCAAATGGCCATCCAAGTTCTATAATAACCACTCACTTCAAAATCCAATCCTCTACTTACTTCCTCACAAAATATCCCTGCAAATAAATAACACATTTCCCAGAAATAGGTGTAATAGAATTGTCATAAAATGGAATACTACATTTGTTCATTCTACACAAACACGCAGAGATTGAGAGTAAGCTTATACTAATCCTTCTGAAGAACACCAGCTCTAACATACATAATGAGTCTGTCAAGGGTAATAAAATCAGAGAAAGCAACATTTCAAAAATTTTATGGGTTCCTTCTGGATGAAAAACTTGATGAAAAAACAGTTTCAAAAATAGAGCTGTAAATTAAGGAGGAGACAACAGGCAAGTTTTTTGATAAGAAAAAGGGAAGGGTGGAAGAAAGGTATTTTATTGCACAGTACTCACATCAGACTTGGTGGTGTAGCCATGGGTAATGGATTAAGAGAAAGAAGTAAGAAATAAAACAAGTACTTTGATCGACCACAGCATCAACTCTGCGCACCTCACCTCTACGTTCCCATTTATCAAGGCAGGACCAAGACTTCCTCCAAGTCAGCTCAGAAGAAGCCAACACAATTGGCTTCTTCTGAATTGGCAATCTTCAGGCAAAAGAAGGAAACAAACTCCCCCTGATTTCTTCTTCCAGTGGAAAGAAAGAAGATAGAAGAAATAGATTTTCTGCATAAGAGTCAATCCAAGTTAAAAATACTCTTTAGGAACTCAAACCTTTATGCTCCCAAGAGTCTGGATCACATATGAGAGGCAAGAGGGCAGTGGGTACAAAATGCGCTGGGAAAATTCCAGTTTGATATAAGAGGAAAAAATTATACTGTGGGAATAATCAATCATTGGAATAACCCGTCCAAGGATACAATGGATTCTCCAGCACTTGAGATTTTTGAGATTTAGCTAGACAAAGTGTTAGACAATCTTGCCTAGGTCTTGGTTTCAACATGTAAGGTTAGACCAGGTGATCCCCAAGGTCCTTTCCAACCTGGGCTTTTCTATACATTCTATGTCTGCAAAAACTTTAAAAAAAATGCTTAGGTGCAACTGAAAAAAATAAGGAACAGTGTTTTATCAATTCCCTTTTCTGGACTGCAACACAAGCAGAGGCTTAAGTTTGTGATCTTGAAGGAAGCTGTCACCAACTGTTATCACAAAGAGGTTCAAAAAGTGGCTGATATTTCTGATGCCCCTGCCTATGGGTGACTCTTTTCCAGTCAAGAGATGCACAGTCAACTAAGGGCAGATAATTTCTCTCCCAACCCCAACAAACAGCTCAACTTACTTGCCAGGACCTTTACAGGAGCCTCCTAAAGCCACCGGGGTGGCTTTGCACTTTACAATCAGAGCTCCTCTCCTTGTACAGAAGGAGGCTGAATCACCACAAATTTTGGGGGGAACTCGGGTCCTCCATCCTATTACTTATTCCCTTTTAAACTTATCAGCAGTATTTCTGACATGCATTTTTCTGGATGTGCCATGACCACACAGCTGTGTGTATCTGTACAAAATGTTGTACAAACATTCAGTAATACCTTTTTCTAAAAACATACAGCTCCACACCAGCTCTATATCTGATCAGCCAGAGCAAAATTTCAGTGGCTGCCAGTGGAGTATCTCTGGAATTAAGCAGCTCTGACAACCTGCTATTATGTTTACACTGGGCAGGGCAGACCACAACAAGAATGATAATAAGCCACATTTGTCTCATTTTCTATTTATTTGGTCACCCGTTTTTTGTCTCTGTGAGTATACCACGTACATACATACCTCTAGAGTGAGACGAAGGTATCTCAGAAGTTGAGATATAAACCTTCAGCTTGGATTCAGCTCGCATTTCTGTCACAGAGAGCAGTCACTCAAACCCATTTGCTTCCTCATTTCCCATTAATTTCATTTAATCTGAAACACTGACGGCTTTACCTTCAGTTACCTGCCTAAATCAGGAGAGGAGGCTCCCCCTGCAGCCAGTCACAGAAAGAGGCTGCCGGTAGCGTGATCCAGAAACCCTGAGTCATGCCTTCAAAGTATGGTGGTAGACCTCCTGTCTCTGTGGCTATATAAGCACTGTAGGAAATCAGACTTTCTCGCTGAGGCAGCTAACACCATTGTCTACAGTACGCATGTGTGTGTGTCAGTCTCCTATGCTCTTCAGTTCCAGGCCATAGAACAGGGATGATGACACTTCCCTATCTCATAACCATCTCGGGAGAACAAGCACAGAAAAGACTGGGAGGCATCCAGGTACTGCAGCAATGTGGTTGCATAGGAGACAGACAGGACAGTGACCTAAAAAGAACAGATTTCAAACACTGAAAGGTTTGTGATGGGGAACTGTGAAGCTTGCTCTGCAGACTTAAATCACTTTGCTGTACGTACTGAGTGGGAAGAACTGCAGCCCACCCAGCATCCCCCATGCTCGTTTTTATCCCATGTTCTTGGGAGGCTCCAGCTGTTCAAGACAGCAACAGACCTCTGCAACTTCAATTTCACCTTGAAGCATTGCAGAAATGTATTTTAAATGCATTACGTTTGCCCTTTTACGCTCTATCCATATACACACATACAGTTCTAACTATTTCAAGGTCCCCACAGAGAGCTGTTAGCATAGACAGAACATGGGTCTGCATACTATTTAAGCCACATGCACCATCTGCTCCAAAATTTTAATGTAATTTACCAGGCAAAAGCCAAACAGGAAAAAAAAACCTGCTAGATGAAAGAATTAAATTTCCCCTTCCCCAAAACACCTCCTGCTGATTGATATATGAAACCAATTCACCCTCAAATAAAATTGGATTTAAGAATATGTTCATTAAGAAAAAAAAAAAAATCAACTCCCCTCTATGTCAAGCAAGGTAACACTGACATAATTTTATTACTAATTAATTACTAATTTACTGCCCATGAAGACAGTCCGAACCCAATAACCCCTTTGCAAAAAAAAAGAAAAAAGAAAAAAAGAAAAACGAAAAAAGGAGTGGGCAGAGTATGTCCTTAAATATGTACTTAAAGTTGTTAATTCCCTTCGTACAGTTTTGAAGATCTTCAATAAATGATTAAAGAAATATTTATTTACTGCAGTGTTACAGCCAAGCAAGTTGGATGTGTCAAGACATGGATTTGGCTGAAGGTGGCAGCCCTGGGCCAAGTACTGCTTAAATTTTGGAATAAAGTCCTGCTGCTGATCAATAGCAAGGCTTCCAAAAGCAAAACAAGCTTACATGTCAAGAATCAGATTTATCCAAGGAGTTCACTGATGACAAATAAGCTTCCATTTTTTAAAATAAAAGTAATGATATGCAAAAGTTGTGGTAAACTCCTTTCTTTCTGTTCAATGGTGTTCATTCACAGTGACATTTAGCCAAGGCTGACAATTTCCTCTCTTCATGGAAAGCATACACAAAATTGATAAGAAGTACAGCAGTAGGGAAGCTGCCTTTGTTATAAATTCAGGATATCACACACAATTTGAAGGCCAAGACTACACAGCAGTTTTTAAAACTGTAACTGTATGCAAACTGCTGACATAAAGATCTCATCAGGGCCTTACTGAAGGCCCAGGACCTACTCATTTCCTCACTAAAGCCATGACCATCTCCTGCCCATACCGGAGAAAAAATGAATTAAAAAAAGGGAGGGAGCTGTTTCTTAAGATTGTAAACGCCAATGTAACTTTCTGATGTGGAAGGAAAAGAAGTGTATATGTGCCACAAAAAGGTCTTTCCAGCTCTTCCTACTGATAGGCTAAATATGGCTGCCCTCCAATTTATAATCCTAGGAAACAAAACACCAACCTGAGCTCACACCCAGAACCAAACATCAGTGCTGCCGAACACCCAGCAGTGCCCAAAGGGTTCATCTCCCACAGTTCTCATACAAAGCCTTCCTTCGTTTTTCAACTTAAGGCTCATTAAAGGTAAGTATTGCAAAAGGAAGGCTAAGAACCCTCAAAAAAGGGAAAAAGAATGCAAACTTTTTATGCTGGTATAAAAACTCTGCATGCTCACAAACTGAACAGTAGATGTAGGCCTCCTATGATGAAATCCTGGAAAAGATGCAGGTAAGAGTGATCACAAACATACGGATCAGCTCCTTCACAGGAGGTGCCTGTATGATAGCATCCTTTGGCCTGGGAAGAAATAACTAGCAAGAGTTACAAATCTCGAGTGGCATAAGCAGGGGAAAGAAACTATTACCCACATGTCTCTTCTCATTGTAACTCATAGATCACAAGGTCAAAAGAAGATGCTGTAGGTTTCCTGGGACTCAGAATAGCACTTAACAAATTAATGGAAGCAATAAAAACAAAGGTATTGTTTTCACCTCGGGAAGCTGAGAGCTGCGAGCGTGTATCAGAACATCCGTGTCCTGTTTCACTCTTTAAGCATCTGCCTGTGATACCATACAAGACAGCATACCAGGACACGTCCAACTTAGGTTTGATCTCATATGCCATCCTGGGGTTATTTCCCTGAAGAACATCAGAAATTCAGAAACATGGGAAGAGAGTCTTACTAAAAATTATGGAATTATCCTGTCTCTTTTTCTTTTGTTTCTTCTTCAACTGGGAGATTTTTTGTTTCTTGGTTTGTAAGGTAAAATTGAGTTGTCAAATGTTCATGTTTCTGTCCCAAGCTAACATACTCTGCAACAGCGAGCACCAAGAACATTGCCATTGATTTCAATCAGCAAAGAACCACACCCTAACTGCTTCCAATTCCACAGGTACCTTTTTTCCTTCCACATCAGAAACATTGGTGTTTACAATCTTAAGAAACAGCTCCCTCCTTTTTTTTAGTTCAAGCAACACAATGACCACAGCCTCTGAGTAAGCAGCATCCTGTAATCAAAAGTTTTAATCATGTAATTCTACACAGATCTGGGAACTTCAGCACCCACCAATGAACACAATATTTGTGAATCCTGAATGGTAAACTCCTGCAGCACAGAAATAAATACCTTATGTGATGTTCACTGACATTCATTTCCTCATCTCCTCTTCACAGACCAAAAACTGAGAGTACTTGCTACTATACTGTGAAGTTTCTGTGTTTTTCTGCTGTTATCCAGAATAAAAATAACTTTGCTTTATATTAAAAAGTGTCTACAACATTCCTATCAAAGCCACGTATGTAGGCACAGTTTAAGATGAAAAAAGAGCACACAAAAATGAAAAAATTACACAGTAAGTTAGATTTTATACATATCAAATACCAGATTACAATAGCGATCCCCCATGCTCACATTACCATATAATTGTTCTACTTCAGCACTGTCAGCCTTAGGGGAACATGTAACATCAATCCCTACAATTCCATGCATCTTTGCAGTAAGTGCCTATTTTTTCAACACTATAAAACAGTCACAGGGTGCATGTGCTACTTCTTCTTTCAAGAATAGTAAATATCACTGTTAGAAATAGTAAATATCTCCATGTTCCCATTTGGCAAGAGGAGGCTTCCCTTACAGCAAACAAGATTATTTAGTAGCTGAATTGGCTTTACTGCAAATGCTAGTTATGCTGCCTAGCAGATTTTATTTGCCAGCGCACACAGTAAGGCAACTGAACCTTTACTCACTGTTAACACAAACTCAGGATGGTTTAGATGAACAGACCATCCCCACTATGCAGTGAACAACTAAGAAAGAGGCTTGCTACCCCTCACTGGGCAAATCCTAAATTCACTTAGAAATATTAGTGAAACTTCAAAGGTGGTGTAAAGCACTGTGGAAGTTGCATATGACGTATGGTCAGGTTGTGGTTGGACTTGGTGGTCTTTAAGGTCTTCTCCAACCTGAGCAATACTACCACCAAAAAAAGGGCTATTTTGCTTTGCTGCCTCTCATATTTTGGTTCTTTATCACATCTACACTGTGCAGATCTATGTAGAAACTAGAAATGTAGTGTGTTAAGAAGTATACAGAGGGAGAAAAAAAAAAAAGAAGCCTACAGAGTACCTTCACAGACCTCAAAAGGAAAGAGCACAGCAGGTCAACAGGTAAGGCAGAGTACTTGCAATACATTTAAACAGATTGACCAGTTTTTCCTTATCACAAATTCATTTCTATTTACATGTACTAAATGTCTTTATCACATTCTATTTAAAAGTGGCTAAAAGCAAACAAAGGTTCCTTCATACACTTACTAAAGCATCAGAAAATTTAACAAAGTACTATTATTTTCTAAAAATAACTTAACAAATTTAGCACCAACTCCATAGAGGCATTAGAGCAAGAATGGAATTCTACAATTAACACTAAAGATCTGACTAACAATCTGTCAATATCATCAAGATTTGCTGCATGGGGAGGGAAAAGGTCACCCCAAAGAACTACAGAGAAGATGAGGCAGGGAGATGTAACTGCAATAGGACTTTTGGTCAGCATAAAGAAACAGCTCCTCATGGTCCAACATCCCAGCCCCGACGCAGGACTTTGTCTTGTAATCCAACCACAAAGCTTCATCAGTTCTTTGTTATCATAGGTATCCAACTGAGACAGGGGAGGTTTAGGTTAGATATTAGCAGGAAGTTTTTCACACATAGGCTGGTGAAGCACTGGAACAGGTTGCCCAAGGAGGCTGTGGATGCCCCATCCCTGGAGGCATTCAAGGCCAGGCTGGATGTGGCTCTGGGCAGCCTGGTCTGCTGGTTGGTGACCCTGCACATAGCAGGGGGTTGAAACTAGATGATCATTGTGGTCCTTTTCAACCCAGGCCATTCTGTGATTCTGTGATCTAAGAAACAGAATGAAACTGGGAAATAAACAAGTAAATCAACTGTGCTGGCTGTTTAAATTACAGCCATCATCGATCAACAGGCACATGCACTTCTGCTCTGACTGATAGTTTCTGATTGCCTTACAAACCACTCTTATATCCACAAGCAGTAACAAAAAAAAAAAAAGGGAAGAGAGGATTTTGAAGGCAAAAGCCATCTTCCTTTCCCTTATAAAAATATTTTCTCTTGGAATGAAAAGTCATGCTTGCTAGCAAATATTATATTACAGAAATGTATTTGAACAGTACATCAAGGAAAAAAAAAAACATAAAACAAAAATCTTGAATGCCAAGATATGAGAAATATTATGGATGACGTAAAAAAATTAAAATTTCTGCAAAATCATCAGTTTATTTGCCAGTTTTTATCACCAAGCTGTGCAGTACACCATAAAAAGATCGTTCTGTATTTACCTGGTGAACTGGCACACCACTGAAATATTCCTTCAGCACAAGGCTAGCCATCCAAAAATGAGTAATGTTTCTTTCATTCAGCCCCACAGAGGTGTTTTCCAGTAGAGTCCTTGAAGAGACTGAGATGCACACAGGCAATCTGCAATGCCTGTCCTGGGCATCTGACAAAGGAGACATACAGAGCAGCAAGGCGTAGGCACCAGCATTTAGTTCTTCATAAAGGGAAATGTGTCTGTAGCATAAGCCACAGCACTGAGGACAGATGTCAGACAACGTGATACTGAGGTAAAGGAAGTTTGTTATTAGTGAACAATCTGTAGGAGAAGAAAACACTAGTGTTCCTCCATAAATAGATTACAGATCACAGTCCTGATAGCAAAAAAAGATGAAGGAGATAGGAAAGAATTTTCACCTTCCTCGTTTTCCACAGAAAATCCTCTTTCTGGGCTTTTGGGCAAAGGCAACTTGCTGCCACAACACACACACTCAAAAACCTACGAGTTAATAAGAGCAAACTTAGCTTCACCATAAGCAGATGCAACTTAGCATGCCAGGAACCTACTGGGGTTTCAAACTGTTGTAAAAAAAGATAAAAGAAAAGAATGTTCCATGCAGCAGAAGACAAGGAAGACTTACACAATGGAAAATGTGAACCACCTTGTCCACATTGTCACTTTAAAACAAATAAGCTGTTAGCCAATACAAGTTATGACCACACTTCTTCCTCACTTTCAGCAAACAGATATCAGTGCTTCAATAAATGAGATTGATATGCATTAGACTCAGCTTTAGTAGCTGCCTATTTTCACAGAGTTACCAGAGGGAGTAGAAAAACAGAAGTGCAGTGGCAGAAAGTGCAACTCCTTTGAAAAATATCTTGCTAATAAAGGAATCTTTCCTTTTTCTGCTGCTGTTTCAATTAATAATACAGTCATTCAAAAGCTACAGTTGAGTTATTAAATTCATGTTTTCTTGGACAACTAGAATTATGATTAATATTTAGGAGAGTTTTGGTGCAGGAGACTAATTTTCAAGGCCATAATTCAGGGGGTTGAAAAACTGCTGAGGCACATTAAATTGAAAACTCTGCCTGCTGTAGAAACCTGCCTGCTGGCATTTCATGCACATTCATTCACATCCAAACATGTCCAAACACATTCAGTGGCGGTTTGGAGGCCACAGTTTAGCTCTCCACCCATACATCAAGGGAACCTAAACATAAGAAGGGAGCAACATAAAAGCTTTAAAATAAGAAAGCCTGGCCATTAGCATGCTACATCTGATCAAAATAATATTACACAGTAGCCTTCCACTTCTGAAGCTGATCAGAACCTCTATTGTGTTTACCACCTCATGAAACCTGAGAAAGATCATTAGCTTAAGGCATTAAAACAATGGGGAGAAACTCTAGAGGTGGATTCACCTTTTTTAAAGGAAGATGATCGCATTAAATATATGCAAACTGATGAATATAAGCAGTGCCAAATAACTGGGGTGTTTATTGTTACTGTACTTGGACCAAGAGAAAGAATTCAGGACACGTTAAAATACAATAGATCTGCAAATTAACTGCAACAAAATCAAGTGAGTATACCATGACTATCTGAAAGTATGCTTGTAAGAATTACACAGATCATATTTCAGAATGCTCCCACACTCAATAAATAGTACTGAAAGACACTGAATGATAGATGCCCGAGTGCTGCCCTGTGCAGAACTGACTTTTAGGAGCTATTGGGAATAGGTGAACGGTTGGACTGGATGATCTTTTAGGTCTTTTCCAACCTTGGTGATTCTATGATTCTATGATTCTATGATTCTATGATTCTATGACTCCTGTCTGTCAGTCAGTGAAAAAACAAGTACGTTAAATTTTCACTGTGAAAATAATCAGAAAAACTTATCAGTTTCCCCTCTTTCCTTTGTACTCATATATAAGTTTCAGAAAGCAAATCATTAGGTGACATTTCTTTGTAATAATTCCAATTAAAATAAATGATGCTGCTCTTACAGCAGTTTACAACCACTGCATTAGTAATGAATCTGAGGATAAAAAAAATGAAAGCTAAAAAGCACCCCACCTTTACCCAGCAACCAAATAGCAATATGAAAGAAGTCACTTTTCTCTTTCTACACATTAGAGATACAGGAGCACTCTCATATTCTAAATACTACGGGATGTTACTTGATTATAAAACTAAAATCTTCACTGTGCATGCACATGACTCCCCTTGGAAGAAGGAAAAATGCACACCCTGATTCATCAGTTTCTCTTTTCTATCTGTTTCCTTCTTGCACAAAGCAAAAGCCAAGCTCTGTTTGCAGGCTCGGGCTCACGCACTCAGAGGTAATGCTCAAATCACAGCATGCAAGCTCTGTGTTCCACCTGAGGACTATTTGTGGCAGCTGCTAACAGAGATGCCTGCACTCACCGGGAGAGAAGGGGGCATTTCAGGCTGTGAAACTGATTGCACTGGAAGTGTTTGCTAATAGAGATGTCGAGAAATTAAAGGAGTTTCAGTACCTGAGTTAACCAGCTGTTGTTCCATGACGCCACAGCCCAGGACCTCCAGCCATTCTCCTTGGAAGTTGATCTCCATCTCAAAGGAAGGGTGAGTAAATGGGAAGTAGCAGTCTACCCATCTGACTTGAAGTCCTGTAGCAGGTTTAAAAAATAAAAGATGTATGCATAAAAGGCCATCCCTCCAATTACCCGTAAAACTCACGCTTCAACTAACGACACCAATTACAGCAATCCAGAGAAAAAAACTGGCAAACAAACGAATTTACAACACTTGTGCAAGGTGATAAAACTTGTGGGGAAAAAAATGACCACGTCTTTCCTAATATGAAAAACACTTTGTGCAATTCAAGCATCCTTTGAAACCAAATCAATCATTTGTCAAACTCTGGCAACCACCTGGCACAGAATGAAAATGAGCCAAAATCTTTGGAAAGTCAGTGATTTTGTTGTTCTCTGTACCAGCATGCAATTTTTTCTGTGAGGAGAAGGTGCTCAAGTCTTACATTGGCGAGGCAAGAAATTTTTTTCATCAGACACTACTTAAAATACATAGTTATTCTTTCTGCATATGTTTAAATACAAAAATTAAAAACAGATCAATGCACACAAATACACAGACACACATTTACAGCATTATTAAGGTATGCTCTATGCAAACACAGGCAGAGAACTCCAGACCAGGAGCCTTAAACTTGGTGAAGTGCAGGAGCTCCCCATACATCTGAAGTCCACTGAGCAAGGATGAGAATCACCTGATACCGCAGAACGGTGGAGCCAGAAAAGGGCAATTCTGCACGGCTGCCAAACGCAGGGCTGTTGTCAAAGCTCTTATTATAACTGATGGGTTTTAGTTCTTATAATCGTTTACGGAGCATTCTTACCCTGAACAATTTTCTTTAGCCATTAAGTACAAGGAAAAACAGATCTCAGAAACAAGAGACAAAAAACTGGAAGATAACTGAACTGCTCATTTTCCAGGTAATGCCTTAACCCCAAGATCATCCCTCTCTTCAATTAAGCCAAATCCCAATCAGTGTAAGAGTTGTTGACAATTATACAGGCCCACTCTTTAAAACAAGGGGCAGAGACGAGGTTCTTCGGGTGAAAGCGAATATTAGCACCACAGTTTGGTCTGAGGGGCTTTTTTTTGGATCTGTTTCATATAAGGAACTTAAAATGTGCAATTGCATGATTTACCTAGAGAATTTTTCCAAATTAAAACATTTGCTGTAGCCTCAAGAATTAGATTTTCTTTGATCATTTCCAAAATGTTGAATTGGTCTACAGAAACAGTTACAAGAAAAGCAGGTATGTGTAGCCTAAAGTGACAGTCACAAAGTATTTTTCTAGAGGTAATGAACTTCCAAACGGGGAGGCTGAACACATTTGGAAGAATAAATACAGTAAGACTTCCAAATTTTCTTTTCTGTCTTAAAAAACAACATCAGGATTCAGATTTATTTGAGTCTTCTTTGATAATTTTACATGCAGAATTCAGAAAATTGAAAATATTAGCAACTGTACCATTCATAACTGCACTGTGACTTACAGCCATCACTTCACTGCTTTTTTTGTCCATGTAACAATGAAAACGTTGCACAGATGTAAACTGAAGCATATACCACCATATGATACATGGAAAACATTCTTTGAACTTTCCTAACTTTACACAAATGCTTGTAATCCCGGGGCTGTAGAAGCCATCATTCACCGTAAAGCACCGTACACAAAATATTTTCATTTAATTTGCAAAATTTGCAACTGCAGCAAGAATTACATTGAATATTTAAAGAGTTTGATGTTCAGAAACAGCATTCTGAGTGTAGTTTTTTTTTTTAATCTAATTACTTCAAAATAAAGCTCAGGAGAAAAAAAAAAGCATTTCTCTGCTCTTTATTTTTAATTAAAATAAATTTTAAACAAAAGTTTATTTTGAGTATTAAGGCAGATAAGTACTTTTCTTAAGGGACATTTGTTTTCAATGTAAGTAAGCAAAAAAGAAAAAACAAACTGAATGTGGCAAAACAAATTCAAAGGAACAAACAGCTCTCACCATCATTTTGCTCTCTAAATTAACAGTGAAGCCCCATATGATGCAATAATTTTATCCATACATTCGCCAGGACAGCTGGTAATACCTCCTTTTTTTTTTTTTACAGTCCTCTTTGAGAGCCCTGGCTCTGGAAGACTTTCCTGAAGAGCAGGGGGCTCACCACTAACATTGAGCCTCCCCACAGAGCATCACAGAATAAATGCTTACATTTATTACTTAGACACAAAATATTGCCTTGCTGTTCAACATATTCCCAAGGAATACAGGACATTGCTTGCACTCAGCAAATTAAAACACTAAAGGCTTATAAAGGATTACAAAGATTAGGCTTTCTGTAGTACTAGATAATTTACTTGATAAGCCCTGATTTATTTCTTCACATAAAGATAATGGCTATCTTAGAAAAAATGATCTTTAGTAAACATTTTAGGAGGCCAGGAGATGCATATCTGACTTACAAACCCGGAGGGATATTTAAACAGGTTCAGTACAGAATCTAACCAGATTCCAATCACTAGATAAATACTCATCAGTTTAATCAGTTCAAAGATAGATCTACATTAACTTAGTTCACAGCCTCATGTTGTCCATGGGACTCCTTCCAGTGGGCACATATTTGTTAGCAATCTAAGTGCTGCATCTCCAATGAGGAAGGAAAAAATGAATAGTTACTGTAATTGCTGAGTAGTAAGTAAAAAATTAGTCCTGGCTTGCACTTACAACTAATGGTTATTATTAAACTAAGAAAGTATCTGTTAGTGCTAGCCTAATGGAGTCCCCTAGTGAAAAAGTCTTAACCAAAGGCACTAAAAAAGAGAACAACCAACCCACGAAAGCAGGGTATTGCCACTGCATAGTGTAGTATTTTCCCATAGCAAAGAGGAGCTGGCTGCTCACAAACTTATGTTAGCTCGTGTTGTTCAAAAGTCATCAGCCAGACCGTTACGTCATCAATAATTTCTTTCCACAACTCTTTGCATTCACAGATGTCAATGCAAGCTACAGAGATATCAGTGCAACAGAGTGCAAGAGACGAGCAGCGCATTAGACTTAAATGACATTTGGTGGCTGCTTCGTGAGAGCTAAAAATGACAGAACTGTTCATCAAAATATGACATTACTTATCCATTCAACCTTCTGTTACAGATACCTAGGAATTTGTTACATAAAGAAGAAAATAATAACCACAGGAGAAAGAAAACTTCAGTGAGGAAAATCTAATAAAATACTACAAGATGATTTCAACATGTTTAGGGACTGTATGTTGGTTGAACACCCAAAAATCAGTATGATCAGCTTTGAACTCAAATCACTTCACAACTGAACTTGGCCAGGCAACTGACCTTCACTACAGAACGATCTGCTCTCCACAATCTGCACTTCTCAATTCGCCTTATCCCACCCAGCAGGATAAAAGCAACACTCATAAAGGCTGTTCTTTTCACAGAAATTGGATGGATGTCTGAGAACCACTTATCAACTCCCTGGATTTTTTTTTGTTTGTTTGTTTCTTTGTTTAAATTTTAATGGGGATTTGCTCTCTCCTTACGGCCAAACAATTTCCTGGAAACACAGAAACTTCCCTAATATGACAAAAATGAGAGCAACAGCTTGCTAGTAACACTTGTTCATTCCAATACACGTGGAATTCACAGCAAACACTGAAAAGAATACCAAACTGCTAAAGAGCAAAAGTTTAAGCAAAAACAGCAAGAGAACTGGTTTGGAAATAGGTACTCAAAAACTAGTATACTTGAGGAATATAATAAGACACACCTTTAGTTAATAATTGGAACGTAACCTGGACCTTACTGCCTGTAAATAAGGAAAGCTTGTTTGGAGACACCATTGTCAAAAGCAGCCTTGACTACAATGACAGTAAAATCACAAACTTTAAGATCTTAATGGTCAAGAAGAGATCAAGGAGCAAAAAAAGAATATAGAAATAAAAAATAAGAAAAGATGGTGAAATATTAAAACAGCTTGGTTAAACAGTAAGGTATATAGTGCGTCCAAATGCAAAGAAGTAGTATATGAAAGATGGAAAAGAGAAGAGACTTCCAGAAAAGGTAAACCAATATTGCCTGGGAACACACAGATGCTGCTAGGAAGGCAAAAGCCCATCTGGAGCTCCAACTGGCTTGGGGTGTCAAGAATAACAAGGAAGCATCTGTATTTCAGTCAGTAACAAACAAGAAGAAAAGGCTGTGATACTCTACACTTTTTACTTTGGTCTTCACAGGTAAAGTTAGCCTCCAAACCTCTACACCAAGAAGCAGTTACAAAGAAACTGAAGGGGGTTGAGATAGGGTCCAATCACACAAATTAAACATATATATGTTAATGGGACATTATGGGATGTATCAGAGAGCGATGAGGCAAAATTAAAAATATTCTGTAAAGTAAAAAAATGAAAATTTAAAGACAGCTATCAAAAGATAACTTTAATTGTGTGTGTCTCAGGCCACTGGCACTGAACCTATCTTGTACGTCTGGTACCTAGCATGAAGCTTGCTTCTTTGAGTATTACTGTCCTGTTCTTATTGATGGCTCAGAAAATCAAGAAAGTGAAGGAGAGAGAGCTTCACATGTACACAGATGAGGGGAAAAAAGGGACATAATCATATTTCAATCACTATCTATATGTCTTGCTTTTGTGTCTTCAGGAAAATATTGTGTGTATGAAGGCACCTACTTTCAGACTCTAAATCCACAACCATTTGTTTTTAATCTATTTCTAGCTATTATGTGGATGGTAGACAAATAAGTAATAACCAACAGACTTAATGCTTAAAGTGCAGCATCTGTCAACAGCCAGCGAAGGATATCACTACAGTTTCAGATATCACTAATAAAACCTAAAAATTGCCACTTCAACAACATCTTCAGCATCTGAGGTTCATCTAAAAATACAGTTCTTCCTATTACTCACTTTAATCCTAATTTTGTATGCATCAAAAGGCTGCTGGTAAGCAAAATATAACTACAAGGAAAACTGATCTTGGGAACCTAAAACAATTATGTGCAGGTGGGATTAAACAAAACTGGTAGAAGTCTCCCTTGCTGTAAGCTATACTTTAGGATATCAGAAGAATATTCAAAGAGTCACAGACAAGACTTGCTACCATCATCAATCTACTCTTGGAACTACAGCTCTAAATTCAGTGGGCATCTTAAAAGAGCTTTGAAAGCAGCCAGCGTTCTCCATGCATTCTAATACTATTCACTATTTCTTCAACAGAAAAATGAATCAGTTTAGAAGAGCAGCCTCTTTGCCAGGAAATAGCATTTGGGCAGCAATTTTAACTCATGCCATTCATAAATTCAGCAGCTACTGAAACCAAAAGCAGGTATTTCTGAGGAGAAGATATTTCATTCTTACACCCTGAAATTCATTACCCTTCCTCAGTCTATGCTTAGTACCAAACAATTATTTTTCAGCTGACAGCATTTCCATAACAAGGCAGCACGTACACATACATATGTCTCCTGTCAAGCTCCTTGCTGTCACGTGAGAGCTTGTAGATGGATCAGTTGTGTTCCTACCTGTTCTCATACTCGTTATGTTCTTGACTCATTGGCATAACCAAAACTAACTAACTAAAACCTCTTCACTAACACTTGGCTCACAGTTTTGTGTGTGTCAGTCTTTAGGAAAACTAAGAGATGGGTATGCATGGTCTGTTGGGCTGTGTTCAGTAGTTTTATAAGTCACACGTATAAAAGTACTGAAGTCCATGTAAAATACAGACTACAGCTGAAAGGCCAATCGATATCCAGATACTCAGACATTAAAACACTCATTGATGAAACTTTGATAAAACTTTAGATGAAAATGTAAATAAATAATATGAATGAAGCCTCATAAAATTACTACTGTGCTATCATTAAGACAGATGGCTGTTTCAGAATGTCAACATCACCCCTAGGTCTCCTGTTTTCATTATACAGCAAAATCTCTATGGAAAATATGGCAGTCCACAGATATCAGAAGAGCAGGAAAAAAGTGCAAAGAACCTACCATCACCAAAGATGTGAGTCATGAGCTTTGTGAGCACTTGTTTCAGATTGAACTCCACCAGCCTCACTGCCTCCATGGTGTGACATTCTTGTTTGTGCGCAGTGCGATGCCCTTGCTCAAACAACTGGAAGCTTTCACCATCTTTAATATTGGAGAATAACTAGAAAAAAACACAATAGAGTTTGGCATCAATGACCTCTCAAAACAAAAAGAGAAAATGAAGTTTTACTGATTTAAGGGGAATCTTACCTGCCAAGCCTGCACCATGGAAAACAAATGTAAAGAATGATTTTGCACAAACTCTGTTCACTAAACACTCTGACACATAATTATCACAGGAACAGAAATATTCAAGTAAGATTTCTTTTATTGCAATAATATGATTAGCTACAGGAAAAAAATAATTGATGAAGGAAATAGAAAAGTTATCATGCAAAACAAAGCATACTATATAGTATATGTTAAATTTAAACCAGCAACTACAATATGCAATGGCATTAATCAGAACTTCCAACGTTTTTAAAAATTAAATTACTGACCTAAAATAAATACTTCTCTTCCTTTCAACCCCACCTCCCCCCCCAAAAAAAATCGTCTTTTATAAAAATTGTAATCAAACTAACTTCCAAAAACATATTTATAGTTTAATGGGACCAGAAGCTGCCAATATTTGATTACCCTTCAGTACAGTTTATTTGCAGAAGGACTACCATCTTCCTGCATTTTCCCACATATGGCACCTGCCATGCAGGAATTTTGCTGACAGGGCACTGAAGGATTCATGGTTTTGCTCTGAGGTTTCCAAATTACAAAGCACATGGGCTGGTGATCCTCCTTATTGGAGATGGACCAACTTGTCCTTCATGCAAAGGCTGCTCCCCACTACATCTGCTGCAAGATGAAGACTTCTGATTTCCTGTACAACCTCATTCATTTCTGTACAGGAAGTCCCAGCCAGATACACACTGGTCATTCAAAATGCTCTCAAAGAGACCAGTAAAACACTCTCACTAAGTCACATCCTCAGACATTCTGTGCCTCACTGAGACAAGCAGACAGTTCTACATAGCAGAGGATTTTGTTGGAAATCCTTACAGCTACATAGCTCTTAATTCTGGAGAGTAGGGAAATCTAATTGTGAAAGTGCCTCCAGTGTCCTTTTCTACCCCTCCTCATTCACCTTCCACATTAAATCTATCACACATAGAAAGGAAAAAAAAATAACAAATACACATATTGGTATTTTCTGCACATTGCACCTGCAAGCATAACTAGCTCTTATTCAAGAGTTGCCATGAACTGCATCTTAACAATCCATGGATGTGCACAGAAGTTTTAGTTGCAGCTTGACTTCTTCAGTGCATGAAATGCTTATAAAAAGTACAAATGAACCTCTAGTAGTTTACAAATGCTGGCCGCAATTAAATGACTGATTTATAGTACATTCTACACACACAACGCATGCAGAAGGAGCTTGAGCACAGTACAGAAACTAGCAGCCAAATGGATACAGGGATTGAAAAAAAAAATCAACACAACCCATCAGCAGCATTTAACTTTGTACTGCTGGTCAGGAGAATCGACTGGCAGATTGAGAAAACACTTTCAATTTAATCTCCTTAGCGCACTGCAGAAAAATGCAAATTATGAAGCAAACAGAAAAATACATACTGAAACAATTAGTCACCAGTCTAACAATAATGTCTTTACTAATCAAAAGGCCACAGCCTGACAAAACTAGGCATTACGCTGTTAAATGGAACACTCTCTATTCAAGTGCTCACCTGAAAGATTAAGGCCTCTTCCTCCATACTGGCACTACTTCTACACATTTGCAAGATGCAAATGACACCTACGCTACAATTAATTTACTATCAGCAAGGCAGACTGACCATCAACCATCTGGCTTTGAACACAAGAAGTTATTCTCAAAAGTCTGTCGTAGCCCAAGTAATGGATTTGTCGTAAGCTTCTGTAGTAGCCAATGGAAAGAAACTGGCTCCCTTGTGGCCATTTGGCATAGTCATGTTGGGCTCCTGCTCTGAGCTCCAAACTATAGGCAGCTTTTTTCTTTTTCTTTTTTTCATATGGATTAAAGAGACTATCCTCAATAAACTCTGGAGAACAGGATGTTAGAAGTTGCAAAGTTAGCTCAATAATCTGGGGGGTTGGACTCGATGATCTCTGGAGGTCCCTTCCAACCCCTACAATTCTGTGATTCTGTGATTAAATGCTGCAAGGAGAGATGTCCTGGCACATAGATAGGAGCAGGGGTACTTGGGGCATCAGTATCAAACCATGTCAGGTCCCACAGGCTATGGAAGCACAGCCCTTGTGGAGCTGGTCACCTATGGGTTGCAGTAACAAAAGGCCACCTTCCAGCCAGGTGCCAGGCCTCACTGCAGTGTTGTCCATAAAGGCACTGTCAATCCCTCAAGTTGACAGAGTGATATCGAGGAAAGAATGACACCTTATGGCTGTTTTACTATTTATTCCATTCACAGATCTCACTACGTCAAGACACACAGTTTAAACCTGGTAGACCAGTTTCACCGTTATGATCACACTCCTACGTTTCTATATGCATAAAGCCAGGAAGGTCAAAGTTTAAACAAATTATTATGTACAACTGCTCCTTTTGGATGGCAGTTCTTCCCAAGTTTTCCACAAATGGAAAAAAAAATCTATTAATCTTGGGGGGGAAAAGAAAGGCACACTGAAGATTTCACTACTTCACATACATTTATTCCGCAGGAAATACAGTATTCTACTGAATTCAATATGATCAGTTATTATCACAACCAGAAGAGAACTTTCATGTAAACATCCAGTAAGTACCTATATTTCTTTCTGTCTATTGCAAGGACAAGTTCTTTCTTTAAGTAAGTGCTCAAAAAATGAGTATTGTGTCTTCATGCAGAAGTAAAAAAAAAAAAAGAGAAAAAAAATAGTTACCAGTATAATAGCTATAGGATAATAATAGTATAGAATAATAACAGTTACCAGTAGTTTATCACCATATCTGCCTGATGCTGCATTACAAAGAAGGCAGCACAAAAGAATCAAAGTGACCTTACCATCTGGCATGAACTTTGTTCTTACTCACACCAGGACAGCTCATAATAAGAATAAAATAAAATTTAGTAACATGTAGAGCCTGGAACAAAGAAAAATGAAGCCATGCTCCTTTGTAAGTACTTCACTGTATTTCTCAGCATGGCATGGAGTACAGAAGTCACACGTATGATTTCAACAAAGACCCAAAGACCCAAAGCATTTCTCCAGTCACTCAGCAGCCTTCAAATCTCACACCACCTCACTATCTGTACATTTAGGGTTCAGGAAAAGAATAATGTCCTCCTTACAGGAAGCTGGCACTTACATTAGGTTTCAGATCCAGAAGGTCTGTGACTACACTTTGGCTTTAAACAATGAAGTTGTTTATTACTCCTACCAGCCATGCATGCTCCAGTATTAAGATAATGAATACATCATGCTCACATACTTACCTCTACGAACAAAGCTGCATTGATGACATGAGGATCTGTATGTGGCAACAGTCCTCCTTGCCAAACCTAATAAAATATGACTCTCTGGTCCTGATGAATATCTCTACAAATAAGCAAATGGCTTCAGTCTAAATCCACTTAGGAATAGCAAACCATTACCACAACATCTTTAATGTGCTGTAACATTCAGCTGAAGGATTAGGAACGATGAAGATGATGCCATCTGAAGATACTACATCAAAAAGAAAACTTATTGCCAGCTCCAGTCAGTCTCCAATACAATGAAATGCATAAATCTGCACCCCAATCCAGATAGATAGCTTCCTGTGTCAAAGAGAGATGCAGGCCACAGGTGCACAATAGGATACTCTTTGCAACAAAGCACTGATTTGGGGAGAGAATGGTGAAAATCACTTCGAGCCACAAGCCTGCAGAGTGGCCTCCTTAATTTCAGGATCCTTCAGTTTTCAGTCCTCCAATTATGTGACATGTTTCAGTGAGACTCCCAGGTCCATAAGCCGATGCATGCAACCCTCTTGAGCACCCACGTCTGGATGTGTTTAAGATAGGGGCCCAGCAACTGCTGGCACACAATATTTGCACCAGGAATTGTCACAAGCATGGATTCATGCAGGGACACACCTTGGAAATGCCCATCCTGACATGAATTTTGTCACCTATTGAAGAGATGAATGGAACTCCACCTTATAACAGCATCATCTCAAAGAAGCCAGGAAATGTAAAATTCCCTCTGATTCACAAATTCTATTACACAATGGGAGGCAAATGGCCTTCCTCAAAGAGACTAACACACCAACCCAAGTCCCTGCCATCTGGCAATGGTTACCAACTCCTCACACAGTCCTTAGCCTTGCCAGCTGATTCACTGAGAAGCATTGTCCAAATCCCTACACAGTGGGTTGATCCCTGGAACACAGTAAATTTATTTGAATTCCTTTGCGTGTGAGGAGAAAAAAAAAGGGCAGGTTTCATTTGATGAAACGCCACAGCAGAAACACAGTGTCCAGAGCTGCAGTAACATTACAGAAAAGACAAACCAAAAGATACTGTCATGTCAGTCTTGTCAGTGAAAAGCAAAACCTGGCATGGCAAGCAATGATTAAATAATGAACTAAACAAACAAACAAACAAACAAGCAAATAAAAGACAAAGAAAAAAGAGGACAAGATGTACTTTGATCAGCTATTCACACCTACCCCAAAGCATCTCTCTTTGTGGAGAATATTGTGAGCCTACAACATTGGTAAGCATGTTCCATTTATTATCTTCCTGTTGCAATAATCTTACTTAGCCTAACTTTCCTGGATATTTCTTAATGGTAACATTTGTATGTTCATTGATTATATACGCCTTAACAAAAAATGTTTTTGGAGGAAATAGCAAAATTTCAATAAAGAATAAATATATATCCACACTTCTTTTTCCTAGTTTCCCTACTGATAGCTTTCAGATGCTAGCATGATCAGATAAACTGATGAGAACATTATTTTCCCATCTGAACAATCTGATATTGGCCTCCATTGGAATGAACTTAATAAATTAGAATAGCAATTCTTAAGTTTTCACATCTGTTCCCATGAAAATTTATGTATAATTCAATATAGACTATAAAATACCTTATAAAGTCTCCTTCCAACGTGTAAACAATACTTGTTCTCAGTTGCACGTTTTGTGGCTGCCATTGGGTTTATATTGGCTCCCTCTGGTGGTGAATATGCGTGAAGTGTAATTTAGTTGAGGTTTTTTCTTCCTTTCCATAAACTGTGTAAGTAAAGAATTGCACCCAAGACCACTGCATAGCACAGAAATCATTTCATTTCAGTTCCATGGAGGAAATTCCAACAAGTCAAATCTGCAGAAGTACCAATATTTTCAATCCAAAGGATTTTTAAAAACAAGTTGTATACCATCAAAGGAGAAAAATCTATGTGCCCTTTAAGAGGATAAATACAGACCTGGCCTTGGTGTTGATTTTCACTTCAATACCAATAAGAGTTATATCAGAAGCTTCAAAGGCAGAAGTTTTTAACCCAATCCTGACTACAGAACTTGAAAAGAAGAGATGCTTCTACATCTTCCTTATCCTGCCTCAAATTTCAGCTGTTCAGGATGAACTGACCTTTTTTGTCACTCCCAATCTGAGATGAGATGGCAAATTCCTCTCAATTCAAACTCCTCAAAAATCATTCTAGATTTTGAGTTCTTTCACCACTTCTCTCTTTCCCATCCTCTCCCATTCTGTGGTTGCTTCCATTGATGAAAAAACGAATGATACATGTACACACATCAAAAGTACAAAGTAGAGCAGTAAACCAACCATAGCACATAGAATGAAATTCACCTAGGGCTTACAGCTAGGAGCTAGCAGTTTTTTTCCTCTAGCTGCCTATCTTCTTATACCCAGTACTGTGAAAATTTCCTCACTAGAGACTGCAAGTGTGGTTATGAATGAGAAGACTGAGATCAAGGTAGCAGGTCCTGACATTCACGTGTTTCTGTTCAGTACGTTATAATTCAAACATGAGTATAAATAACTGAATATAAAAATAGAATAATATTTCTCTCGTGTAGTGTTACCTGCATTTAATCGTAGTTGGTTTGTTTTCCACTCAGACAGTTCCCTTTAGAATTATTTAAATTTTTGCATTATTTTGAACAGGCAACAAGAATATAAAACACAGAACCAATCTCCAGTGAAATTTCAGAATTACACATTCATTTTTTTCCAGAAGGCTCTTGGGATGATGCCTGTAAGAAGTTTTACATATTGCAAAGCTCTACCACTATTCAGTCTGCAACTGAAGCAAAAGGGATGCTTTAGATCATCCTCGAGTTTAGAATTAATGCCTGTTGCCCAACAAACAAAAAATGTACACGTTGTGCTCCATGCCACACTTCTTTTTTTATTCTTAGAAAGTTGGCAGGAAGGACTTCCACTCTTGAGAGGCAGACACACTCTCCACTTCTAACACACAGTTAACTTTGAATTCATCAACTACTAACATTCTCCAATAACATCTCAATCATTCTCTTGGGGGAAAAAAAAAAAAAAGAGAAGGAGAAACAATCTATAATGCAATGAATCAGATAGTTATACATCCTGTATTACTAACTGACTAGATAATGTCAGAGAGTGTTTCTGTAAATTTCTTCCCACTTATTAAATCCTACTATTATTCCTGTTATTAAATTTGTGCAAGAAGCAGAAATATTCTTTCCTGAGGGCCAGAGTTTCTTAAGAAGCACATTGTTTCACAATAATCTCAATAATTATATCAACCATGTCAACATTTGTAGAAATTCCAAGTGTAGATGTTACAATTTTGCAACAGATAAGATCTGGATGTTTGAACTCCTGCTGAAGTGAAAAACATGGCACGAACATAAAATATTTAAAACCCAGCATTTTCATATCCATTTTACCATCATATATATCCTTGCAGGCCTATGAGAAAGAACAGCAAACAAATTTTGGATAAAACTGCAAAATGTCAATTTCCCAGTGACCAAAGAAGTGCTCACAAGCTGTTTTCAATATCATACAGTGCCCGAGGCATCTCCAGATACAGGTAAGTTTTTCAAGGCACAAAGGGAAGTGGCGGCATGGGGTGGGAAACACCAGTGAAGACAGCGTGAACCTTTCCCACCAGCAAGGAAAGCAGTGCACTGTGATTTCCCTAGTTTTCCTTCAAGCATCCAAACCCATGAGGCCTCCCTGCCAAGCTCCTGTCACCCACTGGCAATCACATTAAGAACAGTCAACATCTCAGTATTAGAATAAGCTGGTTTTAGCTATATAAATGAGAATTTGGCATTGCTACAAGCATACAGAAACTATATGAATCAATTACTGTTTGGAAAACAAACTGGCTTATATACAGCACTCATCAATGATACCACAGAATGCTTAATGACAGTCATGCATCTGCAGAACATGAAAGTTGTGCCAATAAAACGCACAAACTTAGAAGGCTTGGACATCTACCTAGCACTCTTTAGCTCATGTCTCTGGACTCCTTTAGTTTACTGTGTATGTACTGCAAACCTATAACTGCTGGCTGCAATACATGAATTCTTCAGAACAGTTTTAGGATCAAATAAAGGACGGAACAATTCATTACAAAAAACCAATTCATTTACAGAAGCTTGGAGCTATTAAAAGAAAATAGAATAAGAATAAAGAAAAAGAATAAAGAATAAAAACTTCATTCTGGATATAGCTACAACAGCTCACATCCACAAGTCCTTCAAGTATTAATACGACAAAGTCTGAGATGAAATGACTTTACTGGAAGGGACTTTTGATAGAACGACAATTGAAATGTGCACATTGTTAGCTGAGCAAGCTTTCTGCTTTCAGATACTGTTTTATTTTGTTAGCTTTCAATAATATCATCCTGGCTTTCCATATTTTTCTGAGGAAGCTCACACAGTTGTTATCAAATTCCACTTTTTCACCTATATTTTTCCCAAATCAGAAGTATTACTACATGACCAATCACTTGATTCTTATCAACTGCGCTGTAACTTGTTTACGTGCATGCACTTTCCTCATAGCAAATACACGATCAGGCAACTTACCCCAAATCTCTTTCAGTTCAACTAAAGAATTCCTACCTCGTGACAGGAGAAGAGCCGAACTCCTTCCATCTGATGAAAGACTGGGTAGTGGGTGCTGTCAATTGTATCACGGCGGTAAACATCTCCCACCGCCAGAAAGGCATCTAGACCAGAGTGTATCAAGTCCCACTGGTGAGCCGATGTGTGTGCTCTTAACATGTGACTGCGATTCAAGTAATAGTTATCCTCCTTTCTTCTGCTGACATGGTCCCGTGGGACAAGTAACTTATCAAAATTCTGCTGCACTGTAACCACTGGAGAAAGACCATCATAGACAGAAAAGAGCGGATTCCCACGGCGTCCTGTGTATTGCTTGTAAAAGTGCTCCTTCACCTGCTCCTTGATTAGCCACAAAGGGTGATGCTTTTTGTTATGCAAGTTCTTCCCCACTTTGGAAAGAATCTTCTCTGTGACATTGCTGTAGTCATCCTGAGGGTAAGATTTACCAAACAGTTCCACAGTATTTGAGCAGGGTACGCTGGCAGCAAAATCTGAAGGTACAGACTGCCTTGAATGGGTGGGAATTCCTCTTACTTTTATTTTTGGTGGTAATGTCGTTTTAGAATACTTGGCTACTCTCATGAATTTCCAGAGCATTGCCATTGCAAACTCTCTTATAACCTAAAAGAGAAGAAAAAAATCAGAACAAAATTAAAATTCATATCTCCTGTCTTGTTGCAGAAACCGCTAGCACCTCACAGATAAGTGAAATCCAAATGTCTGACTAATATGACGAAGTTCCCATTACAGACTACTGTTTTGACTTCGGAGGAGAAATAACCTTATGATGAAATTTCAGGTAGGATATCTTGTTCAATTATCAGTCTTTTGCACCACTGCAACAGCATTAATGACACTAGACCTAGTCTTAATCTCATTCCAAACACTGTAACACTTTACAAGTGAGGAAACATTGCATTAAAAAGTTTCTTTTTCATTCTGTTAAAATATTAGGCAATAACAGACTACCAAACATGAGAAGCTCAGAAATGTTGCAACACTGTTCAGTAGATAGAGACATGCTTATGAAAAAAGCCCTGGCATTAACATATTGTATTGTTTTTATTGCTTACACCATTGTACTGGATGAAGGCTTGATAGTTATCAGGAAGGTCAATGAAATGATACGATATGATATGATATGATATGTGTCTATCTACCAAAGTACCATCTTTACACATCCTCTCTGTTTAGAAACAGGCTGTCTTTACACTTCATGCATAAACAAGAATGACTTCATAGTGTTTGAAGAGATAATTCTGTAAACAAAGAGGATTGCAATGCCTTCAGGTGCACAAAACGTGTAAGCCCATTCTGAGATGTAAAATCACTTGAAGATCAATAGTTGGGCTTCACAAATATTGGCAGAGATTCCAGTAAAATACTTAAGCATTACAAACTGCATATTGCAAAATGGGAAAACAGAGGCATTAGAAGTGACAGGGGCAAGGCACCTGCTCCAAACAACAAATTAATCTGTTTCTCAGGGATTCCAGGGCCACAGATTTCTGGGCCAAAGAATTTCCCGAGAAAGTTTTCTTAAAGAAACTGGGAAAGAAAGGACACAAGAATTGAATAAACAGTGATATTCAAGGGATAGCTTTTCATCTTTACAATAGCATTACAGAACACACAAGCTAAGACTGTTTTTTATGCTCTTAAGCTGCAATAACATGGATTAGAACGGGAATGTTTTAGAATACACAGCCTGTCAAAATCAGGTAACAGCTCTGTTTATATCTAGTTTCCATTCCTCTGGTCTGTATGATCTCTACAGATTTATTTTCTGAAGCAATTTTAATTCAATACGTCCATATAAAGACAAGCTAGATAGTCATGGCACAGTAAGATAACTCACTTCAGTTCTTGGCCACTTCTGTTAAGGTTCTCCCATGGATCAATTCACACGCACACTCAACAGAAAGCCCTCTGACACAGACTAAGCGATGGACAGCATTATGTTTCGAAAAGAGAGGCTCCATTTTCCCCAAACATACGTTCTCCTTCATGGAAAGCGAGTTCTCATTTTCAAACAGCTGCTTGAAATATCCAGTTCTAGTCAGATAATGTATTCAGCTTCCCTTAAGTAAATATCACCATCTGCCCATACATTTATTTCTCTAAAAAATTCAATTCAAAACTTACACATAACTGTAATATAAGAACTCTCATGACTTTATCATGAATCTCGTGATGTTTGCTTCTTTCCTAAATGCCATTCCTTTGAGAATCACAAGTTTAACATTCACATAAACAGATCTTCTCAGGATTACAGCATTATGGAAAAAAAAAACAGAGCATAACAAGTGCTTGAAAAAAATAATAAAAGGGGTATTTGTTTGCTGTTTTTTTTTTTTTTTTTAGATGCATGACTTCTAAGGGAGACTCTTAACATTTTCATTTGCTATTCAGCCTCTGATAATTCCGAAATGTTAATTTTTCAGATCGTGTGATACATTTTTGTCACAATTATACATGGGGAGGAGAAGTGATTAGGTTACTTCAGAGTTATTATCCTAACGTTATGCTTATGCCTGAACTGCCTTACCGTCTGCTCTTGTCCTAACCTAAAGAAAATCTACAGTAAAAAAAAAAAAGACAAACTCAACATTTCTCAATGAGTTACAGAGTCATCCAGTGTCCAAGTACTGAAAACAGCAAACAGAAAAGGAAAAACTGGTGCAGAATCACACAACAGTGCCACAAACACTGAAGTTCTTCACTGGCACACTCTTCTGCTTCCCTCTGTGACCACAGAAACGTACAAGTCATTTCCAGGATCAAAGCACAAAAATAAGTACTGAACTTCCTTTAACTCAACTGATGACAAATTACACTTATGGGGAAAAACAAGTCACAAAGAAGGAAGGGAAAAAAGCAAGAAAATCTGACACCAACATGATATTTAACAGGCTGAAGAGCCACAATAGAAAATAAAGGTCCCTTTCACCTTTCTCGTAAAAATAAATAACCGATGTTAAATGTAAGTTAATTATTTCTGCTCATTATAATGAATACACAATTATGTCTAGTAGACTTCAAACTGCAGGTGTGAAAAATACGTTCTTTTCTTTCTTCATTTCCACCACGTTTATTAGTCGGAAGTAACAAGGAAGTAATTTCTGTGCATGCTGACAAGTCCTGAATGCCACAACATAGACTGCTAGTCAGCTAAGCAGCAGCAGTACTGCAGCTGACAACAAATACAGAAATAGGAAATAAACACTCAACAACCACCACTGACATCTGTGACCTAAAGATGGCACGGTACTCCATCAGGGTCACCAAAGGGATCATGAGTTCAGGGTGTGACAGTGGCTTTTATACAGGTGGGAGCCGAGGCACGTTTCTGTAAAACAGCTCCTGGGGCTTCCTGTAGCACTGTAGATGGACGTGCAATGGATAGGCCCACCATCTCCTGTCCCTTGGTTCCTTACCTTGCCACTGCCACATTCCTGACTGTCTAACCAGCTTTTCTGAGGAGGGTGTGGTAAAGGCCACAGGCTTGTCCCTCTGTCTCTACCTCCATGCCAATAAGTCTCACACAGTGGCTGCAGCTAGGATTTTTCTGTAGGTTAATACTGCATGCAGTGTTTTGTCAGTGCACTGAAAACATGCCCACATGTGGGTACAGGTTTTTAATATCAGCTTTGAAGCAAACCAAGGAGCAGAAACTGGGACTCATGCTACCCAGGGATGAAGGCCTCAGCACAACCCTGTCCATTCCGTGCACAGGCCAGGCACACGTGTAATGGCGCAGGGCCCAACAGCAGGCCCTACTACAGCCCCGTGCCATTTCTGAAGCAGTTATTAGCAGAGAGCTCCTTTATCTCTCACAGAAAGCCAACCATCTCTATGCAGGAGCAGAATGGCCTTCGCATAGCACAACTACATTGTAGTCAAGAGCTCAGCAGCACAGAAACGGCAGAACAAAGTACCAGTAAAAATCATGATTTTGGAGCACATTCAAAAGGCAGGAGGATTAGATGAGGAATCACACTGCTATAATGTAAACCACAGAATAGTTTGGGTTGAAAGGGATCTTAAAGAATATCCAGTTCCAATCTCCCTGCTGGGGGCAGGGCTTTTACTCACCAGATCAGGCTGCCCAGAGCCCCATCCAACTTGGCCTTGAACAGCTTCTCTGGGCAGGCTGTGCCAATGCCTCACCTCCCTCCGAGCTAAGAACTTTACTAACATCTCACCTAAAAGCTCCATTCTGTTAGTTAAGGCATGTCTTTTCATGTTTAAATCCAGGTTTCCGTGTCACAGTGCAGCAGGGATTAAGACAGCATTATCACAGATGCACTGGAATTTGTCACAAGTGCCCTCAACTCCACTGAGTTTTAGGGAAGAATCATATACTCAGCAAAAGTCCCCTGTATTAAAAAAGGAGGAAAAAAGAGGGAAAGATTAGCATCTCATGATGCAAAGAAAAAGCCCTGTGGACCAGCACTGTTTTAATCAATCATATCTTCCAGGACAGTGAATGATATAAATGTTCTTTTTCATGCAAAGTATACCCCATCAAGGAAGCAAACAAGCCTGGTTTCAGTGCCATTTACTAGGTGTTTAGACCTGTAAACCAAGAGCATCCTCACTCTTACTGACCATTTCACTGTATGCCCTGCTGTGTTTTTTTTTTACTGCTTATGGCTGCAGAAATACAGATGGGCTACAGCATACAGCAACTGAAGTATCTAACGGGTTTGAAACCAAAATTCTACAAAGAGTCTGTCTCCTATCCAGGAATAGCTAATTAATGCAAGAGTCTGAAGTGCCATGGAAAACGTTAGAAAGTTGGGCTGCCACCATTTTGTGATGTGACAGCTTTTATCTACCGTATGTGTGGGGAGGGGAGTTCAACCAACATAGCATATGTTAAGACAAAAATTATAAGCATATGCCAGGCTGCTAAAATTGGACATTTACCAGTCTACTTAGCAATTTAGCTAAGCACTGAATTTTAGTTTTGAAAACTATGTAGGCATACAGCAGCAAATATAATTGTATTGCCATGATCATATCTACATTGCACAGAATAGAGCAGAAATTATTTCATCTGCAATAGCAATAATGAACTCAGACTTTTTTAAAACTCATTTTAAAATTCAGCTATATTGTTGCACACTACAATGGACTTCCCCTCTTATTGAATATGCTGAATTCATATAACAAAGACCTCTGAAATAGCCTGGCAGATGATTTAGAATGAATTCATTTTAGAATACGACCTCCCAAGTGCAGAATGTTTTCAAATGTCACCAACGATAGCTGAACATTCAGCGAAACAAAACACTGCATACACTACAAATTACCAGGCAAGAAGCAAGATAATGTAGCCTGTAAGTATCAGGCTCTCACTTTTTTCATGTACTTAGTGTTCATACAGTTAATAATCCATTTGCAAGCTCCAAGAAACATGGAGAGTAATTCATTTTTTTGTTATTGTTCCTAACAGAAACAAAAATGTGTCACAGGCTGGCTTCCTGTCTGCTCTCTAACAGTGATCCATTAATCACAATGATGCCTTTGGCAACATCTTGAGGTTTGCAATATTGGGAGAAAATTGAAAACATTTTGTGGCATAAGAGAAGACCATGTTTTCTCTCAGTATTACATAATACTTCCTTAAATGTGAAATAAAAGGTATTATCAACCACATACCTTTTAAAATACCTGACCCAAAGGATGTCTACTGTCTTAAGAAATTACATGATTTTGTGCTCAGTCCTACATGCAGAGGCAAGCATAGAAAACATGAAGCATACCTTCAACCAACTTCACCATTCCTTATGACTGCAGGATAGGATAAGATATTCATAGCAGGCAGCTATGGAGAGGGGAACATACTTCTACAAGAAACACTTGGGAAAGCAACAGTTATAAAACATCTCCAGTCATCATCTTACATACATTCATCACTACATTTCAGCCTGGATTGTGGAATCAATGAGAAAGGATTTCACATCACACTGCAACAAGTTTCAGTTCCCTGCTGCCTATCAAAGTTTGCTACAGATCCTACGTCTTCTCCTGACACAGTATTACCAAGCTGAACCTGACTGCTTATCTATAAATTTCCCACTTTCTAGTGAAGATAACTTTCTAGTGAAGATTCCAGACAGGCAGCATGTGTCTCAATGTGTCTCAGTTGTGAACTTTATAGCTACACTGTGTAACTGGAATGAGACCGTTTCAAAGATAGACGCAATGAAGTTTCAAGACATCTGGTAGTAATGGCTTATCCAAGAAGAGTAGAGTAACCATACACTGGAAATTGCAATCAGCAAGCTTATCAGTCACAAACAGCTTATATAAGTCTTCAGCACAATTAGAATTGGAAGATCCAAGGCAAATAAATTCAAGTTTCTGGTTCTAGAAGATGAAAAGACGCCAAACTCTTAATATGTGAAATGTAGAAGTTTAAGGTGAGCAGTCCAAACAAAAATAATTTGGTTGAATAGAAAGAAATACAAGGCCAGAGAAAAAATAGCTATCAGTGTAAAAGGACAGTTATATATACATATACGAAAGCAGATTAAATTCAGGAAAACTCATGCCTGCTTAGACAAAGTATGCTTTTTTTTTTTCTGACTCATACCTTATTATTTTCTTTTCTCAATTTTCTTTTTCACAAACTAAAAGAGTTTGCTCTTTACTGAAGAAAAGCCAATTAATCTCTTCAGTGCAAAATTTCCATCACATGCAAAAACTGAGGGGCACAAAATCCTACTGCAAGTTAAGCAGTCTTAATCTGAGCTCCTACTGACAGACCTGTGTTCTTCTCTCCCTCCACAATAAGACAAAATTGTTAATAGCAAACTCCATACTTTAAATGAAAATCCTCATTACACAAGCATATTTTCAATCCATTACAAATTAGATTGCAAGAAAAGCAATAAATCACTGTCAGATATTGTCAAATTTGTCTCCTGCTTTTAGATAAATCTATATTTTTTGAGGGAAGCAATCTGAAAAAACCCACTGCCTTTGTCTGAGGGAATGTTCTCTTTTCAGTACCTTGAAGAAGCTGCCAGCAAGCTCTCTTGCTTGGAAGACATACTGTAAATGACTGCCAGGTCGAAGGGACAGAGACAATCAAATAACCGTAAAATTCTCACTTCAGTCAAGATTGCCAACATTTCTCCTCTGCCTTCTTTTTTCCATCAACATCCGCAACTTATCTTTATTTTCCTATAGGAGAATATGTCCTGAAGGATTTTACTCCTACAGATTTTCTTTTGAGCCAAAATTAATTTGGTTAGAAATAAGATATTAGCAGTACTTATGTGCAGTGGCATCTTTTCTTTTTCCCCACTGATTAAATGCACCATTTGAACATAAAATCATAAAAACCTCATCCTGTCTTAGCAGGAAGAGGGAGTAATAATTTTTTTAAGTCAGTTATTAAATAACAAGAATGGGACATGTATAGACTTGTGCAAAGGACAGTGGAGGAAGAGCAAGTAATTCATTTTAAGCATTAGTGATTCCCTCATAGTAATTGAAAACTAGACTATACAACAGCAGCTCTACAGTATGGAGCATGACAAACATAATACACACTGCACTCCTAAGACAGTAGAGCTTCCTGAACATCTGCATTGCATTGCACTTATTGGAAGTCACTTATGCATGTGTTGCCATTTATCAATGACATTGGTGGGATGGAGACACACATTGCTATAAACTTCAGAAAAGCATAAAGCTACACAGCTTTATCTTTACAATGGAAGGCAGAACTCCTTAACCACAGCCATGAGAATTGCTGGACCAGCTGATGGGCCAACTAGAAAGCAGCAGTTATTCCCATAGGAGAAGCATGCCCCTGGCAGCAGCAGCCCAGCCTTCTGCAGATGCTTGTGGCAGCCAGAAGATATTGTTAAGTTCAAAAGGTATCATTCACTGATCAAATAATGACTGACAATGTCCTCCAAGTAGAAGGCAGAAATACGGCAATGTTTTACCTACCAGATTCAACACACAGGCCACATAATGGGTTACATTAACTTTCACCTGCAAAAAAATGCACTGCACCCAAATACACACAGTACAGGCACTTCATATGTTACAGTGACAAAAGAAAACCAAAGAAGCAAACCCGACCTAGCCAATGCTATGTAAACCAAACGACTCAGATGGGTCATGCCAGAGAAGTAGACTTAGCATGAATCACTCAACTGTTCCACATAGTAGGGGAAGTCTTTCTCTCTGCTTCAGCCGCTACGTCTCAGTATTACTCTGATTCCCTCCATCTCCTGTTACTGAGAACTGGCAAAATCCATGACTCACCATGCATCTCCAGATCCTCAACATGTTAATATTCTAGGTATGCTATAGTTTAAAAGAATGAACTTAGATATTAATAGCACATAATAAATAAAATGAATATTTTAGAACCGGGAGTTATTTCTTGGTTTCAATACACATATAATCAGTTAGCCTTCTCTACCATCTTTCACCCCTAAGTGTTGGGGGAGGGTGAGGAGGAGTTATAAATTTTCTGTCATATCAACTTTCTGATTCACCAAGCTCTAAATAGATCAATTTCATGTATTTGCTGTCAGCTTGAGCAAAAACATCACAGTACCGCCAGAAATACACATCTCAGCCTTAGCTGTGATGTGAACTTGATCTCAGCTCAAACTCCAACTCAGCAGCAGTATCGCTCCTTTGTCTGTCTCTATCAGAGAAATAATGAAACTCTGCAAACAGACAGAACACTTACCAGAACTATGTATATTTCAACAGCCAACCAAAAAAAGACAGAGACAAATTTCTCTATGGATTTTACTTCAAAATCAATAAGTCTCACAGACTTCAGTATGGATAAAGAAGAGAAAATGTAAATGTTCACAGCAGAGATTCCACTGTAGCACGATGCTTCCTCGTTAGTAAACGCATGACCACACGTGTACAAAGAAGTCACCTCTAGCTTGAACTGCACTGTCTTCATTTATCTGTCATGGGTTCTGACAAAGCGTTTAAGGAGATTAGAAGGCTCCGAAGGAAGCAACTGTATTTCTGTGCCTGGGGCATACCACTTCCCTGAGCTTGCTAAGAACGGGGCTCAAATATTAATATGTAAGCCATTTGTCAAGGAAACTATGTAGAAAAGCTTGGCAACCACAGGGAGAGGGAAGCAATAAGAGATTGTAGTGCCCTAGCTTGATGTAAGTAGTTAAAAGGAAAAAAGAAAACACTTTCACTTGCTTGCCCATGCTTACAAACTTTGAAGGAAAACAATAAATGGGTGAATGTGAGAAATTAAATATGAAAATTCATCATTTAGAATTAGTATTAACAAGTACTGTCTTCTGCAAGGGACCATCACCCACCAAGATTTAGAATTCAAGTTTTCAACTCTTGATTTCTCCCAGAAATCTCTTTAGTGTAAGCAGATTAGAAAAGCAAGTAAAAAAGGCATCACAGATTAAAAAGACAAGTAATCTAAAACCTTTAGCAAAAAAAAGGTGATGCTACTGGCAAACAAATGATTAATTTAATTAAATGATAATATGATTTACCAAAACCTAGCCCTACTCAGCTTAAGTTGTTCTAGACTTGAAACATTTCCAACAATACCAATAAAACCCATAGGTTTGATCTCTGTTGGCACCAGTTGGATGTACTGATAGATGCACAGAACAGCTCTGTACAACAGCATTTAGGTTTTTATTAAGTAGCATTCCACTCTTACACCACATAACTCTACACAGGATCGCAAAGATCTTTTCAGCCTTTAGCCAATTAAGCCTTACAAGATTCCCACAGGAAAAGTATTGTATTATTTATACCTATTAGTGCAGCAGCTCCTGATTCAAGAGCACTGTACTTCCACATGTTGTTTTCACTTATTTTTTCTTTTCAAACAGTTTTAATTATTTTATTTTCCTCTCTGTCCAGAATTTTTCTGTTGGCAATATTATTCTATAAACAATTTGACAACTATAGTGGCTATTGTGAAAAAAATCAAAATGATTTTAAAGTAGCTTGCCAAAATTACCTATTAGAAATCATACTAAACAGTTGAGAAATACTGAGCCATTATTGTTGAAACTAATTACTGGAATATGCAAATGTTAAGTCTTAAATCTAGATTCCTTGAGGAAGAAATACAGTCACTGTACTGTGTCACAAAAACTTCACGGGCCTTAAAGTTACTGTAATTGTAATTCTGCACTTATTATGATTCACAGATCAATCACAGAAATAGAAGGATTTCACAGAATCACAGAATTGTAGGGGCTGGAAGTGACCTCTAGAGATCATCAGTTCCAACTCCCTGCAAAGCAGGCTCCCTACAGCAGTCTGCACAGCAAGGCGTCCAGGCAGGTATGGAATGTCTCCAGAGAAGGAGAATTCACAACCCCCCTGGGCAGCCTATTCCAGTGCTCCATCACCCTCACTGGGAAGAAGCTCCTTCACATATTGCTGTGGAACTTCCTATGCTCCAGTTTATGGCCATTTCCCCTTGTCCTGTCCCCACAGACCACTGAAAAGAGGTTGGCCATGTCCTTTTGTCTCCCACCTCTGACCACCACGTTTACCAAAACCAAAGAACATTGTTTACCTTGAGGAGATTTTTAGGGGCTTCGTCCTGGAAAGTTTTACCATCTGCTTAATTGCACTGCTGCTCTTACCTCAGGATATGGAGAATGAATTGCATCAGCCTGCCAATCCAACCATGAAAAACAAACTATTACATAGTGGGTAAGTTTTCCACCAGAGTAATTCCTGAACTTCCCCACCAGGACCTGACTGTAGGCTAAGATGGTTGAACTGCTTTTGACAGCAGCCTGCTGCCTCAGTGCAGCATAAAACACACCATGTTTAACCAGCAAGTGGCAGCTACCACAAAGCCAGCACGTGTGGCAACTGCTGAGGAAGGGCTGCTGATGTGCAGGTTTTCTTCTCCTCCAGCTCCCAAGGCACATTATCTCACACCCACCTCATTAGCTTATTGTAATCCATTCCTTGGGTGCAAAACCTTTCCTTCATCCTCCGGAGAGGATGAGGTTATTCAAAGCAATTGAATTTCAGCTAATGACAAGATTCTACACTGTTTAAAAATAGCTTAACTCAGCTTTACTTGCCCTGAAACAATTGTGAGAATTGCCAGAGTCATCTGAGATTCTAATGAATGCAAGACAAGGCAAGAAATGAAGTTAAGAATCTTGAAATCATCTTTATCAGTGGAAACCCAACCAAAAGCAGCAACATGCCATCAAGCCTAAGGACCTGGTTCTGCTGGGGAAAAGGAATCTGGGTCCCTCTGGCACAGCAGCTGACATTTGATGAAGCGTTTTGCAGAACTGGGGCCCAAGTGCTCAGAGTTTACACAAAGCCCACAGTGATTTCAGCAGCAAAGCAACAGAAAGCAAACCTAACCAATGCCCTGAAACAGCAGAGCCATGCATTTGCTCTGCCTCAAAAAATGGTAAGAGCTCCTGCCTAAGAATTTAAAGGTAACAGCACCTAGAAAGGAGAATTGCAATGCATGGTGCAGCCAGCGCAGATAACTGGAAGAAGTGTGAGATCGCCACTGAGAGATACCATGTACCAGACCTAATGAATTCTAAATGATAACCCTTTCTACGACCAGGGGCCAGAGTAGAAATAAATCCCTGCTGGGATTTAAAAGCATTAGAGGATGCTCTGAGCTAAAATCCTAACTGAATGGAGAGGCACAACATGCAAGTCCCCAGATGTGCAAAAAGGTAGGAAATGGTGAATTTCTAAGGCCAGTCAACTACATGGGATATGAGAAGACTAAAGTGAGCAAACTGAGGTAGAAGGCATGGCCAGAATTTCTCTCCTTTAAACATGGAAAAACCAACTGACTATTTCTGTAATGAACTGCTTTGAAATGTGAGGGCAATCAGGTCTCACTTAGTAAAAGAAAACAGAAGTAGCATCTCCAGAGCATCAAACAGGGACAAACCATAGATTTATAACATGTACTAATATATTTTTTTTATTATAAAACTCTGGTATTATATTCCAGGAGTTCCAGAGTCTACCATCCCGAGCACTTACATGAAAATCCTGGTTTAGAATTGCTATATCCTCTACACTTACTAATATTGATGTTATAATTTCCCAGATATAGACTATCACATAAGCAATATGGTGACTAAATTCAATTTTAACATTTCTGTAACCACTATTTATCATTACCTTACCAAGTTCTTTAAAAATGGATTAACTTCATTTTTGCACTACCAGTGTATGACTACATATGTTCAGGGAGCCAAAAGAATTACAGGAAATTTGTACAGCTTGCTGTTCAATACAACATCTGGTCTAGCTTGGCACATCACCTCATTTTCTAGACAACATTAAAATAAGAATACTGACTTCACTTTTGAGCCCAAGCAGACAAAACCATCTTCATTGTGCTTGATGAATCTGATCCAAATGTCCAAAAACAAACTGACAATTTGTTAACAAAAAAACCTAACTAAAACCGCAAAGATTTATATGCATGATTACAAACATCTAACTTCTGTAGAAATAAAATAATGTCGTA
The DNA here is from genome assembly GCF_026119805.1 of Tympanuchus pallidicinctus. Lineage (NCBI taxonomy): Eukaryota > Metazoa > Chordata > Aves > Galliformes > Phasianidae > Tympanuchus > Tympanuchus pallidicinctus. The sequence continues at coordinate 4,384,807 of NW_026294749.1, read as the reverse complement.
ATTTCATATTTATAAATGACAGCCAAGCATTTCCAGTTGTTTACTTATTCCCTTCCACAATCCTCCCTGGTTGTTTTCTTGTTTATTACTAGAAGATTTCATTTATCATGCAAAACAGCTACTTTTTCTCTTTCTAAGCTTTCTTGAGCCTGAAGCAGTAGCAGACAAGTCAGTAATCTATTCTTAAAAGATCACTGACAACTATTTTAATGAAAGGGTATTGTGTTTCTGTATTATGCTGCTAATAGTTTGAAGTTTCCAATATTTCATGGAATGCTAAATGAATATGCAAAGTGTTCCAGCAGAATAGGAAAAACACACAGTATTGAAAATCATTTCTACTGTTTATTAGAGTATGTTCAAGAAAACATTTTAGAATGCAGATCACAGAAAGCATAAGCTTACTCTCCATGGCTGTTAAATGTTAACAGTAACCCTAACAGTGAAAATAACGTGTTGTTCACACACTTGGTTCAGAGTTCATAACAACACTGGTGGCACACCAGTGAAGCCCTCCAAGCACGTTGCCTTGGCTATAGCTGGCTTTAGTTACAGTCACCAAGATGTACTGCTCAGTCCTTACCCCATAGCACCTGGAAGTCCAAATGTTTCTAATGCTCTGTTTTGGGGACTGTTCCCAGCTAAGCCAGACTGGACTTACTACACGTTTTTTAATAACGGTGATTATTTTCTGTCATCTCACCAAAAGAAGTCGCATGCCCAACTGCTGCCTTTGATATTTATTTAGACAAGGTAAAATTGAACAGTTGAACTTTGGTAGGAAATATTTCCATAAAATCCAACAGGCAGCTGCAGCAAAGATGAAAATTCTCAGAATGAAAGTTTTTGAATTCTTACAAGTCAAAACCACTATCCACAACTATCTTGGTCTTTCATGGCACCTAGTTTTCTGCCCTTTTATTAAACACACTGGCATCTGAGCTGAGAACTCTCCCATTCCTTCCATCATCTGCTGGGAGGCAGAGTAGAATAAATGGATTGGCTCAAGCAATTGCTGGTGGCTTTCAGTGTTTCATTCACTCATTGGCACCACAGAGGGAAATTTGCTAAATAAGAATCAAAAGAATGAATAGGAATGTTTAAATTTTCTTCAATGAAGCTGAAGAGCAACACTGTGACAAACGGACGTTTTTTGAGGCACGTCATTTGAATAAGATATTGGGTGAGTTCGCTGCACAGCAAGGTTTACAAACCTTCAATTTAAGCAAAAGAAACTGAAGTCTGTCTTTCTATTTTCATTTACTTCTTGCTATAGGGCTAGGCAGAAACACAGCTCAAAGGAGAAGAAAAACAAAGCAATCAAGAGATCAAGTTAATATTTCAACAACTACTAAAGAGCAGCTACATCATGATAGGGCCTTCAGTCACAGAGTAGTGCAAAATCACATATAAAAGATGTTAGAATCAGCAACTCTGTTCATAATTATAGGAAAAGATTACATATCATATACAGTCAGACAGAAAAAATAAAAAATACAAAAGAGCAAACTCTTGCTTCCAGGCTGATGCTATTTAATTAAGAAAGAAGCAGGGGAAAGGTGGTTTCCAGCATTATTGCCAGTGCTGACCTGCTGTGGGCATTCAGTCCTCTTTACTACTACATGGACTTAAAATAACTATGAAGACTCAATAAGACATTTCAGGTAGAGGACTTAAAAAATGAAAACCAGCTTCTTCTCACAAGAAATTCACAAACTGGGGAAAGCTCTTTATTGTTTCTTCTCTTTGATACTTTCAAATGACTGCTCTTCTCTAGTGTTTATTTTGATGCTATGCAGTGTGAGTAACACAAATACTTCACCAGTGGGAAAAAAATCTGAATTTCAGTCCCCTTCAACTTTTTTGTTGTACTTTTTCTAAGTTTGCTTAAATAGAGAAATAAACAATAAAAATATCTCCAGGTATACCTGCAAATGATGTATGCTCACACTTAAGGCTGAAACACACTGCTTTGCAGAAGGATAGCACTCAACTCGTCCCATGTATGCCTTGCAAAGACAGCCATAAAATCACTTACAGCCCTTGAATCCCACACTAGACAAATCAAATGGTAGGTGTCTGTAGTTTAAGACCTGAACTCAAATCTGACTACTGAGAACTTCAGAACGTGACCCTCCAATATGCAAGGGACACATAAGAAGATATTTTAAGTATCATCATATCCCTGTATGATAATCCTGCATTCAACTGTTCACGTAACTTGTGTTAATCTCCCTACTAATTGTGCCCATACTTCATTCAGTTTAAATTCCACCAGCATCAAATTCAGTATAACAGGACATCTGTCAATTTAACTTCTACCATTTCTTTGTCTCAAAAGTCCCAAGGCTGTTATTAGCAAAACTGTGGGCAATTAGCAGAATTAGCAGCAGATTTGGATTCATCCTCCTCAGTGTTTGTTCCAATTCCACAAACAAGCATGACAACACCAGTGAAATATTGATAGGACTATGAGGACTTCACGTCTATCTACATCGTGCAACCACAGTTGGCCCTCACCTCAAAATAAATACAGCGAATTCTATGCATTTTTCAGCATGTCACTGTTTTCATAACATATGATTGAGCTCATGTTTCCTTCTATAAATACAAATGTTGAATAATTTTAAGAGTACATTGCATAATGACATGACGCATTATGCTGCGTTGCAATAAGGCCTGCACAAATGCCTCCCCCAGAACTCAGCTTTCTCTGAGCACTTTTACAAGTACTCAACCTCAGAAAGCACAGCTTTGATAATCAAAGTTATTAAAACAGCCTCAGAATACCTGGATTTCATCACCCAGCTACCAGCAAATATGGAATTACTAAGGTGCAGACAAGCACCTCCACATTATCTTCTCATTCTGTACTATAAGTCCCACTTTGCACTGAGGAATAATTATTTCCATTTCTTATAGTTCAATTTCATTAAAACATTCACATTTTCTTCTATCCCACTGAGAATGCAGTGGGGAGAAGACAGCAAAGGCACATGGAACTAGGAGACTCCTCATTTCCCTTTTGTGCTTGCATTATAAAAGAAAAGACAGGTAATCTGCTCTATCTCATATTACTATAGAGGCAGAATTTGTTGATTTAAGGACTCCCCACCCAAAACTGTCACTAGCTCTCTATCAAAAATAAAGAGGGTACTGAGTGGGTTTTTGCTTTTTGCAAGGACCAGAATTAGTTTCAGGCAGTATTTTCACGAGCAACCTACCTACCTGAACAGAGAATATGCTTAAGTCTGCAGATCATCAAGAGCTGACACTGCAGCTATGCTGGATAACAGGCTGAAATTCAAAATTATTCTGTCAACCTAGACAAGTGGACAGTAAAATAACAGAAAGATTCAGCAGGGCCAAGTGCAAGTTTTTGTACTTTGGCAGATAATCAACTGCACAGCAAGTGGCTGGATGGCGGGTGCTTCAGATGAAGACACGGAGTTATAATAGACCACAAGCTGAAAACAAGTTCAAAATGTGATTTAAGAAGGAAATAAAGCCATCCTCATACAGGAATATAAAACAGAAGTATACACTCCATAACAGAGGAAGCAGTCCTGTCCGTCCATTTAACAGCAGTAAGAACACAGAATCAAACAGTCACGTGAAGAAACTGTAAAGATTCTTCATATAGCAACAGAAATTGTCACATCTCAAAAAGAACAAACTGTGTGGAAAGAATGAACACATTGGGACTGTTTGGACTAAAGAAGAAAGAAATTGAGGCATTTTCATCCTCATCAAGTCAGATGGAAAATTGCACAGTATAGGGAATAATTTAACCTTGCTGCACGCTAGTTAGGAAAAGTATCAATGTACCTAACCTGAAGTCAGAAGAAATTATGAAAATTATTAGCAGTCTTCCTACAAATGGAGTGAACTACTGCAAGAAAGGGCTCGTGCACACCCCCACTGTTTCATTATTTCATACAGATTTATGGAAACCTGCACATAAAGATAGGTATAAAATTCAGCCAACTTTTGGGACCAAAGAACTGACTAAATTGTATCTCGAAGGCTTTCCAGTCTTACTTTGGTTTGTTGTTTTGTAATGTCTGTGATCATCATTATTATTATTATGTAATGAAAGACGTAACAGAGGCTTACCCCTTACAGGACTAGGCATGCCTTTCTTTCAGTAGCAATTTTAATGGTGCTGATGGCTGTGTGCTGTTTGTATTGCCAAAACTTTAGCAGGTGATGTATTTGCTTAGTCACTGTCATACTTTATCCATCTCAGCATTTATTCAGCAAGTGATTTAACACTGCAGAGTATGGCAGGTGTTACATAAAACACAGCACTATTTTCCATATTATATTCCACTCACTGACATTCCTACTCTTAAATTAACTGGCAAGAGTACAAATACTCACAATCTTCACAAAAATGTCACAAACAGCTGTGTAATACCAGGAAACAGAACACACAATATTCTCTTCCTATTACAACACAATCTCTCAGTGATGTTTTGTACAAAAGGAAATAAAACTGCGTACAAATTGCAGTGGTCACTCAGACACTGCTTGCTAATTGAATGCTGCACCAGCAATATTTGATTTACTTAAAACATATTATGGTTGCATTTCCACCGGACCCTTGGGCTTTCTCCATGATATAGGACAGGCAGAAAAATCAGTTTGGAGTAGGTTTCTCCATAATTCATCCCATTTGTCTTAAAGTTTTGTAGGTGGTCCAGACACAAATTCCCACCAAAATGAATGTCACCAGAAATGTCAGTGTAAATCACATTAAGCTGACAAATACTACTTACACTCCACTTTTCAAGCTGCAGCTGGACTTACTACAAATAGCTTTTTTTTTTTAAGTAATCTCTCATACAGAAGTCAGGATTTCTTTCATTTGCACTCTTAAGCAACGTACTCTGCTTTCTTTTTAATCTCTTTTCTAAGAATAAGAGGACTTAAATACAACATTCAAGATCCAACATTTCAATGGATTATCACTGAAACACTCTCGCTGTTGTCTCCTTCTTACAGGTCAGCACTTCCCTGCTGCTTACTAACACTCCATCTTGGCTAATTCTTGACTAAAGCAAGATTAAGCACGAAGCACAACGTCAGTCTGTAAGTGTCTGCGACTTTATTGCTAGAAGGAACTGAAAACACAATATTTCTCTTCTTAAAGCAACAACTTCTTAATCTGTGTTTCGTTACTTCAACATCTTAAGCAGGTTCAAACATAAATTGCAAGAAACAAGTTTGAATTCACTAGTCTTTCACTTTTTTCCCACAGCTATAACTACGAACAACGGAATAAGAAGGATACACGAAATAATGTCTTTATGTATTTTATGTATTTCCAAGACATTCAAATTCATGTGAAGGCCAACTTTAAACAAGAAAACTGAAAAAAAACTAAAAATGCAATTCCAAAATTGGAATTCTTCTTACTGCATTATACGCATAGACTGCTCCCAGTGAAGAATTTTCACGATGCCCTTCTATATAATCACAGAATCTGCTGCATTATGAGCAAAGCTACTAATTTAATGACTTAGCAGTAAGACTGGAAAGGATCACGGAATCAGAGAATCGCCAAGGCTGAAAAAGACCTCCAAGATCATCCAGTCCAATGGTAAAGGCAAACTAAAAGAGAATATTGTTTCCCTGATACATTGTGTCACACAGGCAGACAGTGTCATCACAAAAAAAGGTTTAGTAACCTCTGCTACTTAGCAAAACAGAAAAGTGCTGTCTCCAACATTCTGACGGTCAGATACAGCTGTCCACCCAAAGTAATAAAGGAAAATCACATCTGCGTTTCGTCCTACTCTTCCTGAACTAATGGCAGTCCTTTAGCACTGAGGTACAGTCTCACCAGGCCATACCTCCATAGTGTCTGCCCCTAAGCACAGTGGTTACCCACAGGAATTCAACTTCTAGACCTTTAAGAGGAGACACTGAGCAGGAATCAGGCAATCCTTCTGGGACATCCTCACAGATCACGTAGACTACGACTCTTGGGAACCAATTAAACCTACCGTACTTCCAAATCCTCTTAAATATTTAAGTTACTTCAAATGAGCTTCATCCCTTGCAGGTATAAATAAAAGAATCATATTACTGACCAAATAGCCATTCCCAGTTTTCATGTTTTTACACAAAAATTAACACTTTTCTCTTGAAGAACAATTCTGACTTTTGGAACAGGACAGGCAACCATACCTTATAAATCATGAACCTGTTTTAAAGACCTATCTCATGAACCCACAAAAACTTACATATTTTTTGTATGGGCGAAAGTAGAATCACAGAATCATAAAATATCCCAAGTTGGAAGGGATCCACAAAGATCTTACTGACATGATCTTAAGATTAGCACTTGTAACTCACAAGTAACACCACTCTCACTAATGCAAACTAGCAATGTTAAAACTTTTATACCTTATAACATAACCACCGCTGTTCTGTTGGCTTAAATCTCAAACAACCTATTTTGATTGATGCTGCAATCCAAAAAAAAAAAAAAAGAAAAAGAAGCATAGAAACAGGTAGGGTATATTTGCCCTATTTGCACTAAAAATGTTAGACTGCATTGCTCCACACACCCAGTGCTGGGGCATTTGTTCACAGGTCAGTTGGGGTCTCAACTCTCCTTGAATTTCCATTTGTTAACCAAGAATTCCTTTCTTCCCCTGCCAAGTCTTTCTTGGCATCAGCTGAGACTCTGCTTGATTTTTCATTCTCCTTTAAAATCGTAAACCAGTTCAACTCTGCTCAGCATTTCACTGCACAAGACCCTTCTCTGAGCTCACAGAGGATACCAGCATAAGGTAAAATAAAGTTATTTTGTAATTGAGAAAAATGAAGCTTCAGCAGCACAGTTTGCAGGCATACTGAAACCAAGGAGAGCTTCAGTTCTGCTCCAGAGTTATCTCACACAATTTAGGACTTTTGACTAGGCTCACCTGCACGATTCCACTGGAATTTGAGCATAAGCTCAAACACAAAGCTCTCCAAGTGCCGCCTGCACCACTACGCCTCTCTGAATCTTTTATGGAGCTAAACGTATGAGCATAGCCCAGGGAAAATTAACAGTCATTCACATGCTCAAATGTCATGTTCCATGATAATTTAAGCTGTGCGGTGTGGCTGCAAAGTGAGAGTTTCATTGCAGTAGCAAAGGGGGACACTAATGTTAATTTAAAATAGATTTTTTCTCTGTTTTAAGAATAACTGAAACCCTTAATTTTCTCTGCACATTATGAAGAAAACAATTTCCAAAATCATTGTCCGTGCTTGAAGTACCTAAAAGTGGGTATTCATAAAATGGGAAAATTTGTTTTCTTCTCTGACCACCAATCCGTGACTGCAGCAGAGTGAAAGGAAAAATACTTCTAGTTGATTTCTATATGCTAAACAAAAAAAAAAAGGAAAATAGAACATGACTGTCTTCTCAACCACTTTGCCTTTTGAAGTAGCTCAAAGTACTCTTTGTCTCCTTTGCAACATAAGCAATGGATATTCCCAAATAAAATATGTCACCACAGAAATGACCTGATGATGCAAACAGATAAGATAGTTTCTTTTTTGTCTTATGTGATGAGGAGTCTTCATTCACGAGCACTGCCTGGTGTATTCCCATAAAAATAGCCTAACTCAACTCAGTAGTTTGATGAAAATTCTTCTATTGCCAATTCCACAATGTAAATTTCAGTACAAGAACATGAGCAACAAGAAGGGAAAGTGATCAGACTTCCTCCTCTCTCACTTCCTCCATTGTTTGTGTACAGGAACTGAGCAGCACAGCCGTACTGACTTCAGCATCACTACAGAGGTTGAAAAGATTTGGCCCTAGAAAGATCTACTGACAGATGATGAAGCAGCAGTTGTACTGCAGAATAACAATTTACAGTAAAAGCTGAATAACTACTTCAATAAAAACATTCATTTCCCTTTTCATGTACTTTTATAACAGTCTTCTACTGCAGAACAGGCTTTTACCATCTGAATGGCATCTGTTTGTTCAATTAGCACGTCAGATTTGGCCGTAGCAGTTACCATCAGCATTGAATGCGTGTTTAAGACACGAAGTTTTAAAGCATATCTATTAATGGCTTAATGAAAATACTCAGCAGAGCATAAACCTTCTGATCACAGAGGAATCAAAACAAACACAGGTCCTTCCTGTGGCAAGCCACCTTCAGAAAGGCTCCTAAGAATCACACCAAAGCAAGTCTTTGTTCTCAAAATGAGTATTCATTCTCCTCAAAGCACCCCTCATGAATGCTGAAACATATATTCCTGTATAAATACATAAATATATACATATAAACACACAGAGAGTCGTTCTGAACTGAAGTTGCAATGTTAACAGTACATAATTATGGAAAACATACTCATGGCAAGCCAGCTGAAAACACAACCAGCACTTCCCAGGTAACACAAAATTTCTACCTGTGCATGTGCAACAGCTTTGCACAGAGCTGGAAGCCACTATGGCCACCACCACTGCAAGGCTGGGAAACACAGATCTAGGCATCCTAGATAAATGAGATTCCTTAAACACAAGCATACAATATGCACACTGTCTTAGCAAGTGGTATTACATACTGCTATTAAAAATGATTTAAAGATTAAAGAGCTCCCACAGCAAAACCCAAATACTACATATTTTGGTTCTCCCTGTACCTTAATTTTCCTTGCTTGTTAATTTCACTAAAATATGGGAATCAGATTTTGTCAGTTAGCAAGGTAATGAAATCTGCAGGTACCTCTTTGAATCCACTTCAGTATACGAGCTGCCAGCACTTAAGTATTACATAATATTAACCTTTCAGACACTGCACACTCTGAGCGAGACTTATAGAGTAATATGTTTATACTTTATTCCATTATTCTTTATCTGTTCTTATGTCTCTTAGGCCCAATTCATCACCAGAATACACCAGTAAAACAGCACTGAAGGCAATCATGTTGTAACAGTCACAGCAACCCTTTGCTTCGGTCATTACTGACTCTTCCCGATGGTCAGATCATCTTGGGGTTTCACTGCATGCAACACACCCCAGGAAGGAGATGCAACAGCACACATCTGAATTTAAGGTGGTGTGAAATCTGAGGTACTCTGTTTTCTTCTGATGCAAAGACAAGAGACAGTCCCTCAGCCTTTTTTGCTGGAATAAGCCCAAAGAAAATGGGAGGATAAGACCCTAGGAGAGGAGATATCTGACGGTTCATGAAAGGCCAAGAGCACTCAGCCCTGTGCTAAATAGCTGCATCAGCAGCTTGTGAAAACAGGGAAAGGGGAATTTTTTTTCAGACCTTAAACCTTCCCACGTTAGAAGTCTTTACAGTGTATTTGGCCAAAATAGAAGTTATCTGAGACATGTTAAGAATTTCCTTAGTTCACTTAGAGCTAATGATTAACAGAATGGAAAGACATCTGCACTGAAGCTTACCATTGTAAGCTCTGTACATACACACACAGTCCTCATCACAAGCAGCACACAATCAAAAAGACAAGAGTGAAAGCAGCAGAGACACTTCATAGCAAGTTTCTTCATTCTTTTTCTTCTAATTTAGCAAAATTAGTATTTTGTGCACTGAATTCTTAAAATCCATCAAGAAAAGGACAAAGCTCAGGGATACTAACTACCTGCACAGTAGAACAAGCATCCGCTTACATCAGGGAATACATATTATCATAATAAAACATAGGTCACAAGAACTCTTAAAAAAAACTGGTCCTTTTTGCCACTTTTAAAATCATATGCCACTATATTCAATGCACAGCATAAGAAAGAAAGTCATAAAGGGCTTGTTAGACCAAAAACACATGTATTTTTCCTTCTCAGGGTGGAACTACTACTAGTTCATTAACTACATGGACTAGAAGGCCATAATACCCAGAAACAATCTGCTTTATTCACTAAAGATACTGCCTTTGCTTAGTCTACTTTATTAGTTTTAAAACACATAATACACTTTGCATGAAAGTGTATATGGCGTTAGGTTTCTGAGTTTTTAAACAAATTCACATTTCCATCTAAACACAACTGCATGTGGCCTTACTCGACGTTAATCGGTAGCTGATAAACAACACGTTTGTCAATCATTATTTTAAAAAATAAAGATGTGTAAATACTAAGAAACTGATTAAATTTGTGTTAGGCTCTGTGATTGCTTGGAAGTGCATAAGGAGTTGCCCATGCCTATAGCAGGGGAGTTGGAACTAGGTGATCTTAGAGGTCCTTTCCAACCCACATCATTCTGTGATTCTATGTAGCGCAAAACTGATGCTAACTTCAACATTAAAGACTACAGCAATTTAAAACAGCTTCTTTCAGGTTTTGCAAAACAGTGAGAGTCAGGTATTTTCAAGAAAATAATACTAGAAATACACAAGATTGCCTACTCCTTTAAAGAACCTGTTTTAAAAATGACTTAAATCAATTCAGCTTGACTGGTGTCTTAGTTTGCATCCTCTTCCATGTCCAGAAAGAAAGTTAAGTTTCACACTGATGGGCAGCAAGCTGCTAGCTCACATGAATGATTTCTCATCAGCATCAAAGGAAGACCTTTATAAGTGCCTTCCCTAACAATCACCTCGTGATGCTCTGAGGAAAACTGATTTCTTTCTAAAGGTGATAGTCTGGAATAGAGTTCCAACTCTCAATTAACCTGGGCTGCTTCCAGCTAATGAAGTAGAAGGGAGGAGAAAAAATACAAGATATATTACATTGCTTTCAGCATACTGATTTATTTATATTCAGTACGAATCTGTCCTGCTTCCAACTTTAAAGGTGAAAATTTGATCAACATATATGTAGGGGAACTGTTATGTCATGATGTGAACTGATGACTGAGCACATGGTGAAAGGCTTGGCTGGTCCAGGAAGCACAAATGCAAACAATTCATCTGTGCTTCTCACCTGACCAGAAGGAGTGGTCCCAGGTCCACCTTCCCCAGGGCTCATTTAAAGGCTAGCCTGCCCAGAGAGAATGTCTCCTGGGTGAAGGTTACTTCCAGAGAAGGGGGTGTTCTATAGCCAGGAGATTCTCACCACCAGTTAAATGTTGAATTTTTTCTGTATATGATTACTGATATTCCTTATAATGTTCTTCTTAGTATCACAAGGAACTCGTCAGAAACAGTTGCTCTGCTTCCAAGGACCAACAATATAGTTAAGCTAAACTCAATTAATTGCATAGTGGTGACTTAGCTAAGTGTCTTCACAAAAATAAAAAGCAGGTTACATAAAGAAAAGAAAACTATAATATTAAGATCTTCTTGAGATACACTGTCTTCAGCTACACTTAATGAGAATGTAGCGCTTCTGGTCCCCAGCACTCCTTGTGACATAGAAGTAAAAGCAAACAGGAATTACCATTGTATCATTCACACCTAATGCCACCAATTAGTTCAGATCACATGGAAGAAGCTGTCATAAACTATATAACTGTTATGCATCTGATTGTTCAGCTCTGTGGCCCTAGAGATGTCAGTGTTGCATGCTTTCTCTGACAGCATGCTGCTTGGTAAACGGAGGATGTTGCTTTCTACTCAAGATTCACTGTCTGCCTCAGTGACAGCCAATGTACCATCTTACAGAGTAGTCACTGTCCTATGAAAACATGGATAATGATGCAATAATCAGGGTATAATCTTTTTTGTTGACATTTTTGGTTGACGTTTTTGTTGTTTCATTTCCTCTAGAATATCATATGGTTAATGTTATACCTGCACAATTACAGCTTATTTAGTACACTGTACAGAACACGAAGCAGCATGTCCCCACCATACAGTAACGATTAAAGAGGCAAAGCAACATGTTTTGTATCATTTCAAAATATTTTGGGATTTTCAAGGGAAGAGATGACTACTCAAAGGCTGCCCCTTCAGTATTTAAAAAAATATTTTAAGATTTTTATTTACAAAGACAAGCAGAGAACAGACAAATTGAGAATAACAAAACAGTAATGCTGATTTCCATCCTTATGTATTGCAAGTCAAAAACATTCTTGCAATGGCACTTTCCTCCCAGCTACATACTGGCAGAAATAGGTGATTAGTTATTTTGTTGGTTCAAACAACAGAGCAGGTGCAACTACTTGCACGATATAGAAAGAAATTATATGATTACATTATTGTTTTAAGGAGTCTGTTTCACTGTACCACAGATATAGTAACTTAGAGCTGTGCTAAGAGAACTGTGGAGCTCTGGCACACTGCTTTTGAGAAACACAGGCATGTCACCCAAAAAAAACTGTGTCCAAAAACCTACGTAATCCCCTTCCAGAGATGTGTACCATGGAAATATTCTGTTATGTGCTCACAACTCCTTATCAAATAACATCCTATGATATATAATGTTTTAAATAAAGAGTAACGGACCACTTTCTTCATGACTGCATTTGATTCCCTCATCTGTTTAACTCTACACTGGTTCAAACACCACCTACAATTATGCCAACACTTTGTCAAAAATAACTTATAAAAAAACCTTATCAGTGCAACTCGAGAGTTGAGAGAAACTCAACATGCCTGTATCCCCCATCACCATCTAGAGGGTGTTAGCAGACAGTGCAGTGAGGTGTGAATAGGAGGGGATGGAGACCTTATTTGAAAAGGAGAGGAAAAGTCTTCATTTATTTCATATGCTGCAAGAATTCTGGGAGAAATACGTCCTGCTTTACCTCCTTTTTAACCTACTCTATCTCCTCTGTATGTTTATTACACTTTTTTTTTTTTTTAACTCCCCATTTAACTGCTTATTGTATTCTTTTTCTGCACTTTCAAAAAACCGCATTTAAAGTTCTTCAATGTCCTTATGTTTCATTGCTTCTAATCAACCTTTTAATCCAACTGGAGCATGCTACATACATGTGTTCCCTCTCAAGGAAAGACACTCATACAGCCATGATACACATACAAGCTCACACACACGATCTCAGTCCCCTCCTGCTGCTCTCTGTAAACATGCTACATTCGCTAGCCACAGCATTTCAGACTTTTGCCTTTATTTATAGTGTCTTTTCCTACTCCTCTAATCTTCTCCCTAGTTTCTAGTTGCCCATCTGCAAGTTGCTGTTTGACCTGTCAGCACCCCAAAAAGCATTCACACTTTCCAATGGTTGCATAGTGCTTTAAACTAAACACTTTCTTCTATTAGCTTCAGCAGATTAGACAGCATCCTGAAAAACAGAAGTTCTCCTTCTATATTCTATGTTGGTTTTCCTTTTGTTACACAAAATTAGGAGGAAGCTTCTACCTGCCTGGGGGTAGGAAGACCCCACAGAAAGATATGGGTAGCTGGACTGAGACCAAGGGGATGAAGTGCTGGGTCCTGTGTGTTGGTCACAACAACCCCAGGCAATGCTACAGGCCTGGGACATAGGGGCTGGAAGGCTGTGTGGAAGAAATGGACCTGGGGATGTTGATCAACATTTGGCTGAACGCGAGCCAGCAGTTTGCCCAGGTGGCCCAAAAGGCCAATAGCATCCTGACTTGTACTAGAAATAGTGTCACCAGCGGGAGCAAAGAAGCAATCATCCTTCTGTACTCAGAAATGGCGAGGCCACATCTTAAGTACTGTGTTTGGTTTTGGGCCCCTCACTACAAGGAAGACATTGAGTTTCTGGAGTGTGTACAGAGAAGAACAGTGAAGGGGTCTGGAGCACAAATCTTATGGGGAGCAGCTGAGGGAACTGGGATTGTTCCTTCTGGAGAAGAGGCTCAGAAGAGACCTCATAGCTCTATGCAACTACCTGAAAGGAAGCTGTAGCAAGGTGTGGGTTGGCCTCTTCTCCAACATAACTACCAGCAGGATTAGAGGGAATGCCCTCATGTTACAGCAGGGGAGATTCAGGTTGGATGCAATTTCTTCTGCAGAAAAATGGTTAGGTGCTGGAAGGGGCTGTCCAGGGAGGTGATGGAGTCACTGTCCTTGGAGGTGTTCAAGAAATGTTTAGATGTTGTACTGTGGGACGTGGTTTAGTGTGGAAATAGGGGTAGATGGGTGGACTGTTGGACTGGATGATCTTGGAGATCTTTTCCAAACTTGGCAATTTTATGATTCTGAATAGATAACTTTTCCCCGTGGAGAACTGGCTCTAAATCACTCCCTGGAGAAGCTTCTCCCTCTCACACAATGTACTGAACTCACCAAAGAAAAATGTCAGAAAATGAAATACCGGAACAAAAACACAAGATTATCCTTGCCCTGCAATCCAATAGTATCCTCCCATTCTTTTGGTCTCAGATTAACCTGTAATGCATACCACATGCACGCCCAACTACAGTACGTATTATTTTGGTACATCTATCTTCCAGTGCCATTATATTTTTCTCTACATGCAGCTCCTGTTTAATAATTATTCCCCTCTTTATTCAGGAGCCTATTAAGAATCCACAAGCAACCAGCAATTTCACTGCAGAAGCATTAAGGAAACAGAATGACTTTTCCAGTTTAAACACTACCCCTATCTAATGAGCAAGCCACCATTTCTTCACCTCACACAAGGTAGGAACAATAGCTGCAATGCTTTCATCCTTCAAGTTAATTGAAAATCTCAGAAGCCTCTACCTACACATCACAAACTTCAATAGGAGTGTCTTCCATCACAATTCACAGGTTGATGGAGCTGTGCACATGTGTAACTTGTGCTAACTACTTCAAAAAGTCCGTAGAGTTTTCGGAGACAACAATCACTAAAACACTGGAAGAAGTCTGAATAACTGCAGAGATTAAAAAGAGAAAGTCAGATACATTTTAGTTGTTGATTTGTTTCTACTTAGGGATGGGTACTGACTTAGTGCTTGGTTTTTTATCTGAAGAGAAAAAAGGAATAAAAACACTTTTTTTCCACTGGAAGTATTTTCTCTTCTCTTAAAATAAAGTTATAAGTCAGGCATCTTAAAGTAAGCTCGTCCTCTGATTTTGAGACAGAAACACAGCAAAATTCACTCTCCTCCGAGTTTGAAAAACAAACCAAAAAAAAGTAAAGCAGAGGTCTCCATGCATTCCTGTCCTTTCATCATCAAATTTTTATCAAGCATCTCATAACCTATGGCATTCTGCTTAAAGTCTCCAGCTTTTGGAATGTGAGGATGAAAGCAGAGACTGAGCTTTAATTCTATTTCCATTCTGTAAGCATACATTCCTTATGAAAGAAACTTAGAAACAAGGGTTACTTATTTTTCAAGCACCGAAAAACAAACAAAATGTTCAAAATAATTCACTTGGAGACATTTTATCATTTCCAAACATTTGTAGGTTTGTAAGACTGCAACACTTTCTTCAAACAGAGCCTTGAATGTCGAACAAACATTAACAACAAAGGTGGCTGGGAAATGCAACCACCAACATTAAGACTTCCCTTCAGATACATGGAAAATAAACCATGGTTTGAAACTACCCGTGTGCAATTTAATTAGCATTACCACACATGAACTGAAGACCAAGCTCTGACAATAGGAAGCATAACTAAACTGTTTACATTTCTTGCAAATTAAGTATATACAGTTTGTGATCTTGGTTTGGATATATGGGAGTACACTGATCATTTTCAACATCCGTGAGGAAAGGATAAAATATGTGAAAAGTTCAACACACAAACTGTGCAAATTGACATACCTGGGGAGGAAAAATAGTAGGCAAAGAGGCAAAGCCGGGGTAGGGAGCAAGGTCAAGAATAATGCCATAATTTATCAACACATATTGGTCTGAGATAGATACCACTTAGGAGATAACTTATTTTGCTGCAGAGTACAATCATGTCAATACTATTTGCACACATGTGTACAGATATCCATGTAAATACGTATATATACACACATGTATACACACTAATTATATACCAGAGGCATTTCAATAATGTCCCTATTAACATTGTTTAACATTTGTCTAGCCCTGAAATGGTCAGGCAGTTGGACTAGATTATCTAAATGGTCCCTTCAAACTCTATTCTGTATATTTGATTAAGAAGCACTACTTATTTACACTCTTCTCTAATGGATTAACTCCCCTATCCAATTTTTTTCTCTGAAATTATCTGGGAGCACGTGATATAATTGCCATTAACCTAAGTCTGAGTGTCTCTCTGAAAGATGTTCCCTGTCCTGGCTGTAAGTTACTAGACAGAACAGACAAAATTCCTCTGACTGTTCTACTCATACTGTCCATCTAGACAATATAATGTTCCACCTTACCTTCACATCTGTAATGGTTGGTTGCTATGTGGCATGAAAAACAAAAACAAGAAGGAGAAAAACACATTTTGAGGAGCAAAGAACTGTTGATTAATGCACATTGTCTTCTATTTACCTACTCTCTAGACAGTCACTCTTACTCACTTTCTTACACAGTCACTCAGGACTTTTTTAATTATTATTTTCATCTCTCCTTCTGAAAAAAAACCCATAAATTTAATTCAAAGACCTCCAACATTAGCATGCCATTCCCTCTCTACCATGCAGCATCTCTTCTGTACATCATAATTTCAGTATCTCAGTCCTTTATGACTGAAAGACAGAACACTGACCTATGGGTCAGATGCTCCATGTAGCAGCACTTGTTTAACTGACAGAAGGACTGAGCCCAACTGCTTATAGAGGCACTAAGTGGAAGACTGGCAGTAAAGAGGTACACTTTAAACATAAATAAAGATGTGTAACAGCAGCAAGGGAAATTTAAAACTGACAGATATTCTCTTTCAAATTTGCCTCAATTGAGGCAAAGGAGCAACTTTCACCAAATCAAAAAAACATTGTTTAAAATGCTGACTCAAAGAACTTTGGTAAATACCTACTCTTTGACCATATTGTTTTATTACTCTCTTAAAACTCTGTTATTTCTATGTTATTCATTGAATGACTGTAGGAACACTTCAGTATCATTGGTTACACATC
The DNA here is from genome assembly GCF_026119805.1 of Tympanuchus pallidicinctus. Classification (NCBI taxonomy): domain Eukaryota; kingdom Metazoa; phylum Chordata; class Aves; order Galliformes; family Phasianidae; genus Tympanuchus; species Tympanuchus pallidicinctus. The sequence goes on along the minus strand of NW_026294749.1, from coordinate 4,367,925 downwards.
AGCCTTGATTCAAAGAAATAATTTATTAGATAGGCCTTACCTTCGATAATGGACCACTTATGCTGTCAGTTAAAATGGAAAGGATGTATGTGTTCTTGATCACTGCTTTGGGGTCTGCAAGGTCCTTCTTTCAAAAAATGGCCTATCTAAATCTGCCAGGCAGGTTTCTCCACGGGTTCAAGTTAGAATAGAAAATGAGCTGAGAAAAATGCAGTAGGATGAGGAACATGCATGGTCCTCAATTGTAAAACTCATCTAGAGCTTTTATATGAAAAAAAAATTGCATAAAAATCTAAGCGTTATTTATTCATACTGTGACTAGACTACTCCCTCATTTCTGAGGTCAGTGGAAAGCCACCTTCAGTATCATACACTAGACTTGAGATGAGCGTCTTAAATTAGTAAAAATTTAAAAAATAAAAAAATTTGGACTCCATTGATGAAAAAAATGCATTGGTTTTCACTCAATCAGTTCTGCCTGACACAGGTGTATCATTCACTCATCCAGATCATCAGCGTTAAGGTTGAGGTACTTGAGCTGACTCCTTTGTGTATGGAAATCTCTCCTGAAAACATCAAGATCTATTTTTGTACTTATATTTGGAGGGGACACAAATAATTGAGGTCAAACTAAATTCAAATGTGTCAATGTGGATCTCCATCATGAATGATGAAGTTTAAAACTTGCCAAAATGCAAACTCGAAAAGAGTGAAAAATCAGTTCAAAGCCATGCATAAAACACATCATTCACTGGAGGCAAACTCATCTGCGAGAAAGTTGCAAGAACACATAAGGACTCTATAAAAAAATATAAACATATGTAAATAATTATACATTTCACTCTTGATTACCCAATAGCTGAAATACCATGGTTTAAATCAGATCTCTGTGATCTCAAGCCATTGCTGACTGAATTGATCACAACAATCTGCAACAATTATCCTAGGATACCACACTACCATTTGGAAAAATAAAATATAAAACCTCACACCGACTAAACAAACAAAAAGAAAATCTGCAACACTTCATTCATGGCCTCCTAAAGTCTATCATTTATCTTGATTCTTTCTGTATGACTGATAATGGCTATTTATTAAAACAGCAAGGCAAAAATAGGTCTACGGGTGGATAATAAAATAATCCAGTAAACATAGTGAGAACAATGAGGTCTTCACATGTTTCCTTGAGCAGAGAGGTAGTATACATTGCACCACAGGGGCTACAACTTGAATACTGCACTCAGTTTAGGGCCTCTCACTGCAAGGAAGTTACAGAGTGTACAGAGAAGTGCAATAACACTGGTGAACAAACAAGAAAACAAGACTTAGAGGTACAGCTGAAAGAAGTGGGGTTTAGTTTGGAGAGAAGGAGGACAGAGGGAGACCTTACAGCTCTTACAACTTCCAGAAAGGAGGTTGCAGTGATGAGAGTTTCAGACTCTTTTCTCGGGTGACATGTGATAGGACGTGAGCAAATAGCCTCAACAGGAAAGGTTTAGACGAATATTAAGAATTTCTTCACAGAGAAGGTGATCAAACATTAGAATAGGCTGTCCAGCAAAATGGTGAAGTCCCCATCCACGGAGAAATTAAAGATGTGTGGATGTGGCACAAGGCTTATTTTTGGAACTTGGTAGGTAAGGTTGGCTGGAGTTGGTGATTTTCAAGGTCATCTTCAACATAGATGACCATGAGAACAAACGCGCCTGAGAGTGGTTTCTCACTCATTCCTCATTCTTTTAGTATTACAGAGAAAACAAGAAAACTACAACATTATGAAAAAAAGTGGGAAAGTTCACAAAGAGAAGAATAATTTGATGTTCCATGCATTATACCCATAAGGACTGGGGATGTACTTCCAAGTGACAGAGAAAGGCCAACAAGTGCTCTCACTTTGGGAAACTGCAAGGGGAAACCGCATATTTGTCCAGAGGAATTTAGGAAGGCAATGAGGCTGATAGCCTCACTGAAGTGATTCTACACCAATGCATACAACATGGGAAATAAGCAGGAAGAGATGGAGACTGTGGTGCAACTATAAAACTATGATCTGATTGCCATCACAAGAAGCATGGGATGAATAACACGACTGGAAGTGGGCTCAGAAAAGGCGAAGTGCAGAGCGTTGGTAATCCCTGACACACATAGAGACTGGGAGAACTCCTAGAGAGAAGCTCTGCCAAGAAGGACTTGGGTGTTATGGTGGTTGAAAACCTGCACACGAGCCAAAAAAAAGGATTAAATTAAGAGAGGAGACATTTAGGTTAGATGTTAAGAAGAAATTCTTTACTCAGAGGATGGTAAGGGAACGGGCTGCTGAAAGAAGCTGTGGGTGAAGATCACCCCAGCAGATCTTCTAGACCAGGTTGGTTGGAGCCCTGGGGAGCCTGATCTAGCGGGTGGCAGCCCTGCCCACAGCAGGGGGTTGGAACTGCGTGGTTTTTAAAGTCCTTTCCAACCATTCTATGATTGGCTGGTGAAAATTCAAGTCACAAGCTGACTAAAGAGAAGAAACTGAAAGATATAATTGATTCCAATTCAAAACATGCAAAGACTTCCTATCAGCTCTTAATGCGAGATTCCTTGGTGATTTTAGAATGCAGGAAAGAAAAACAAGCAAAAAAACTCCAGCAGATGGGTCTAAATGAGGAGAGCAGAGATAGTTGACTAACTAGTCTGAGAGGAATAAAAATAAAATGGGAACAGTGCCACAGTCTTATTTTTTTGTTGAGCCACCTGGAGAGGTAGCAGACTTATCAATGAATGCCAAAAATGAGTAGTGCCCATCTGCTCACCCTGATAAATAACCCTCACTAGAAAAAAATATAAAAGAATACAATTCCCTCAGCACTACTCACATGCTTTCAGCAGACCTGTTTGTTTAAAATATTTATTTTTGTATTAGAGATTTACACCTGCTTGCCCTGAACATAGTAATTCTTTAAGATAACCCTTGGAAGCACATGGCAAGTCAGTAGCTTTAAGAATTCATGACGACAGACAGCTCCAACAACTTCCTTCTAAATAAAGCTCTATAATTATTGCTGCCTTCAAATTGCCTGTGAAAAGATGTTGCTGGCCAACTAAATGAACTGATAACAATAGCTTCAAACAGGAGAGGCAGTTAAAAGTTTAAAAAGTTTGTATTCCTCTTCAGATAAGAGAAGTTGAAAGTACCTCTGTTCACAGAGAAGCCTAAGAGCAATGTTATAAGCTCAGTTTATCTCCTCTGCTGGCCACACTGAACAGTTACGGGTAAAATCCTTCAGCTGATACTGAATGTGAATTGAGAAAGAACATCAGAGCCAACAGAAAATGATACGGGCACTACTTGGGTCTCCCAAAGAATCACTGCAAAAAGAAAAAAAAGATGAAAACTAAAGCATAGCTGGTTCATGTGTTTGAAAGTAGAATGACTCTTTATTAGCACTAACTTGTACCAGCTGTCAGATTTTGCTTTTTATTCGAAGAATTGTGTAAGAGCTTGTAACAGAAATTCAAATGCTCCAGGATTGATTTTCTGTTTCAGATCAATGTATTTTTTCGCATATGACAAATGCAGCTAAAAAAAATCCACCACCTTTGTTTTGCCACCATCAATTCTATCACATCAGGCAATTCTACCACCAAATTGTCCAGGTTTCTTTCAAAGGTGGTTGTGAATGTATAAAGTTATCATATCAGTACAGTTTCCTTTACACTAAGACTTGTACACAAATATTTGGTGATAACTTCAGCATTTCATATAACAAAAGAAATAAAAAGGAAGCTTATAAACAGGAGTGAGACCTACTTTTTACATGGGCAATGTACGATAAGGGGGAATGGTTTTAAGCTAAGAGAGGAGAGATGTTCATTACCTTCTAGGAGAAATTCTTTATGCAGTGAGGCAGTGACACAGCTGCCCAGGGAAGCCGTGGTGCCCCATCCCTGGAGACTCCAGGCCATTTCGGATGGAGCCCAGAGCAGCCTGAGCAGGTGGCAGGCAGCCCTGCCCATGGCACAGAGTTGCAGCTGGGTGGGCTTTAGGGTCCCTTCCAACCCAACTCGTTCTGTGATTCTATGAAAAATGACCGAATTAAACTTGAAACACACCTCATACACTGCATGTATGAAGAGAAAGGATTTAACAGAAATAATTTTTGAACCATTGTGGGTTAAGAGAAAGAATTGCCAGGTACAGTGCCAACCATAGAATTTCCTTTAAATCCAGAATTCTTCTTAAACCTGGAATCCAAATGAGAAAGACTTCCACCAAAGCCAATGCACTCCTGAGATCACGTCACAGATTTTTAACTATAGCATTATTCTCAAGGCATCCCCTTTCTAGTCCAATGGAAACAGAAGTTTGTTGCTTTTCTTTGTTAAATATTTTTTCTAAACATATGGAACAAAGCCTGCACCACTAAAAATTTGTATGCCAAACAGGCATCCTAAATTCTTAATGTCTACTATAAAAACGCATCAGGAGGAAAGTTAAAGTTATTATAACGTTAATCACCCAATACATTCGTAGCAAAACACCCCTTCACTTCTTTAGTTGCCCGTATCTTACTTCTAGTCATTTGTGTTTCAGTATAGCATATGAGTATGCTGTGGGAAGCAGATCTTGACCACACTAGAAACAAGAAAGAAAAGACAGAAGTAGGCAGTATCCGGATCCAATCCATTTATTTCTAAATGGCTTTGGATAGGGCTCTGCTGCTGAAGGCTTCCACCCATATCTTTGAGTATGAATCCTAACCAAAAATCAAAGATGCAACACATTTTCATTTTACGAAGCATTTAACAGTTTCACATTGTGAAAAGGAAAAAATTACATTTATAAATGGTATCACTGATCTGTGCTTACAGCTCACTGAGACCATTTAATATTGCATACAGTGAGTTTGCTGGGACAGGGTTTATCTTAGAGCAGAGCATCTTGCCTCTAGTGTGCATAACGCTATTTATTTAAGAAGGCATTGTAATTTTCCAAATAGAAATATCCCTAAACTTTTGTTTTCAAAAAGATTTCACTGTTTTTCCTCACTGCACACAGAATTATTCAATAGTTGTTTATTACAAAGCAAAAAACTGAGTTTTTCCTTTCCGTCCAGGCTACCAGATTCAATAACACTTGGCACCAGTCTCCCTGAAAATAAAGAACTTACTAACTAGCCCAACCATAACATTAATACTTCTGGAAACCATCATTTACAGAAGCATAAACAGCAAAACAATCCATTCCAACTTAGAAGCATAGCCCAGAGGGCCAGTAATTTGAAATAGGCATAATAGAATTAGGCAACTTATACGGTTGGAGAACAGCATGGAAAGCACGGAAACCCAGTTTTATATGAATTCTTTCAATAAGCTGATTTTGGTTCAATTCTTCTCTCAATCATAGGCGCTGTGTGGAAAATGGCTTTAAAAGTATAGTTTTCAACTGATTTAAAAGTCTTCCTCCTAAGAGAGCAGACATCTGAAATGGGATGATTTTAGCCACCCCAGAAGAACAAATTAAATGCATTAATTCATTCCTGATGTTGGCACTGGTTATATTCCCATTCTAACATTCTCCTATAGCAGTACAGAGCTTTGTCAGTCGAATCATCATTTTACACTGTTTTGTGCATCCACTCTAAGCATTTGAATCTATTTTAATTACTTAGCCATATCACAGTGTGCTAGAGTGATTTCTTTTTATTATTATTATTATTTTTTTCTACATTTAAGTATTTCTGCTAGACGTTCTGGCCAGCTTGGAAAACAAGGAAACCTCCATAAGCAAAGCAAATAAATGAACAAACCAGATGCTCCTTATGTAGTAATGGTTCTTCATTCCTCTGTTGACCCAATCCTATCTTGAAGCACCCAGTTTTTCATTGAGAAAATATTCTTTTTCTTGCAAAAAAAAAAAAATAATCAAAAAGAGAGCAATGGAACAAGAAATATTCAGTTCCCAACCTAAGAATATCTGTTTCTACAACATCTAGAGAAACTGAGAACAGGAGGTTTTCAGGTTTTTATGTCACTTGCAAGACATCCTGTTGCTACCAAGGAATGACAGAGAACTGCACAAATGCAATGGTCAGCTCAGTCTTTATTCCTGAGTATTTAGAATCACCCTTTAAAAATTATAATTATTTACTACTTCACATAAGTAGAAATGATGATAATGAATAGAAAACCAGAAGACCAATTGCACCACACAGCAGTCATCAGTGCTGGTGCAAATCCTCCAGAACAAAGTTTATTCATATCCAGGATTCTATGCAGTCAAGGATCAGAGAACATTACACTCTTCCCTCAATAATTATTATGAACAGCATTCTACAGAAAGAACACATCTCATGTTAATGCTGTGGTTCCCTATGAGTACATAAGCTAAAGAGCTCAGTTCCAAATGCAAATCAGAGTTTATAAACATCAAAACATGCTGGTCACTCCATCAGAAGAAAAACCTATTAGCAACCATTAGTAGGAAATATCAGCATGGTTTTCTGCAAATTTTGTATTCACAGCCAGTGATTGATAAGATCATTATTAAATATCATAAGTCATGCTCTAAACAGGTATGGTTTGTAAGCTGCAAATCATGCACAGTACACAGTGGTGCATTTTAAGAGTGAAATAAAAATAAGACACCATTTCATAAGGTAAATATATTACCTAATACATGCTTGGCAGATCACCATCTTAAGGAGAAACAGTAGTAATATTACCTCCTAGTTTCTTTTTTTTATTATTATTTTTTTATTTTAATACAAAACCTCATACTTCAAGCAACGGAAAGTAATTCAGTTTTAAGTTACTAGCTTACTTTATTTTTTTAATCAAATTTTGAATATATCCAGTAACAGAACAAAGTCACTTCAGTCCATATTTTGGCTTGATCATTCATACTGAAAGCATGTCTCCAAAAGGCAGCCTATTCAGTTGCAACAGTGTACGTTCGTGTCTATGTGTGCATTTCTGTACACATCCACATGGGGAACAATGTCTGGAAAATACATTATTCTTTGTCAAATCACTTCAAATTACAAGGGAGATTTTTCCTTGATTGTTCACACAATCAATTTGGCATCAGTAAGTCCACAGCATATAAACTGTCTAAGCAAACATTGGGATATTGCTGCCACTTTAAACAAAGCAACAGGAAAAGAACACTGAAAACACTGAGAGCTACATTTCTCCTGCTTTTTGGAATCACAGCAACTTCCTCTGAAGTGGGAAAAAAATTAATGCATATGGTTCTCAAAATGGATAATCAGCTACTGCTGCTAATTATTTATTAATTATTGTGGCTTCCTCCCACTGGTGATGGGTACCACAAAGGAACAGCTTTCTCAGAACAAGTAGAAGATCAGAAAAACGGAGCTTTAAATGGATCCTTTCCAGATCTGCAGGGCTAAATGAGTAAGAAATGTACATGTAAGGAAAGGATGATTTGTTAAGCATACTTTCAAGATACATGAGCCACTCAAGATACATGAGTTTAAGTTCAGCCACTTCAACTTAGTCCATTTCAGAAACAAGTCTGAGCTCCAACGCATGATCGAGATACAAAGTCCAATGGTTTAGAGCTGGAACTCTCCATGTCCCAGCTCTCAGCATGCTAATCCTTGTTTGAAATATCAGGTTCAAGTCCCCTATGGAACTACTGCATCAGTTATGATGAGGGTCTACCTCCCACATCCTAATTTCTCTCAATGGTTATAGTCTTCTGCAAAGCAAAGCTGTCCACCATGAGAGCCTAATGACAGCAAGATATGGACAGTCAGAGCTTGGGTTAGGGCAATGTAACAAGGGAAAATCAGAAGCAGTCTAGTCCAACACCCCATCCAAAACAGGTCCAGTTAGTGGAGGTTGCTCAGGGACTCATACAGTTAGGTTAGAAGTGATGGAGTTTTCACAGTTTCTCTGGGCAACATAATTTTATCTATTTAGAATTTGATGTTCTGCCCCATTGGTGTCCAAGACGGCCAAGGACATCCTGGCCTGCATAAGAAACAGTGTTGCCAGCAGGAGCAGGGAGGTGATCATCCCCCTGTACTCAGCACTGATGAGGCCACACCTCAAATACAGCATTCAGTTTTGGGCCCCTCACTGCAAGAAAGACATTGAAGACCTGGATGTCCAGAGAAGGGCAGCGAAACTGGTGAGGGTCTGGAGCACAAGTGTTATGAGGAGGGGCTGAGGGAGCTGGGATTGTTCAGTGTGGAGAAGAGGAGGCTCAGGGGAGACATCACTGCACTCTACAACTTCCTGAAGGGAGGTTGTGATGAGGAGGGGTTTGGCCTCTTCTCCCAGGCAACAAACAGGACCAGGGGAAATGGCTGCAAGTTGTGCCAGAGGAGGTTTAGGTTGGACATAAGGAAGAACTTTTTCTCTCAGCGAGTGGTCAGGCACTGCAATGGCTGCCCAGTGAGGTGGTGGAGTCGCCATCCCTGGCAGCGTTCAAGAGGTGTCTGGATGAGGAGCTGTGAGATGTGGGTTAGTGCTTGTGGTAGCTGTGGTAATGGGAGGACAGTCGGACTAGATGATCTTGTAGGTCCTTTCCAACCTTGTGATTCTATGATAAGTTTGCTTGATAACATAAAAAAGCCTTATAGTTAACATCTTCCAAATGGGTGAATAGGCAGAGAAGTCTGGTTTCAATTGCATAACTTGGGAAATAATCAAAGCTACACAAATATCTTAAGTAACACACACACAAAAAAAATCAAATTTACACATTTATTTCTCAAGCCTTATAAAGCAGGTTTTACCATCTTCATTGTCTATGCCTGATTTGAAGCGTGTGATAAATAAATGCCCAAATGTCTTTTGTTTCTGTCTAGTTACTAACATAAGATACTGATGGACTTTGCAACTCTGTATGGTGAAGATGTCAGAATTCCCCCTACTCCTCCAAGAGCTGCTTATCCACAGCACTGAGAAAGAAAATGTATGTTTATGCTGGAAGAATACACTGATTTCTATAGTGAACCAAATAGCCAGAATTTTAAAGTAAATATGTAAGTGAGTAAATAAGACTAATTCATTTCTTGGTCTTCGACTTGCAAAATAGGTTCTTCATTTCGGGTTTTCTACTTCAGAACATCACACCACAAAGCAAGAACAGCTTCCATTAAAAAAATAATTCATTTAAGATTCTACATCACTAATGGAGATGTTCATTTGAGGAAGAAGTTTGATACATTTATGACAATCTACTGCATGCTTCTCTGTATTATGGCAACATGCTATCAGCTTCTGAAGAAGTGGACACACCACTGTAAAGTTGATTGTTTAAGCAGCCTTCCCTCTGCAACAATCTAACAGCTTACATATGTAGTTTCTTTGAAATCTCAACATGTTCTAATGGTCTTCTATACCAGAGAAAAAAGTCTTCTGCTTCAAGTCCTCCCCTGCAGACACATATTGTTCTTCAGAAATAGAAATCCATGTGTTGTCTTCCACACTTTTGCATAAAGTGCCTATTCTCTGTTCTTTTAAAACACTTCAGAACAGTGCTATTTTCTTTTTCACTTATGTAAGATGTGGAAGCCAATGGAATACAATTCATCCTCAGTACCTCAGAGTAAGCTTTTCGTAGGCAAACAGCAAAACCAACAAAACTATTTCCTTTGTGTCTGGAAGCAAAGCTCGCTTGCAGATTCACTGATAAGGGAATCTTATCACCCCATTATGGGTGATAATCATATATATAATCATATTCACCCCATTAGCTCTGCTTCAGTTATTAACGCCTGTTAATAGGGACTCTCTCCTCTACTAAGCCTTTTTCTCTCAATTAGCCCATGTAACTTCCTGTCTTTGGGATCTGGACATCCCCTGAGAAATCTGACCAATGTAAGTGGAAAAAGAAGGACTAACAGCAGATGTTCAAATACCATCTTGCAGACCTCACTTCCTTTCCAAATCAACATTTAAGAACCATAATTTGCAAGAATAACTTTAAACTCAACTGTGTCTGCAAAAAGTGACTGCAAAACAAAGTAACAGCTTAAGTGAATGTACCATTCTGGTTCTCAGAAGTGACAAATTCTCCTCTCCGGTGAAGTACATTGCTAAATAACTTACAGACAATCCGCTACCCTGGGAGCAGATTATGCTTATATATAATCTGTTCACTCCTTCAAAGACAGTTCATCAAGTATACCTACTGTTTCCACTGCACAGCAACACATTTAAGTGTGAGCAGATTGATCAACAGCCAGAAATCTGAAACAAACTACCACTGCATTTCAGCTGAGACAAACAGAACTAGTAGAGACTGTAAAGTCAATCCAGACACGCGCAGAGTGGCTGTGCTGCACCCAGACTGCATATTTTTCTGTAGGTGATCCTGGGCAGAGAGGTATGTCAGCCTCCATTTTCCAAATGGGGAATTTCCTCTCTTTTGAAAGGACTGGGAGGTCCAAGAGCAATGATGAGAAGTGTTTGAAACATTAGACTACACTAGACTGTATGGAAACAGTAGACTACATCATAGCTGGATAAGTAAAAAACTAATATATTCAAACACAAGAAGTCAAATCCTAAATTCTATTCAGCAGATAACCACACTCCAATTACATCCTCAAAAATCTTGTGGCTGTTACGAAACAGCAGGTTTGGGATTGTTTTCTTCTTTGTTTTGTTTGTTTGTTTGTCTGCTTTGGTGTGTGCATACAATGATAACCTGATTTTTACCTGTGCTCTTACATACACATACAAGACATACAACACGCAAGATTAAAAACCTTTTTTAGATAGATATGACAGAAAAAGGCTTTCCTGGGTCCCTTCTAAAATTGAAATGCAGAATTAGCAATGCAAGCTCAGCTATTAGCAGCTAGAGAGAAGAAAAGACCTCTTAGAACACAGAATCACAGAATTGTAGGGGTTGGAAGGGACCTCCAGAGATCATCGAGTCCAACCCCCTGCCAAAGCAGGTTCCCTACAGCAGGTCGCACAGGTAGGCATCCAGGCAGGTCTTGAACATCTCCAGAGAAGGAGACTCCACCACCTCCCTGGGCAGCCTGTTCCAGTGCTCCGTCACCTCACTGTAAAGAAGTTCTTGCGCACATTTGTGCAGAACTTCCTATGCTGCAGTTTCCAGCCGTTTCCCCTTGTCCTGTCTCCACTCACCACTGAAAACAGTCCTGCCTCGCCATTCTGCTCCCCACACCTTAGATATTTATAGACCTGGATCAGGTCCCCTCTCAGTCTTCTTTTCTCAAGGCTGAACAGACCCAGATCACTCAGCCTTTCCTCATAGGAGAGATGCTCCAGGCCCTTCACCATCTTCGTGGCCCTCCGCTGGACTCTTTCCAAGAGATCCTTGTCTTTTTTGTACTGGGGAGCCCAGAACTGGACACCTGCTCCATTCCTTCTGCCGGTCTGAATCACTCTAAAACATACACGGACATTTTGTAATACTTGCAGCCCAAAATCATTGCAGATTGTGTACATACACTCAGAGTGGCCTGAGCATTTGTTGTACTTATTTAGGAGTAACATCTGCCTCAAAAATAGCGTGTTTTGTGCTACGCTGCTACCAGTATGGAAAATCTCTCTGGTAAAGCAGTATAAAACCCATATAAACATTTGTGTTGTATCAAATCTCAGCAGCTTCTTGGTATACTATTTAATGTTGCTTCAGTAGTTCTTAAATGCTCCCATGAAAAAAAATTAGGCTCCTTTTAGTATCTTCTGACTGACACAGACCTCATTTTTGGGGTATTTTTTACTGACATGTATGCAACTGAAACATATGAGAATCCCTATTTCTTGGGCTGAGAACTGGGCGCAAACTATAGGAAATATATCCAAATGCTAGTGATGGACTCAAGGCCAGTTACACAGCTGCTAAACTGAGAAAGAATACAAGCTAACATTCCACTCCCTACTTTGCTATTTATACCTACTCTTCCTACTTACCCTATTAATGCTTAAGAAGCCTGAGCTTTCATAAACTCTTAGACTGTAAATCATTCAGCCTCACAATACCATCTGCCAATATTTGCAAAGCAAACATAGAACAGATCCACACGGAACCTCTGTGTTCAGTGCAAATACACACAGTTGGTCCCTTCCTTGCACTGCACAGTATCTTCACTTCATAAAGTGCCGTACAGCACTTAAAGCATAGAGACAGCTCAGCTCACCTAGTAAGGTGTGATGTAACACAGAACTATGATAGAAATCTTGTCGATGATGAAGGAAAACAGTGTTTAAAATGCTTAGATGAGACATTTGGCCACTGTGAACTATGACAGAGCAATGCTTTAGCCTACAAATCTGATGCAAACCTGGCTTAATACAAGCGGTTTCTACCTGCCTGACCTGGAAATTCACATAGAATGTAAAGGTACCTCCCAAGATTAAGCCATGCCACTTTATGTAATTTAAACAAACAGAAAGCATTACTGGGGATACTCTCAATACGATCCATTATGTAAACATAAATTATTGTATAATAAACATAATATAAACATTTGTCATCAAAAATCCTTGACGTTTATGCCTACTTTTCCCACTTACTCAACAAATACTTCAGAAGCCTGCTAGCATCCATAAATTCTTAAACTGTAACTCTTTCAGACTCATAACAGCATCCACTTTATTCTCTGGCAAATTCAATCTACAGCAGTAAAATAGCTTGCTTTTAAATGAAGGTCCAGCCACCATTATGAAAACCAAGATCTATGGTATCTTTATCATAGATACACAAATGTGTTTGTTGATACAATTACCATTGCAGTTGGTAAGGCACTAAGAAGCCAACACACCAGCATTTCCCATGCTTGCTGCTAATTAGATCATATGCATACAGGTTCAATCCAAGGATGATCAAAGCCAATGAAAAAAAATGCCCATTTAATTCAACATTCTGTGGATCAGTTCCAGACAGCTAGCTGCTCCTCTTCCTTCTTTATCAAAAGGACTCCAACAGTGCGATAGTGAAGAGGACTCCAAGAGTCTACAGATTTTGTATCTTCTCTTGGATCTGAGTTCCAAGTGAATTATTTGACAGCTGACTACATGATACACAATTAAAGAATCTTTTTTCATAAAGCTGCTGTAGAGGATACTCCCAGTTTTGAAGGCAAATTGGCTACTACTGCTTCATGATTTCAACTGTTTCTTTCACAGACAGGTTTACCTTCATTATGAAGGCATTTACGTAGCACATTGTTCATTGCTGCAGCAATATATTGTAGAATCTGAACATGTGAAATGTCAATCCAGTGTACTTGAAACATAGCACTGAATTTAAAAGGCTTCCTAAAATTGAGACATCCAAAGTAAGTGAACAAATACTCAGATCAAATAATTGCCCATTTTTAATTGGATGTCAAATGCAATGCCTCAACTGCTAGACAACTTCAGCCAGCTGAACACTACATAGGCAATCAGATAAAAAATATTTGTCTCTATTCAAGAATCAACAGGTAAGTGAGAAACTGAAGCAGTTGGCTTCTGACAAGAAGACCAGTGTCAATGACTGAAAACTCATATTGCTTCAACATGGGGACAACAATTCTTAAATGAAAAATCATTTTCAGAAAATTTCCATCAAATTTGTATATGCAATGCCAACTAGTTGTCCACTTTACATCTTTCATGCCTTAAAACAGACATCAACTGTTTCTGAATGGACAAGCCATTGCCTTTGATCAAATTCATTGCTCTTTGCACCTCCTGCTCCATGTTAGAGACCCAACATGGAAAAAAAAACAAAAAACAGGATGGTGCAAGTATAGCCCTTATTAACAGACCTCAGATTTCCTTTGCTGCAGCTGCTCAGTAGTCCCAGATGGCCATGCTCCACTCCTGTGGAATAACCCAGCAGCAGCTCAACATCACACAGCCATTCACTCATACCCCACAAGTGTTACGGGGAAAAGAATTGAAAACAAAATAGAATTTGTGTTATGATAAAAACTGATCACCAAAACAGAAAAATAAAAGCAGAAATGCAGTAACGACACACATAGCTGCAATGCAGTTAATTGCCATTAACCAGCCACCACACAGCACCAACATGATGTCCACCAGCAACATGAGGTCCCACTCCCACTGACCAATGCTCAGCAACCCCAGAGCAGCAACCAGTCAACTGCCCCCAGCTTTACAATCTTCCTGTGTGGGGTCCAGAATATCTCTTGGCCTGATTGAGGCTCCTGTCCCACCTCCAGGCTGCCCCTGCCCCAAACCCATTACTCAGCAGCATCCAAACAGCAGGGTGCTGTCAGCAGTAATTCAGCTGAAATCCATTCTAGATTAAGATATAAGTAAAAAAATTCTCCCTGTAAGTTCACCCAGACATTAATATTGTTCTTGAAAAACACTTGAGAGCCTTTGTTCTGCTCTAAAACACTGTTGCTGGTTCACTGTCAAAGGCCCATTATCTCTGAAACGTGTAAAGGGGTCCCATGATTTGTAGAGAGAAGTAAATCGCACTTACTCTGATGCTTTTTCTTTACATAATGCAAAAGCCTTTACTGTTTTGGCATAATTCCCCATTTCTGAAGCCCTTTTCTGTTGACTGAGTGAATCAGAAAATGAAGATGGGATTTGTTTATTTCTCTATTTAAGTGCAAGCGATTTAGGCTGCCGTGTTCTGGTCCTGCAGAAGACCCCTTCATTTTACAAGAACAATTTAACCCCAAGTCTCAGGCTAGAACTGCTGATAGAGACTACACTACAGAATCTGTTCAGAATCACTGTACCACAATTTACATCCTATCTCAAGTCACATGGGCTGTAGATATTAATAAGACAAGAAAAAAAAAAACATGAAAAAAGCAACTGGCCTATAGAGTGCTATACAGAAAGGTGGAGGGAGCGGGGGGAAGCAACCTACATGTGGATTTCCAAACACTTCAATCCATTTCAATCCAAACCAGCACCACTACAAAATGCTGGACAAACATGAACAGCAGGATTCACAAACAAGACAAAGGGCTCTGTCAGCAAATCTCATGCAGACGCAGTTTTTGTCTCAGGACAACTGGCCTCACAGAAATACAAATTTTAGAGGGGAAAATAAAAAACAGACTGCAGCGCTGAGCACTCTCAGTTTTATTCCTTTACCCTGTTCTTCCTAGCAAATGTATTTACTCTCTATATATTTTTAACTACTCTGCTGTTACTTCCTTGACCCCAGCAATAAAATACATGTGGATGGACAACCTGCTCTTCAAAATCCCACATGAATTTATCACATCTCTGTGCTGCCTCATCAGCCTTCCAACACATTGCTGGCCTGCAATATGACTGACTTTGCTCTTTTAGAAAACAAGCATATTCAAGAAGACTCACATGAATTAACTGCCTAGCCAACCTTCATTAACAAGCTTTAAAATTTCACTCTGTTTATCCTACATTACAAATGCACAAGCATTACCAAAAGACAGAAAACACACTTTGAAAATACTGTGCTTATACTGTGAAATACTTTCTGTATCTGCAGCTAAAGAAACGTATTAACTATGTTTAAAGCCTTAGGGTAAAAAGCGTAGTCTTTTTCCTTAAAATTACTTTAACTGCAACAAGTGATACTGACTTATAGGCAGTGATGCTAAGAAATATTCATTAGAAAGTTTAAAAAATAATTCTTCAATTTAAAATTCTGCCTACTCAAATAAATATCAGTCTAGTTTTAAAATGGATTTGCTTAATCCCATTCTTATTTCCTGATAGAATCGTGCTCTGGTTCTGTTGAAGTTTACAGCTAGGATTGATTTAGCCAATTACACTTCATAGTTATTTAAGCATACCTACCTCCTAACACTACAATTGACCATGTTAGAATACCATGGACTTTACAGTGCTCAAAAAAGGTGTTATCTCCTGTAACTTGTTAAAGGAGAACTAAGTATTCTGTAGCAAACAAAGCAAGGAGAATGTAAATTTAAACACTAGTTTAAATTAAAGAATCACAGAATTGTAAAGGTTGGAAGGAATCTATAGAGATCATTGAGTCCATCTCCCCACTAAAGCAGGATCCCTACAGTAGGTCACACGGGCAGGCATCTTGAATGACTCCAGAGAAGGGGATTCCACAACCTCTCCGGGCAGCCTGTTCCAGTGTTCCATCACCCTGACCAAAGCTCTTTCTTGTGTTAGTATGGCACTTCCTACGTTCTGGTTTTCTACTCGTTGCCTCTTGTTCTACTGCTGTTAGTCATTAACAAGAACTCGACTCCCGTGCTTTAGATTCTTATAAACAGTTAAAAGAACCCCTCTCAGTCCTCTCTTCTCCAGAGTTCCAGGTCTCTCACTCAGCCTTTCCTCATAAGGAAGATGCTCACAGCCACTCACCATCCCTGCAGTGCTCCAGCTGGACTCCCTCTAGGAGATCCCTGGCTTTCTTAAACTGAGAAGCCCAGAACTAGGCACAGTACTCCGGATGAGTCAACAGGGCAGAGATGAGGGGGATCACCTCCCCTGACCTACTGACCATGCTCTTTTTAATGCACCCAGGATATCATTGGCCTTCTTGGCCACAAGGGCACACAGCCGGCTTGTGGTCAACCTTGTTGTCGTCCACCAGGACACCCAGGTCCTTCTCTGCAGGGCCCCTTTCCAGCAGGTCAGCCCCTAACATGTACTGATGCATATAGATATTCCTATCCAGGTGCAAGACTATACACTTGCTCCTATCTCTATCCAGTCCTGCTACCAGAGGATAGAAGAAAGTGTGACAGTTCTACAGTAGAAAGAACATGACTAGCATTACTAACTTCTTTGTCACTAAGCTAGAAAAGAGAATATATTGGGCCTATAGCATGCACCAGTCTAGCACAACGGGCACTCAAACAGCTTTGTGCTTTATTATCTTTAATGTTATCAGGTAACAAATGCTATAAGTGTATAAACATTAGCAAGCCTTAAGGCAGATAAAGCACAGTACAGAGAATAAAAAAACCTTTGCCTCAAGGAAGCCATATATTTTGATTGTGCCAGAGAGCCCTTCTGTCACACCAGATACTTGAAAATAATAGCCTTTAAAGAAAGTCTTAGTGAAAAGTAAACACAGAGCTCAGTATACATATCTCAAACTCTGGTACATGGAAGTATTCCCCATTCTACTCTACAGAAAACAAAGGTAACATAACACCCCTCATCTTGCATTATTGACCCAAGGTACACACACTGAATGGATGGACAAAGCTATACAAGTTGGGCAGAAATAGAAAACATGAAAGAATCAAATATTTACTAGTAATGAAGAACAAGGTGTTATTTTAGGTCATGGACACACAACAAAAGAATTGTAAGTATGTAATGGATGTGGCATTAACTAAGAGAATTAAAATTAAAATATAGTCTTTGTCTTAGGTTTTCTTTAAAACCAGTTGCAATTAGTGTCCTAGAAGATCAATTTTCACACAAACCTAGTGAGCTCTACCAAGGGTCTGAAAGGAGAATCAGTAGACGCTGCAGTCAAATGAACTCTTAAAACAGGTGACAATACAGGAGTTGTTAAAACATGCAAGGTCTTTTAACCAGTGTTTATTCTTAAAAATTACTTTATTTTAAAATAACAGTCTCACATAAAAACAGAATAGATTTTTTCCACGTAGATAAATTCTCCACAAGTCTTGCCAAAACAATATTTCAAACTACTGATTTTCCCATCAACTCTCCTTCCCCCTCTGCAGAACTTTACACTGTTCCCTAGCTCTATTTCACTGGTCAGCATCCCTCCTGAAAAGCATCCTCGACCTCACTTTGAAGTAAAACAAAAGAGTTATGAAGGGACACAAACACACATTCTCTTTAGCCTACTCTGTGTCTGAAGCAGAAACATAACGTTGAAAAGTTAATGGTGAGGTTTCTAAGTGCATAATTATTATCACTCACCAGGGCATCCTGCACTGGATTGACTTGAATCAGCTCTAAATGGCTTGCAAAATAAGGATTGTGCTGCCTGTGCTTGCACCAAACAGTAACTTGTTGCTTACATGGACAGCTTTCAAGGAACTATGTTCAAAGAAACAGACATGCTCTAATACACAGGTGATATAATTTGTCCTTCAGAATATCATTATCACATGTCTTTATACATTGGGTCTCACTGCTTTCTTTCTCTTGGAATTGGTAGCAAGGAAACCCATTAAATCTATGTGGAAAGTAAAATTAGATGTACAGCAAGGTCTTTAACAGTTGTTGACTGTAAAGATGAGAAATATTTGCTACTATTTAAAATGGGCAAGGACTGAAAACCTGTTATTGCCTAAAAATTGTGGCAAAGTGAGCATCAAGCACAGATTCAGAATGTTAAATGCATTTGTAACTACTTACCAGCAAGTAGAGATATCTTCTCAGCCCCACTTCATTTGCCTGTTAGATTTGGTGTGTTCTTCACTCTGGGGACAGGCTGGAAAGCAAATTTTGACACAGTCAGTCTAAATATGAAAACCAGAATTAAAAAGTATGAAGACATATAGAAGATACTGACAATTATCCTATAAACACATTAGAAGCGTAAGATAGTTATAAATGTGTCCTTAATTATTATGGTCAGACCTCCAGGAACAAAAACTGACACTGACAAAAGATAGAAGACCAAAGATGTCACAGTGAGGCAAAAGTAAGGTACACCTTAAACTCCAGCAATTATTTTACCTCAGGCAGCAAATATTCCCACATCAGCTCGACTCTAACCAATAGGAAGAAGACACTTCTAGTCTTTCTGATATTTGGAAAATGATAATTCCAGACTCTTAAAACATTTTTCATACATGAATGTCGAAGTACTTCACAGGTACGTCCACTACAAAAGTCCTTTACAATCAATATGAAATATATCAATATAGCACAACGCTGATCCAGATGTTATCCCATGCTGCTGAACTACCCAGCTGCTTAACATGCTATATAATTCATAAGCAAATGCAATGCCCATTAAATCCTGCAGAGTTGCACGTGGCCATAGGAAATTGAAAACCTAAAATTGAGGCCAAAAAGGAAAAAAGTCAGCATCTCTGCAACACTAGAGATCACAAACCAGCAAAGTTTTAGGAGCAGTGATAGACAGGAATTCCTTACAAGGCCAACTATTACAAACAGAAGACCAACAGCTAGTTTTGGTTTCTTTGTTTTAATTATTATTACTGTTCCTAGAGTCTTCAAACATCTTGCATGTCAATTCAGGAAGAAATGGGGTAATGCACAAAAAGTGACAAAGTTTTCTACTGCTTCTTTTTCCTTCTGAACGCTTATCTCAAATTTTCTAAGATGTGCAAATAATTTAGGAGCACAGATGAATTTGAAACACAAAAGTTTCTTCTCCTGATTAAAAGCTAGCTTTAATATCTTGTCCAAAAAGGCAATAAAAAAAAAAAAAAGAGAAAAGAACTGTAAGAAGCAGAGTTATTCAGTGCCTTCTTTAGATACTGTCTAAATTTTGCTCACAACAGGGAATGGCTGAATCATATAATTCATTGCAACTCTGACAAAGATTTCCCTTGACTTATAGTCCTTATTGTATATGATCCAAAATAACCCAGATTGGATCTCGCTGTGCATGACACTGTCCATCAGCAACTAACAGCTGGAAAGAAGAGACAGAAAGAGAGCCACAGCAGCAGGGAAAAGTGAGAAAGTTTTCACAAACTGGAAAATAATAATTGAGAGATGATAATATCGCAGCAATCAATTATCATTCTGACCCCAAAAGGAAAATAATCAACACGAGCAGCAGCATAACAGGAAAGCACATGTTCTCTTAAAGTGTTGAGTGCCATGTCATAAAGCTGAAATACTGCACCATAAGGAACAATTTGGCAACGAACAACAAAACATCCAACATGTAGTGGAGAATATAACAGCTGTTTCCTTTCACAGCAGTCCAACATCTTTTCAGGTACGTCATCCAAATTCCTTTTTCTTTTTTTTTTCCCCTCCTTTTGAGCAGCTACATATTCCAAATACTAGTAACCATTCCAGATACCCATATTACTGTATTATTCTCGAATTGCTCATTTATCACAAAATGCAAAAAAGGAAAGGCATTTTCCTCTGACAGACCAAATGCCAGAGGCAAAAATGTTTGTACAGACGTACACTGGTCAACCCCCTTCAAATACATGCACCTCTGCAATTAAGAGCAACATCTCTCTACTCCCACCATCATAAAAAGTAATAAAATAGCACTGAGTTTTAAACCAGAGTTGTTCTGAAAAGTAAAATAAATTTTTAAAAATAACTTAAAAGAAGAAAGGAAGAAAAATATCCACCCATCCGGATTGTTTGGATCTTGTGTCTTGACTGGTCCTGGTTTGGCATTTAGACTAAACTCAGGGAGTGAAGAAACAGGTTAAAGAAGTCATCTCTGCTTCCCAAAATACAGGCTTTGGGGTCACAGGACATAACAGAGGTCATACCAATCATTTGGGCTGTGTCTGTCCTTGAAATACTCTGTAGGCCTGCAGTGATGCACCTGAACAGAAGGCCAGCAGAAACATCCAACCCACTCTACTCAAAATTACAAACTTTAGTCACAGCAGAAGTAATTCTCTCTGACTGCAGATCAGCAGAGACCATAATCCATGGCTTCAGAAAAGCTTCCAAGAAAAAGCATTAGTAAAATATTTAAGAAAATAATATTTTTTTCCAGTTTTTCTGCTTAAAAATTGTTCTTCCCTTCCGAAGTCAAATAAAGGTTAAGACAGGAAGGGGAGACGAGAAGACTTCTTTTGCTTTGGTGTGCTTCCTTTGCATTTCACAGTACACATGCTTATTGCTCATTTTAAACATAGTAAGTTCTGATACTTCTTTGAAAGAAACATGGTTATTAAATAAATGAGTAAATAAATAAACAACCTCAGTCATTGTCAAGGAGATTCAGAAACAGGATTAACACCCAAAGTCATTTCTAAACCACCTCCTCTAATTACCTTACAAATATTAAACCAAGTGCTCTTGTAACCAAGATTTACCTAATGCCTCTTGCTTTTTCCTAATTATTCTCACATCTTCTATAGTTGACGACTGTAATAACAATGTTCTACTCATCGAAAATAATAAAGCTTATTCTAAAATTTGATAGAGCCATTGTCATGCTCACCTACAGAATAACTCCACTAAATTTTGCTGAACTCTCAAAGCTAGGTTTTGTTCTGTACATGACATCTTTTAAGCTGTCTGAAGCCCATGACCCAAACAAAGGATGGGTTGTTGCTGCTGTGTTCAGGGAAGACGATAAATCTCTGGATTAAAGCTGTTCTGCTTTAACACATATTAAGCACCATAACTGCTGAAAACTACCAGGATGGGAGAACACTGGCAATTCATGTAGACTCCACTCTTGGCATGGCAGCCTGGGCTAGCAATATAGCTTGGGCTAAAAGGATTCAGTCCTCCAGGCAGTTCTTTAGATTCTTTAAACACAGAGGTTTCTGAACCATGTGTTCAACAAAGTTTTCTGTCTGTGTTTCCTGAAGGCCAAAAGCTAGAACAAAACATATTATTTTGTGATTTTAAAAGGAGAGCCTTGACAACATGATGCTCACTGCAATGTCTCCATTGCTTGTATTTTTCTAAAAATTAAAAAATAATAAAATAATTTTTAAAAAGGCATTTCCTCTAGCATTTCTAGTTTGGGTTTTGATAAAAAGAATACCCAAGAAATCTGGCATGTGTGGAAAATGTCAGTTTGCAGAAGCCTAAAAGAGCTGTTCTAATATAAAGATCATATGAGCATGCACATAAAAATTTAAGACGTGTCACTGATACTATTTATACTAGGAACTACTTTAGTTTTATGCAGTAATTGCATCAGATGTACAACTGGCACGAAAAACAATACTCGAGCATACACATATAATGAGTTTCATAGAATCACAGAATGGCCAGGGTTGGAAGGGACCTCTAGGATCATGAATCTCCAACCACCCTACCACACGCAGGGCCACCAACCTCCCCATTTAATACCAGACCAGGCTGCCCAGGGCCCCATCCAGTCTGACCTTGAACACCTCCAAGGATGATGCATCCACAACCTCTCTGGGCAGCCAGTTCCAGCACCTTACCACTCTCTTTGTAAAGAACTTCCCCTTGACATCCAACCTAAATCCACCTAAATCTTCCCTCCTTCAACATAAAACCATTTCCCCTTGTCCTGAGTTTATAATTAGCAACAATTGAAATACTTTTGTCAGAGACACATTTAGAATACACATAAACATATCCTATTTACAAAATGCGCTGTGATGCAGGTAAGAATATAAAGAATTCATATTACAGTAATATTATCATCATAGGTGGGGCAACATATGCGTAAGCTACAAGACCAAATTTATTCTGTAGTGGCAAAACTTTCAGTAGGAGGGGATGCTATGTGCTTCCAGCAGGAAAAGTACTGGAATGCCTCAGACATAAACAATATAAGAGGTGATTAAGCAGAATCTGAGTCTCAGCCTCACTGCAGAGAGTAAAATACAAATAAACAAGCAGAGCTTTTTTAAAACTATTCAGGTACCTGTTGTTCTCTGGACTGTGCAATACCAAGGCACTGTGTATACAGACTGTTGTCTGGGTACTGCCCTCTCCAAGGCCTGTTCTAACACATGTAGGCCTGTGCATTAAATTCACCAATAGCACCGCTGTGGTCATTTCTCATAGCTGTAGGGAAAGTAGGAAAAATGCTACCAGGGGTTTCCTCTTGCAAATAAAAGAGCTGAGACAGGAAGAACTTGTTAATCTCCCTCAGAAGTTCTCACTGCTTAATTCAAAGAGCATTTGAGCTACAGTCAGGAGCTTGCGGAACACGTATGGTTTTAGTAACATAATTCAACTCCAGATGGGGTGTTGAAGGAGGAATGGTTCACACAGCACAGAATCACAGAAGGGCTGAGGCTGGCAGGACCCTGTGGTCCATCTGACCCAACCCCAGCTGCAGCAGGGAGCCCAGAGCAGGGTACTCAGGCTCCTATCCTGTCCAAGGAGGAGATTCCACTGCCTCTGTGCAGCCTGTGCCTCGTCTCCACACAGCACATAAGTGCTGCCAGGTGTTCAGAGGGAGCCTCAGCCCGTGCCCACGGCCTCCCATTAGGGCAGCAGCAGGCAAAGCCCACAGTGCAGCAGGCTCAGGCACGCCAAGCTGCTTAGCAATCACGTTATTCACCGGCTGCTTAACTTCCAGGCCTGGAAAGACCCCAATCCCAACCTCACACTGCCCAACTTCACACACCTTTTCCCACCCCCCTCCTCCTCCCGTTAATTACAGTCAGCGCCCGCTTCCTCCACGCACCTTTAAGAAGGCCGCAAACGCGCACACACAACAGACGCACGTACAACCGAGCTCCACGCTGCGCTCACCGACACACAGACACCCGTACAAAAACAGCGTGCTGCCCAGCTCCGGGCCGCCTCGGCCGGGCCTAGGCCGTCAGCATCTACCCCGCCCAGCAGCACGGGGCGGGCCCAGCTTCAACCCCCCTCCTTCTCCCGCGTCGCGTAGCCGCGTGCCGCGCAGAGAGAGCCGGGTTCGAAAGGCGGCCCCGAGCGCCGCGGGCGGGGAAAAGCGCCCGGGAGGGAGGAGCCGCTTTGCGCCGGCAACATGGCAGCGTCCAGCCGGGCCCAGGTGCTGCGGCTGTACCGCGCTCTGCTACGAGAGAGCCAGCGCTTCAGCGGCTACAACTACAGGTGCTGCTCCTCGCGGAAGTCGGGAAGGGGGAATAACGGGGAGCCTCGGGGTGGGGACAGGACAAGAGAGCCCAGTACAGCACAGCCTTCTTTTCGTGCCCCGTGCTCGTGTTTGAGGCTGGAGGACACCGGCGGCCCCGGGCACCTTGCGGAGGACTGGGACTGAATGCGGTGCGCTGCGCTGCTCTGCTGGCTGAATGCTGCGGGCTGAGCCCGGGCTGGAGGAGTTCCCGGCTTGGCTGTGCTGGGTGCTGCGTGAGGGAGTAGGGCTGCGTACAGTGCCGTGCAGCTTAGCTGCTTGTCTGTCTGTCTGCTCTGGGTGTCACTGAGCGATGCTCTCAGTGTAGGGTAGCTGAGTGCTGCAGGCACAGGCCTAGCTGTGTTCGGGTCCCTGCTGTGTTGCCCCCTGGTACGGCTGTGTTCACTTTAGCACTCTGTGGAGCCGCAGAGACACGTGAGCTACCTTTGCTGTGAATCATCTCCAGGCCTGCAAGAACTGCTGAGCTGGAAACAGAAAGCTTTGAACTGGCATAACCACAGCAAGCTCTGTGACCCTTAAGGAATAAGCGTTATTTGCTGTGCAAGAGAGGAAGCCTAAAGGGCTGGAGCTTGTAAGCCCTTACTGCTAACTCCTCAAGTTCCCATTTTCCTCCCTTAGTTCCCCTGCTATTGAGGCTTCCTCCTGCTGTTTGCTGCCCAGAGTACTTGCTGGTATTTTGAGTAACAAGGATGGCTTGAGGCTGAGCGATAATATGCAACCCCTGATCTGAGTTGCAGTGTTTCTGGCTGGGGTTATCAGTGCAGAAGTTGGGGACTTAGGGAACTGTTAGGTTCTCTCCTCTTCTGTAAGCCAAGCTCAGATTCTCCTCACAATGAGATATGTTCCTGAGGGGTCTAAACTGTGTGGACATTTTGGCTTACAGTTCAAAGCTGGCTGTCACACAGCAACAGGTGGACTGGTGAGTGTTTTTGTGCTGACAAATTTTGCAGCTTGGAAATCATAGGATACAGGTTTACCTTGGGTATTTGCTATTTCTTAGTGCCATGTTGCAACGTGTGATTTTACTTTCCTTAGAAGATCTCAGTTTTGTATATAGACCTGTCCTTAGATACAATAAATTCAGAAAATGTGTAGAACTACAGAATATCCTGAGTTGGAAGGAGCCTACAACTGTCATTCAGTCCTGCTCCTGGTTCCACACAGGACCATACAAATTCAAACCCTATGGCTGAGAGCACTGACCAAACACTCCTTGAACTCCAGCACTGGGGCCATGCCCACTGCCCTGGGCAGCCTATTCCATGCCCATCACCCTTTGGTGAAGAACCCTTTCCTAACCCCCACCTGCCCCTCCCCTGACACAGCTCCATGCTGTTCCTTCAGGCCTTGTTGCTGTCACAGACAGCAGAGCTCAGAACTGCCCCTCTGCTCCCTCATGAGCAGCTCAGCAACTGTGAGGTCTCCCCTCAGCTCCTCTGCTCTGGGCTGAACAAACCCAGGGACCTCAGCTGTTCCACGTACATCTTGCCCTCTGCACCCTTCCTCACATTTGTAGCCCTCCTTTGGATGCTTTTTAATAGCCTAGCCTGGGAGCTGCAGCCCAGGGCTGAGGGCCGGACTGAGCTGGGCAGGCACAGAGAGAGCCCGGGGACAGCTGGGACAAGTGCCTGCCTCGGGCTCAGGGGCAGCAGTGGTTTCTGTTAGAGGGCATTTGCTACTCTGTGCCAAAAAGATGCCCTTCTGAGAGAGTCTGTGAACACCAAATGCAATAGCAAGAAGCAGTTGGCAGCTGTTAAACTTAGTGATCTGTCAGGACCACAACTATTGTGCTTTGCTGTTTTTTTTTATGCTGCGTGCGCAGCTAACATGGGCTCCATGCGAGCTTCTTCCCTGCCCTGATAAGCTGTTCTGCTGCGTCTGTGTGGCTGCTGTAATGTGATATTAAATTTCTTCCGGGACATGGCAATGACTTTGTATAGAACTAACTTGTAATGAAAAAATATAAAAGATGAATCATATTGATTCACATTTTCAGCTGCAGAATTTCAGAATGCTGTTGCAGGCAGTGCATAAGCGTGCCTCTGAAGGATGGTCCGCTGGTTGTTGTCTTCGCATTTGCCTTCTGTGCTTTTTCTCTTAAGTGTACGTATAGATTGTGGTGTAAAATTGAGTATTTTCATTCTGTAAGTTTCTACTCACTATGTAATACATTTTATTCTATAGCCCAGCAGTACTTTTAGTGCTGTAACTGTGAAGAGCAGCATTAAAACCTTTCAGTAACAGACGTCACCACTGACTGTCTTAGAGTAACAGCACACAGGATCATCTCTGGAGTCCTGCACTAAGTGTTATGGAGACTTCTGCAGCCCACGTGTGCTGCCAGGTTTTAACTTCAGGGGAGAACTTTGCAGACAGTAATTTCATGTCTGCTATTCTGTTCCATCACCTAGCCAACAATCTATCTGAAGAAAGAAATGTGATTTGTACTGCTGGAAAATCAGTATGTGAAGAGGGAAAGTGTCAAGTTTCCAGTCAAGAGAGGTTGTTCTTTTTTCTTTTTTTCTGTATGGTTGACAAAAAGGAGATCCTCTGATTGTAGCATAATACATTACAATCTCAATTGATCTGAGAAGGTGACTTCTGCTATTTAAATGACAAATGAAATTCTATTTAGGTTTGTTGTATCTTTTTTTTTTTTTAATGCCAAACAAAAGAATTTTAAAACTTGTGAAAAGTGTTTTTAGTGGAAATGCCAAGTCACAGCTTGAACCAATGACCGAGTACTGGTGGGAAGGCAGGGCCGACCCAGGGGAGCTCAGGTACTGGCAGATCTTGTTTAAGGGTTGGCAGTGGAGGTGAGGGTATCTTGCTGGAGATCCCTGTACACCTAAGGCCTTCCAAAGGTAAGCAGATTCTTTCCTTTATTTCTGTGTCCAGAGCTGTTGCATTTGAGCTAGTCCTCACTTGCTGCGACCTAGGACTTTGCTACTCTGCTGTCATTGCTGTGCTTTCCATTACATTACAGTGTCACAATGGTTAAAACAACTGGTTGCAAATGAAGGTAATCTGAATTTTAAAGTTGTTTGTTTAATGTGACCGATGCTCAGTGGTCAGAACTCACTGGAATCATGCAGAAGGGCAGTTAAGGATTGAATCAGGTCACGCAGAGACAGTTTGACTCTTCCTTTTTAAGGTTTTTGCAGCAGGTTTAACCAAACCATACCGTGGCTGACCTGACTTTGCCTTCAAAAAATTTCAGTTAAACACCACCACTATGATTTTTCTGGTTTCCAGTCTTGGACTGCTGCTGACTACTAACTTTTGGGAACATCTTATTACCTTCTTTCTGCTGGTCACCCTTGTAATTTTTATTTATTTATTTATTTATTTTTAAGTTTATGAGCAATGTCACAGGCTTCAAGTTATTTCTTTGTCTAACACCTTATGGTTTATCAAATATTTATTTCAGTTATCCATTATGTTCTAATAGTTGGTGAATGTTGCAGATTTCTATTTTCTATGTAAGTTACATTTTAATGGATTTGATTTTCTAGTTAGAATGTGCAATGTTACCTGATTGATAAAACTACCCCTAATATAGAAGAACTGGGGAAAGAAATAGGTCAAAGCAATGTTTGTGTGGAAAGCATTCATTGATGGACATTGCTCAAATGGAATTGGGTGCGTTCAAGATTTTGCAATTAGTAAATCTGACTTTTCTAAGCCTCTGCCACTATGAGGACATGAATAAGCATAATTAGGTAGGCTGGGTTTTTGTTTTTGTTTTTTTGCATCAACTCTTTCTCCTGCATTGAATTACATAATTGGCAATGTGACTGGGACATCTGAAGGCCACTTTATTTACTTTAAAAATAGACTGTTGTAAGCTGAGGTTTTTAATACAAGATTGTAACTTCAGAATTTTAAATAGATTTGTTTTTAAAAGGAAACTATGTTTTTACAGCAGATCTTATCAATATGTTTTTTAAAAAAAACCTTCATTTTAAAAATTCCAGACGTTGTTTGTAATAAATATGGTTGGTTTGCTTGCTTGTCCTTATTTTGAATAAAAATGCAGTAAGTAAACATTTGGGGCTTTTGCTATGTTGCGCAAAGCACGCTCTTAAAATGTTTTTAGGTATTAAAGCTGCTCTTCTGAAACATAAGTTTGGTTTCTGTGGTTTTGCAGTAGGCTCAATATCTGAACTAAATGTAAACAATGTGTTTTTATTTCTTTTAGTTAGTGGCAGTGAGCTAGTCATCCCATAAATCCCATTGGGTAGTGAAAAGGTCCCTTGTGGTCAGTATTGTGATTGGCGTGGACATCCAGGTGTGCTGTATCATAAGGTCTAAAAACTCTTAGTGATCTACAATAAATATATATATGCTGATCTGTGTTTAGCAAAAGATTTCAGCTGACACAAATTTCAGTGTATGCACAGAGTAATCTGTCCTTTGCAAACAGGAAAATAGAAAAATAAACAATACTGGATGCCAGCTGTTGTTAGGTAAAGATCAATCTGGACTTGTGATTAACAAAAATACCGAGAGCTGTCCTTGGACATTTGAACAAATGGTCTGGTTCACTGATGCACCATTTCTTGCCCGTTCTGTTGCTGTTCCACTAATGTTGGATTTTGTTGTTACATTTTGAGGCGTAACTGCTACCCCAGTTAAATTATCACTCAGATACCAAATGTGCTGATCAACTTCTTAGGCTGAGGTGAGGAACAGAGACATATAATAAATTGTTTTGATTTTTCTATGTCAGTGCACTGCTCTGTGCTCTCCTGCAATGAAGAAAGATGTGAAACTTTTGCTTTAGAGAGCTTGACCATAAATTTTACATTCAAAGCAACCCTAAATGTATCTATCTTGTTACTTCCTAAACAGAATTCGAATTTTTTATTTATCAGAATCATCATTAAAAGCTGTGTCATGTCTGTATTAAATCTTATCTCTGCTTTCTACCTTATTTTTATCTATCCTCCAGGTGTTTATTTTTCTTATAAGCTCATTATGTTGCTGTCTGTGGTGTCAGGAGTTCCTTGAGAGTTACCAGTTGCTTGAGAATTAATGCAACCTTTTCTTCTTCCTCCTTTGCCTGGTGGACCCAGATGTGCCATTCAACTTCTTAATGCTTTGGCTCAGTTAGAATAAAAGGGACTTCTCAGTGGAGGTTAAATGCATAATCAGTGCATTGCAGTTCCTTGATTTCATTCTTGTAAGATCTGGAAGCTTTCTTACATTATACAATGTAGTTAAATATGTAGGGTTTTGTAGGCCCTATTGCAGAGCACCTGATTTATAATTTATAACCTTGTATGAGGTTATGTGAGGTAAAGTTGTTGCTGGGAAGGAGTAGCTGTGGGATGCTCAGGTACACATGTGCCTTAGTTCAGCATTGGGCAGAGTCACTGGATTTGTGCACAAGTACAGGTTAGCCTGACCTGCTGTTGCATGGCAAGCTCTGGCCTTCAAGGAGGCATTTTCAGATTCCAGTAACTGTTTTGGCAGCATGACTCATATCAATGAAAATTCAAGAAAATATGCATTCTTCTAATTTTTCCTCTAGTTTTTTCTGGAAAATGGGATTATTTCTCTTCCTCTCATACCTTATTTTGGTCACTTTAATTGAAAACTTGCTATGATTTTAGTCCCTATTGTATGGAATCTGGTCATTGGTTGTTTAGTATTTTTGTCACTCAGCTCACTTAACAGCTGTGTTAAGATTTCATGTATGATAGTTCTCCAAGCTGGACAAGCATTTTTCTTATTGGTTCTCCTGATAATGCTTGTGACTGATGGAATCCACCAGCAGGTTGTCAACTCTTGGTGAGACACTACTGGTGTATTAGAGGGGGAGGAGGAGGGGTGTGAAAGCTGGGTCGTGATGTTATTAAAAATATGTAAGTGTAGATGCAATCAATAATGAGGAAATAGAAACATGCCGTGCTGTAGGAAGTATTGTGTTCTGTCTTAAGTGGTCGTCTGTGACTGAGATAAGAAAATAGAATAGTTGATTCTGTCCAGCAGAACTGTCTGACTCCTTTGTAAGAATGAGATGACAGATGTGCAGATTTGTAGGATCTGGTTTGTTGTTTTTTTTTTTTTCTTGGCTGCCCAAGGATAGTGAAGAGCTTTTTCCCCTTCTCACTGTGTAATTGTTGGCTATGCTCCAGGTGATAATGAACTTCAGGGCTTTTTAGTTGGCTTCCTGCATGACGAGTAAGTGGCTATCCCTGAAACATATTTTAAAAAAATAAATAAAAAGTAAAGCAGCTGTGGTGTTTGTGAGCCAAGAACACAGTGGTATTTCTGTCACGCGCTGTTCCAGACACTTGTTCTGAGTTGGCAGCTGTATGACCCAAAATTGTGGACTAACAGGAGCTGCGCATCTGTGAGTTGGTTTTGTAGAGCATTCAGATGTGTTTGGGGTTGGCGTTATTAATAGAGCTCTTTCCCAGAGAGTTAAATTGTGGATATTACTGCAGTGGCTGCATACCAAGCAGATGGTATCAGGGCATCTTCTATATCTAATTCAGTGAGAATCAATCCATCTTTGAATAGAGGTGTCGGTAGTGTGAGGTGGTACTTTTAGGATTGGAGCTGTGAGAAGGACTAAAATTACTACACTCTGAATTGAAGTAAAGCATGGAAATGTACACACTTTCTAGGAAGAAAAAAAAATAGAAAAATAAACATTATTTGGATTATAAGACTTTGGGTCTGACAGTATTCCATTTGACTTCAGTATTCTGTATAAAAAAAATATTTTGGAAAGTCAGCTAAACACTCTGTAGGCAAATATGGCAAAACATAACCACTGGATACCATCAGAACACTCTTTGAAATGAGATTATAAACCAAATGGAAAGAATTCTGCGAAATGTTTTGATTTTGATGGTAACTTTCCCAGTATAAAGCAATTTCGTCAGAGCTGTAGAATGTGTTCGTTAGGAGTTGCTTTCCTGGATTTGTCATTTTGCAAATGCATTCGCTTTATCCCTGTAAAATTATGCCCTTCTAAATGCTAAGGGATATTTGTGATTCAATTCTGATGTAATTTCATTGATTCCAATTTTTATTTACTAGTTTCCCACAGGAGAGTTTTAAGTGCTAGTAACTTACAAGGAAGAATGTGAAGCGTGGATGTGGCATCCAGAGTTCTGGGGGGGGAAGAAAAGCTTTGATGGAAAATAGATAAGTAGAGTCAGTGGGGACTTCCTTTAAAGGCTGATTAATGGACTTCGTAATTTTAGTAAAGACACTCAAATTGAGTAAATCAGATGTGGTTGTTAATGTCTTGGATATTTGCAATCTTTATATAGCGCGGTAGAACAGGACATTTTTTTTTCCTTCTGTAGGACTTAATTACCACTAGAATTTGTTTGAGAACTAATGAAACTAATGGAAAAATTGGTGCTTCAGGCAATGATTTATGCTGATAGATGTGTGTGTATGATTACTGGCAAACGAAAAAAAAACTTTATGTAGTAATACTTAAGTATTGAAATACTTTCCTAGCTCATCTCCCTTCCTTGTTCTTGGATGTGGCTTTAACATTTAGCTCTGGGCTGTATCTTACTGTATACTGCCCACAGTGAAAAGATTCTGACTTTGTAACTTAAAGACTTACTCAAGGCACACTAGGCACAAGCTGTTATTTCAAGCATTCTGTAGAAGATCAGAGCTCTGAATTAAAAATAAATAAATGAATCACAATACTTCTGCCAAAAAAAAAGAAACTGCGGGTGATCAGAACCACTGCTGTAGCAACTCGTAACGAGGAAGCTGCCTGAACTACCCTTCTGTTAAAGCTATTCCTGCAGTTTCTGGGTGTGCTGATGATGGAAGTAGTGCCACCCTGGATTGTGTGTGGATGTCATGATGTGGAAGACCAATAAGGAAGAAAATCACAAAACCGTGGCATTTTGTTCAGTCTTACTACAAATTATTTCCTTTGAGTTGCAGTGTTCTTCTATCTTGACCTTATGATTGGAGAAAAGTTTAGCTTAAATTGTGAGAATGCTGATTTATAAATCAGCAGAACTAGCTGTATTTTTGTATACAATTCAGCATAATAGTATTTAAATAAATACATGTCCATGAAATTTTTACGTCACATCAGCTGGAGTTTGAAAACATTCATTCAGATTCTGAATCTGACAACAGTCGGTCTCTACAGACTTCACTGCCAAGTCTTGACACTCCTGAGTTTGCTTGTGTGGTGTGTCCTGGTCTGAATCCATTCACAGCCTACTTCCAGATCGTTAGCAAGTATAAGATTAAGGTAATATCATTTTAGCTGCCAGAGGAAAGCATTTCTCTTTTAAAAAACAAACAAACAACCTTTCCACACAAGGTAATCACTGATCAGTGATTATTGGCAATATCTTATTCGTTCAACTTTATTTTGGCCTTAAATACCTATGAGAAGAATTCCCTCTTTCTTCTGAAGTTGTTGTAGAGTTATCTTCATCTTTCTCATGCACACCATGTGATTCCTCCTCCTGAGTATTTGCTTGCAGGGCACATGTTGTTGTTTCATGGCAGTATTTCTTCACCTTTACTATTTATTACTCCAAATACACAGAATGTCACTGTGCTGAGTTGCAGTCACAGGCAAGTGTAAACACCTGTTCATCACATATTTAAGTAGGAGGAACGTGGATCCAGATCTCTTAACAGCCTTGGTATTGCTTGCCTGCAAGCCATTGTTCAGCACTGAACTTGGTTAATCGGTCTGCTAGATTTGGCCCTTATTCAAAAGAAGAACAAATATCTATCATAGATGCTCACTTATAATTGTGGTATAGAGACATTTGTCACTCATCAACATGTTGGTGCCCTGCTATTTTTCAAATTTTATCTTGGTAAGATTACATGATAAGATTTCTTCAGAATGTTGACAGTCTTTGCTCAGTGAGAGCTGGATGCATTTATCATGTTGAGAGAAAGAGCTCTAATAAACCATCTTACACAGGTTATGAATACAAAAGGCATTTCCCAGGGAATTTCCCTCTTACAAAGCATCTGTCATTCTAACTTGATTTTCTTTTTTCAGCACAGAACTAAGCTGTTGCTTTCCCCAGAAGATTTTCAGCAGATGTCTTTAAGAATGTGTCCATGTGTTTTTATTTTAGGTATATCTTGTTCATGTCCAGCTTCAGACTGCTTTCTGTTTTGATTCTGTATTGCCTACCCTCGGGATCTCTAGTGTCTGGTCCGTATTCTGCATTCAGATCTCATCTCTTTCCTCCAAATTAGCATTTTGCAAATGTCTTAAATATGAATACATTTGCTGAGGGGCAAGTAGTGCTATTCCTGTTACTTCAGTAGCATTCTGTTACAATTTCACCTGATACGAACTTTGAGGCACGGTAAAGGTCAACAGCAATAAAATGAATTGAGTAGTGCTATGGACCAGGGAGTTGAAATATCTTTTACAAACTTATACTTTTTTTGGTTGTATTTTTGTGCCTCGCTTAGCAGTTTTCTCTTTTCAGTGTGTCAAACAAATGACTTCTGTAATACAGGCTGCCCAGGCAGGTGGTAGAGCCGCTGACCCTGCAGGTTTTCAAGGAAAGAGTAGATGTGGCACTTAGGGACATTGTTTAGTGGGTATAATGGTGGTGGAGTCACAATTGGACTTGATGGTCATAGCGGTCTTTTCCAACCTTAGTGATTCTATGATTCTGTAATACACAGGTCTCTTCTGTGAGAATGGGGGAAAACATTCATTTCTAGCTGTAGTTGACAGTACAGAGAAAAGAGTGGGGGAAATGAAATAGAAGCATCTTGATTTTTGTTTTGGTGTAACATCTCAAAAGAGAGGTTGACTTGGAGCAAAAGACAACTTCTGTAGCTCCTGGAGGAAATGGAAGGGGTGAATACTAGAAAATAAAAATAGTGATAAACAAGCTCTGCTGTAAAGGAACTGAAAAAGGAAAATGAAAAATGCATCCTGATGTTGCCTACAGACTATGGGGAGAATAACAAGATGAGGTAGTGCATATGGTAGGGATTTCTCCCTGGGACTCTGCCAGGTAAAGTAATTCACATCGCTCCCATTTAAAAATAAAATAAAATAATAAAAAACGTAAATGACAATAATTTGTTGGATAAATTATGCAGATTATCAGCATGACATCACCATAACTAACAAATATTTAGGTTTGAGAGTATCTTCTTTAGGAAATTGATGCACTTGTGGTGTTTCATATTACTTTACTGTAGAAAGGATGGTCTGAGCTTTGTCCCTTATGTGAGCAAGAAAGGAGACAATCGGTTTATCAGTCAGCATGTGGATACAGTCAACATGAATACAGAAAGGATGTGCATGTAAATATGTCTGAGTTCTTATTTACTATAGGAAATAACACATTTATTGTACATAAACTACTATTTTAAGTATATAAACATTACATAAGTAGTTGAAAAGGCTAAGTAACAGTGAAGAAAGTAATCATCCCCGTAATTAGAGTGAATTAGTATTCATCATCCCCATTGACATGGACTGTGCAGAGAGTTTGGGGTTTTATTTGCTTTTGTTTATTTGTGACTCAATATTCAGTGAATGCGAGTACAGCTTTTCTGAAGCCCGTGTTAGAATAGCAGTACAATGAAATGTTAAAACCGTCCTTTATTGGCATTCTTTATCACAGTTAGGAGCAGTGGATCTGAGAGTAGAAATGTTTAGCTGGAAACTATCAAATTTTGTAAGATTTTGGTTTGAATCATTAATGGTATTATTTGAAAAACAATAATCTGTACATACATTACTGTGTGCCTCCTCTTTGTAGTCAGTGCTTTTTGCAGTCGTAGGGATGAGAAGGGACCTCTGGAGATCATAGAGTCCAACCCCCTGCTAAAGCAAGTTCTGTTGTAGGTTGCATAGGAAACTCTTCAGGTGGGTCTTGAATATCTCCTGAGAAGGAGACTCTACAACCTCTCTGGGCAGCCTATTCCTGTGCTCTGTCACCCTCAAGGCAGATTTTTCCTTGTGTTCATATGGAACTTATGTTCCAGTTTGTGCCCATTGCCCCTTGTTCTGTCACTGGCAATCACTGAGTAGAGCTTGGCAGGTGTCAAGAGGATGGGACCTATTACGTATTTATAAGCACTGATAAAATCCCCTCTCAGTGTTCTGCAGACTAATCAGCCCCAAGTCTCATCTTTTCTTCATAAGAGAAATGCACCAGGCCCTGCATCATCTTTGTGACCTTCTGCTGGGCTCTCTCCAGTAGCTCCCTGTCTTTCTTGACCTGAGAAGCTCAGAACTGGATACAGTACTCCAAATGGGGCCTCACCAGGGCAGAGTAGAGGAGGAAAATTGCCTCCATCTTTTTAATGCATCTCAGGATCCCACTGACTTTCTTGGCCACAAGGGCACCACTGCTGGCTCATGGCCATCCTGTTGTCCACTGGGACACCCAGGTCTTTCTCTGCAGAGCTCTTTTCCTGCAGGTCAGCCTCTAACCCGTGCTGGTGCATGCAGTTATTCTTCCTCAGGTGCAGCACTCTACACACGTTAGACTGCTTTCTTCTTAGGAAAAAGTTTTTAAATCAGTACAGCTCAAATGAGAGCTGTGTTTCAGAAGAGGCAGTACCTGCTGCACTGTAGAAGATAATAGCTTGAATCATGTTGTGGAATTGTGGTAGAAATGTGTTTTGTTGTCTTGATAATACCCTATTATAAACTTCCAGAAAACATTTCTCCACTTAAAATATAACAGCATTTTTCTAGTCCAAACAATTATCAAACAGGTCCTTAAATGAATGGTCTTTGTACGTAAACCAGTTTTGAAGGGATTAACATTTGATTGATTTAAATAATTATAAGTAATTGATTCATTTAAATAAGTAATAATTTATTTTAATATACTACCCAAAATAAATTAAATGTCTCACTAATAATGCTTTTTTTCTCCTCTAACTTACAACATGGAAAGGTTGAGGAGTTCTGCTTATGAAACAGTAAGAAGTGCATTTGATGTAGTACAGAAAATGACATCTAAACAATTTCCTGATTTCCAGAGCTACTGAGTGCATTTCTTCCCAAATTTGTTAATGTATTTCTGATAGTACTTTTGTATTGTTTGGCAAGTAAATACTCTCTATTGTAATTCTTTATTCTGTGAACAAGTGGTGATACTTACTAACTTAAATGGATTTTGAGACTTAATTTTTGCTGGCTTTTTTTTTTTTTTTTCCCAACAATTTGTTGAAGTTCTTGAAGGAGAAACTGTCTATCAGCACAAGTTATTGCTGCCATTAAGTAGTGACCTAGTGCTTCTGTGGCTTCTGTCGATAATTTGTTCTGAGATTGGAAATCTTTCTGCTGCCCTAGGAAATGGAAGGCCTTAGCACGTGTCAAAGGGAAGGTAATCTGCCCTAGTCAGAAGCTGTTATAGTGAAAACATTATTATGATAAATAGGCCACTCGTCATACGTCTTTTCCCTTCCTAATATCTCATGTGGTAACCTTAGCCTGTACTCGTATGAGTTACTGGGTTTTAAGCCTGAGGTTAATTCCACTTTTTAAAGTAATTGTTATCTGGGAGGAACTTCTCCCATAAGCTCGTGGCTGGAAGGATTGAAGCTATGTGGTTTCTTTTTCATAAATAGAGGGCAAAAAGTGCTGCCATCACTCATGCTAATGAATCTGTATTTTCTTGTCATTTTTAATTAGCTCTTAAGAACTATCTAGCTTTTTTTGGGCGGGACATTATTGGCTTGAAATGCAGAATGTTCTGTGATATATTAATGTACCGATCTAAACTTACTCAATAGAAAAAGGTGGTGGGTTTGTTGTTTTTTTTTTTTTTTTCCCTCTCCACATAGCATAAGACTAAGAGAAAATATTAAGAGGCTGATTGGAAAACTCTTTAAAAATTACTGGCCTTTCCCTTAGCTTTATCTTCACCTTTAACTTTTAACATCTAGACTTTATGTGGTTAGGTTTAACAAATTAAATAGAAGAAAATACAGAAAGACAAAACATAGCTTTTCAATTACTGCATTCATGATGTTAAAAAAAAAATCAATCTGCGTTTGTTTCTTGTTTTTCTACAGAGCCCCTGATACCATCATCACAATAGTTTGTTCCTGAGCTCCCTGAAATGTTTTATGTATTGTTCAAAGGCACTATATTTGCAATCCCAAATTTCTAATAATAGTATTCAATATTCTGTAGGCAAAAAGTAGAATGGTGATCTTGTTATGCATCCCAAATTGATTTTTTTTTTTTTTTTAGACTTTAGATTTGACTAATGAGCTCTGCATATATTAGAATTTTCTGTGCTGCTTAGTATTACATTGTAATTTCAAATATCCATCATTATTGTCAAAACCGTGTTGCAAATTTGTTAAGCTAAACGTGCAATGCTTTGCTGTAAATTAAGGAAGGTCAGTGAGCCATATGGTGATGGGAGGTCCAGTGGGGAATCTTTGTCACTACTGACTGTGCTTTAAGAAACAAAGACCTTCAGATAAGCTGTAAACATCAAAGACATGGATGAGAGGATAAAATATGGAGAGGAATGACAGTCTTTTGAATCATGTAACTTCTAGTGAATTATCTGTAAGCAGATCATTAGATTGTCTAATTTCAGTATGATTTCCATTACTAGATTCATAGTGAATCTATGATATTTAAACAGTTAATAGAATTTGAGGATTGCCTTTGCCAAGTAAATCTTCTGAGTGTCTGTTTTTTACTCGTAATTATTAGTTTGTCAAAAGAACCAGTCAATCAACTCCTCAGAAAACCTTCAGAAAACTGTCTTTAAGTCTGTCATAATTCAAGGTATCTCCGTTGGCTGTAACTTTAAACCTGTATACTATCAACATATTTCAGGTACTTGATTTCTTCCCTCTCCTTTTTTTTTTTTTTTTGTCCCCTCAAGGAATTGGCATTTTTGTCACTTCTGTATTAATGGAATAATATTGACTACTGTAACTGTACTTGTTAAATCTAAGTCTTAATTTCAGAAATGCTGACAAGTGGGAAATGCTTCCAGCCAGTGAGGCTGCTCAGTACCTTCTTGGTTTCTAAAGGAATGGTTAGCGCTGCCAAGAACTGCACTATGGCTGATCATTTCTTGGTTATCTATGTCACTAAACAGATGATTTCTCTTTTGAATGAAAGGCAATCCCTAGACAGCAGTAAAGAGAGAAATTTTGGCAACAGTGTGAGACTGAAACTCTAGTGTTTCTGGAAAAATACAATGGAATTTCTAATGGCAGTTCACAGCAGGCTAGCCTTTTATTAAGAGCTGTTTATAAATAGTATAACAAATGGAGTAGTATACATCTATCCCAAGAAGGAGAGAAATCAGCTTTGTCAGGGTTTGAGTTTGCATTTCCAGGCATTTCTTGCTTTGTAATTGGACTGCTCAGCTGCCCTGATATCCTTATGAAGAGGTGCCAGGATCTTGGGTGGTGAAGGCTCAGCAGAGAAATATTTGTCGTTTGAGGCCATCAGGATGCTTTTCATCTGTAGCAAATTCTGCTTCTAGTTCCTGTAGCACATCCCCGCCTTGTGCCTTGTTAACTGAACAGCTTATTTGATTTGGTCCTTCAGTGGTAACCCCCCTTTTTAAACTGCTGCTGCAGTATAACATTGCAGTTACAACTCCAGTTAAGATTAAAAGATCTCTTTCATTTGGACATCTTCCCTTTTTTCTTTTAACCCCAACCTTATGAAAAGCACTCCCTTCTGCAGAGATTCTTTACACTTACAGTTAAGCC
Source organism: Tympanuchus pallidicinctus (assembly GCF_026119805.1). NCBI lineage: Eukaryota > Metazoa > Chordata > Aves > Galliformes > Phasianidae > Tympanuchus > Tympanuchus pallidicinctus. The sequence continues at coordinate 4,329,536 of NW_026294749.1, read as the reverse complement.
AGTAACTACTATTATTTTTAGAAGTATAGCAACAAAAGTGAATGTTTCAAAGAACTGTGGAAATAGTTGTAGGAACTATGAATAGCAGTGGTAGTATTCTGGGGACATAAAGATGTTTGGGTCATCTTTATTGATGACCTGGAGGAAGTAAATAGTGCATATTCATAAACTTTGCAGGTGACTCTGCGCTGGGGAATGAATTAATGCAGATGAGTAGGGCTGCCATCCAGAGGCACCTGGGAAGTCTGAAGGATAGACCAGCAGCAAAATTCAGTGAGGGCAAATGTGAAAAAAATGGCAATAGAACAGCATGAGGGCAGAGCAGCTGGAGAGCAGCTGTGCTGTGAAGGGGCAGGGTTCCCAGCAAACGGGGCCTGAGCAGCAAGAAAGACCAAGAATATCCTGGGCTGCATCAACAATTTCACAGCCAGTGAATGGAGGGAAATGATCATCCCCTTCTATTCAGTGCTTGCTAGGCCATATCTAGTCTTGTCTTCCTTGTGAGATGGGGACATGGATAATGTGAAACAAGTCCAGCAGAAACCACCAAGGGATGATTGAGAGCTGAAGCACCTGCATCAGTTAGGAGAGGCTGAAGGAACTGGGCTTGTTCTTCATCCTGAAGAAGAGACAACTTTGAAGGCAACTAGTAGCAGCCTACCAGAGAACCTACAGGTGCTGGGCAGGAGAACATGAGACATAAAGTATAAAATAAAAAGGATTTATCAGGCTGGCTGATGTGTAAGGATGCCTTACGCAAGGATGTGTAAGCAAGCCATCATGTTACCCAGAGGAGAGGTCGGATCACCATCCTGGTTTTGAAGCCCTGAAAAGACGAAGCACCGAGGGACATGGTCTGATGCCATTGCTGGCTTCACCAGAAGGTGGGGCTGGAGGTCTCTCCAGCTCCTTTCTGACCGAAATGGTGCTATGACATCTCCCTTTAGACCGGGTTGCTCAGATTCCCACCAGCCTGGCCTTGAATGCTTCCAGGAAGGGGACATTCACAACCTCACTGGGCAGCCTGTACCACTGATTATTAGTAATACTAGTAGTTCCCATTTACTACTGATACTAACAAAAATTTAAGGTGCTAATTTGTTAGTAACAGTGGCAAAGTCTGAAAATTCATATCACTCTTGCCATAAATTAATACATGTTTCAATCCAATAGATTGAAAGGTAGGCGGTAATAAGAAAATACAGTTAGTGAAAGGAAACAATTGCCTTTTACAGGAAGAATCCCTCACTATGATATTTTTTATTGTATGTCGTTCTCTCCCTTCTGCACATTATCTAGTTAAGTAAAAGCACGGTATACTTTTGCTTCAGAATATTTAACCACTGTGGACTTGCTAGAGATTAGATGCTGACCACTCACCTTTCTTGTTAAATGCAACTTAAGCCAGAAAGGAAAAATGCATTTTAATTTATTCCTATTTTGAAAATCTTGAGTGACAGCAATGATCAGCAAAGCAGCATCCCCAATGATGTCTGCTTTATTTGCTCAGGTTGTGTATCACAGTCCTCCTCTTCTGTCTTTGTGTGAGTACTCACTGACTAACAAATCTTAATAGCCATAGTGTTTAGCTGTGTGTTGTCTTTAACAACTTTAACTGTGATGTGATCAATTAATAGATTTTATTTGTATGCTGTTGCCAAGAGGAAATACCAACATATGTAAAGCTGTCTTTGAAATAGGACTTAAAACTGAAGTAGGTTGTGATACTGGTAAATGCGAAGTGCTGCTGAGTTTTAACATTATTGGGCCAGATTTATTTTGAAGTTATAATGCTTCAAAAGTGCAGCTGCACAGTTCTCAACCTTTTTTCTTACATTCCAGTTTAGTGGAGCACAAAGGTACAAGAGCGAGGACTTGGAAAGGAAACTGTTGGGTTTTTTTATATTTTCTACTTAGACATCAGATTAGATAAGCGAACACTTCGGAAATAAAGTGCCTAAATTCCCAAGCAGCATTTATTTTCTGAAGTAACTCTGTTGTGATTTTTATTTTTTTTTTTTAATTTAATAATCATTGTTTCAGACTTCGTTTCTTGTAGGCTTTGTTTTTATGGGGTCTGATGTTAGGCTTTCAATTGTGCTTCAGGAAAAGAAAAAGGGGCTCTTGGACCATTAGGAGAAAGACTTTCCTAATCGTAATTTTGTGGGTTATTTCAGGGACATTGTTGTCTCTTAACATTAGCAGATAGCGCTCATTCCTTTAGAATCTGTCTTAATGCCTTGACATTGTTCTCACATTAAGCCCCATCTATATTCTTTTCTAAGTTGCTCCAAAAGTAATGCCTCCTATTTATTTCAGAGGGTGTACAAAGAGGACAATAATGCAATTTGGTAGAGCGGATTCTCAGCCACAAAACATCTCTTTTCAACAATCACCATCATTATTTATGCATTTTTGCCAGTGACGAACAAGAGCCTGCATGCCACACTCATAAAAATCTGCACCTGTGGAGATGACCCGCTGTCATTACTGCTGCTGCAGAAATGCACTACTTACCACCTCACTGTGCTCACATCCATGGTTGGTCTCCAGAAGCATTCATTTTATGTCAGTGGGTGCCATTTTTTTCCACATGGAGAAATTTAATTCCACACCTTTGCTTCATATGTACTTCCATATCAGATGCCAGTTTGTCAGAATGCCCCTCTGCTGCCATCTGTCCCACAGCAACAGAATGTAACAGAATACTGATGGGAAGGTACAAGCTCTACTGCCATACCACCAACATCTGCCTCTGATGTTGTGGGCCAACATCATAAAATATAGGAGGTGTTACTTTCAGAGCAGCTCTACTTGTGCAAATTCATTACCTTGTGTAGCCATCCACCTGCAGCAGCTTTGGTCTAAAGCCACTGTAGAGAATCTGTTACACGTTGATTACATTACTTTGAATTAATTGGGAGTTAATTGTGCGGTGGATACACGTAAGTAGGGATTGTAAAAACTCTTTGCATGTGTGCACATAAGAACTGCTGAAGTGAATATATTGAACTGTACGTTCTTGCTTGCATGCTGTTATCACTAGTTAGCTGGGAAGTCTTCACATAGGATACAATCAAAAGTGCTTGCATCAGGAACGGTGTTGCCAGCAGGAACAGGGCAGTGATTGTCCCCCTGCACTCAGCACTGGTGAGGCTGCACCTGGAGTACTGTGTCCAGTTTTGGGTCCCTCACTGCAAGAAAGACATTGAGGACCTGGAGCGGGTTCAAAGAACGGCGACAAAGTTGGTGAGGGGTCTGGAGCACAGGGCTTATGAGGGGCAGCTGAAGGAGCTGGGAATGTTCAGCCTGGAGAAGAGGAGGCTCAGGGGAGACCTCATTGCTCTCTGTAACTACCTGAAGGGAGGTGGTAGTGAGCTGGGGGTTGGTCTCTTCTCTTGTCTAATGATAGATCTAGAGGGAATGGCTTCAAGCTGCACCGGGGAGATTTAGGCTGGACATTAGAAAATACTGCTTTTCTGAGTGGTCAGGCAGTGGAATGGGCTGCCAAGGAGGTGGTGGAGTCACCGACCCTGGAGGTGTTGAAGGAACGTTTGGATGTTGTGTTGAGGGACATGGTTTAGTGAGAACTATTGGTGATAGGTGGATGGTTGGACTGGATGATCTTGAAGGTCTTTTCCAACCTTGGTGATTCTGTGATTCTATTAAGACCTCAGTTGGCTTGATGACAAAAAGGAAGGGGTTTAGGATCATAGGTAGAATTGTAGAATCTTACTGCATCTTTTAGCTGTTCTTTAGTATCTGTTTCCAGAGAATGATGAGAAAAATAGTAGATTGTGAAGTGTTACAAATGAAAACTCAAAGTACAATGTTTCTTAATGAGCACTCTTGCATTTCTAGGACCTTTCCCAAAGATAGAGAATCTGCTTGTGTCTGGTGTAGGCAGGATTGCTTTCCCATTCTAGTTCTCTAGGGAGCTCTCTCATTGCCTCTCCCTGAAGAGTGCAGTTAATTATCTGCTTTGCTTAGCTTCTCTAACAGAGGGAACTGTCATGCACTGCACCCAGCTGAATCAGCACCGCTTTACGCTGTCTTCTTTCTCATTGCTAATGCTTATCTAGTCTCATGCAGAGCCAACTGAGCTCATCAGTATAGGAAAATAGTAATAAATGTATGGTTCTTACTCACTGTACCTTGGGCTTCTGTCAGTGTGTCAAGTAGGACTGGGTCAGACCTGGATCAGACACTGGGCTGGCATCCATGAGTTCTGCAACTGTCTAACTTTATAGTACGATTTTTATTCATTTCTCCCTGTCTTCAAGAAGTGCTGTTTTAAGTTTGACTTTTGTTAGATTCTATGAAGATAGACATGCATTGTTCACTATTGGCTATGCCTTCAAATGGTACGCAATTGTTTTTTGGTGTTTATGTTTACCAAACTGAAAATACCCATCATAAGGGGAGTTGATCAGCTGACCAGTCTCTCTTCATCACCCAGAAATCTGAGAGAGTAGTGCTCTTAACAAGACAGATATGTCTGAAGAATTAGGTTCGTTCATACCACATATGTGCTTGCAGCACGTTGTCACTGTGTTTACAAAAGAAATTGGTTGTTCATGGACTTGAAGCCACATTAGTACTAGGTTTTGATATATACTCTATTCTTGAACTGTGGAGGGCACTGGTACTTCAAACTGATGCTGCTTCCCAACTCAAGCTTATAGAATGTGGGGAAAAATGGGTACTTTACTGTACAGTCAAATATAGTATCTGGTTGGAGCTCTGAGTTCAGCTTTTCCTTATGTTCAGTGGCACTTTGAATCTAACCTTAGTGAAGAGTAGTACTGTGATATAGAGCTGTTCTTTGGAGCACATCTAGAATATACTGGAAGTGTAACGATTAAGCTGGAGAATTGTGTTTAAGTGTCTGTGAAACAGCTTCATTTGAGTGTTTACATTATAAAGATTTAAAGATATTCAGAGGAAAAAGAAAGCAACATGTTTCCTATCGATGGTCAGAAACTATCAGACCAGTTTTTTATTACATTTATTTTCTTTCTCAGTGGCTGTTGGGGGTAGTGACAGAAAGAGGGAGAAAACAGAACAATTAACACACCATATGTACAAATTGGAAAATACAGTCTGTAGGTGTGTGCTGAATAAGAATTTACTTGAGTTCCATCTATTTTTCTTTCTTCTTAAGATAGCATACCCATTTGTATTGCATTTTGGAAGACTTGCTCCCAGTAATGGATACTTGCTGTTTTATTGTTGATTGCTGTTCTTTTCCTTTTCCTTTAAGCTAAGAAAACAAATTATGTTAAGACCTTGTATCTTTTGTCAGTCCTTCCTTTCTTGCAGAAAATATTATGTTTCTGCACAGTTAAACCCTACATAGATATGTGGGATGATTTGAAATCCATCCATTATCAAGCAACAAAATTACACTGCCTCTTAATGACTTGGAGTTGTTTGGGGTTTGGTTTTTGTTGTTTCGTTTGTTGTTTTTTTTTTATTCCTAGGAGAAAGCAGCTTCCCCTTCAAATCTTTCTAGGACACCAGCTGCAGATGAGAATGAGCTTCCATTTTTAATACATTCTATTAGCTTCACACATACAAACGCTCGCTCACTCGCACACCCCAGTGTCACATTATAGGTGAACAGGCCCTAATTAAAAGCGCACACCATCTGCCGGTGTGTGGCAGCAGGGTGGGACTCCATAACCATCCTGGTTCTTGTGATTGAAATGTATTATTTATGAGCTCAAAGAGAAAATATGCCTTTTGGCTGATGGTGCCTGCATTAGGAGCTGGAGAGCACCATCTAATGGCATGGAGTGACACTATCTGGTGATCCTTCATTTTCTTCCTTTCCCCTTCTCTGTAGCCTCCGCCAATTTTTATTTAATTTTTCAGTATAGTGTGTGGGGTTTTTCATGATCATGTTCAAAGCAATTTTGCATCTCATGTTTCACTTGTACACAGGATTGAAAATAGTTGTTGAAACATTGCACTAATAGTGGTGTTGTCAGCACCTTTTTTACTTCTAGTGCCCCACACAGGGTTTTACTTTCTGTATTAAAAGTAGTACTGACCAGGTAGTAGAGAAGTAGAATGTTAGCAAGATAGCTGAGCAAAAGGCCAGTTCTCCTTCTAACAAATGTGTAACAAAAAGTATGCACTGCTGAGTCTGAAAATTTTGTTTTATTATTGAAATGGGCACTGTTTTTTATTAAGCAATACTCTGCAAACTGCATAAAGGTTCTTAGTGGCTTCAGATGAAACAGGACAATTTCAGAGGTGACTACACGTTTGGATCTTCCTCTCTGAAAGGAGAAATCAAAAGCTCTCTCTGCTTGCAGAGATCATGTGTGTTACTGCTTGTGAGTGATGAAGTGGTTGAGGAGGTATTGGACTGCAAGTTGAAATATGCTTTGTCAGGAGAAGGAAGAAATAACAAAAAAGGAGCCCTTTTTGGTATGGTCAATCCATGATTCTAGCTGTGACTGCCAGATTGGAAAGTCAGAACTGGTAATAATGTATAATGCATGTAGCAGTTAGCACTGAGAGCTCCAGAGCTCTAGGAATAAAAGTAATCACACTGATGAAAAATCACTTGGGGTATGATTTTTTTTTATTCTTGTTTTGTTGCTGTTGCTTTTTGGGGTTTTGTTTGTTTTTAATATTCTTGAGCTTTGCATTAACCAGACTGGGGATGCAATAACATGTTTATGGCAGAAACAAGCAGAGCTGTAGGGACTGATTTAATGGGGATTTGGAACGAGATGATCTTTAAAGTCACCTTTAGCCCAATACATTCTATCATTCTGTGACTTGACTGATATGGAAAGTGTGAGGATTTCCTACAACTTTCAGTAAAATTACTTTTTTTTTTTTTAATGTGGTCACTATTTCTACTCCAACAAAATTCTAAATACAAATATATATTTTGAAAAAAGCATATGTGTACATTTACTGAACTAATTCAGTATGTTTTATGGCATGTTGAAATGTCATAAAACTGTGGCACATTTATAAACATGTTGTCTTGTTGTTTATATTTAGGACATACGCCATCAGAAGGATAAGAGACGCCTTCAGAGAAAACAAGAGTATAAAGGACTCTGCAAAAATAGAAGAACTAGTGAATAAAGCAAAAGAAAACCTGGAGATTATTCATCGGCAGGTACATTTACTTCTGTTATTTTATCTAAGAGTTGTATACATCTTATTGAACTGCTTATGCTATTATAGGTGGAAAAAATAGGTCCTTGTGCAAAACATCCCTGGATGAACCATAGTTTTTGTATGTCTGGGTTTGTGAGGATGGAAAGGATTCATTTATCCACTATGGTTGCAATGGGGAATTTAGGGATGCTTATTCCAGTAGCCTGAAAATAAAAATTTGTATGTCTTGTGTTTTTTTTTCAGCTGTTTATCTTACTATCTTTGTGTTCCTCTTCACTCTGTTCCTCTGTTCTGCCCTCAATTTCCTTTGAATCTCTTTTCTCTAGCTCATGTATATTATGTAGGTCACTTCAAAAGCACTGCCTCCCGTTTATTTCCACAGAAACTGCAACAGATACAAAGAGCACAATAAGGCTATTTGATAGAGCAAATTTTCAGACACAAAATACCTTTCCTCACTGATCACCACCATTAGCTACATATTTCCACCAGTGATAAAAGAGAGCCTGCGTGCCCCACTAGTAAAAATCTGCATCTGTGGAGGTGGCCCACTGTCACTGTTGCCACTGCTGAGATGCACCACCCACCATCTCACTGTGCTCACTTCCACTGGTTGGTCTCCAGAAGCATTCAGCAAGCATTCATTAAATGTCAACAAGTGCCATTTTTTTCTACTTGGAGGAATTTGATTCCACACCTTTGCTTCTTCCACACTTCTGTGTCAGATGTCATTTTGTCAGACTACCTCTGCTGCCATCTGTCCCACAGCAACAAAATGTAATGGAATATTGATAGGAAGGTTCAACTTCTACTGCCATACCACCAACATCTGCCTTTGATGGCTTGGGCTGACATAATAAAATATAGGAGATATTTACTTTCAGAGCATACTTTCACAGATTTCCATTCCTTATTCCTTGCATCACAGTTTTATAAGTGTGGCTGTGACAACCTCTCCACGTCGTCTTGCCTTCTCTGGCTGCTTTTCCCCAGCTCCAGATACATTGTTTGTGCAACATCAGAACATGAAAATCATAAAGCGAATTAAGTAAATGCTGACTAAATGTATTTCCAAACAGGGTGATATATTTTTCCTGGAAAAAAGTTGAGTCACTGGCAGTACTTTTCTCTGGCATGGTCTGAGTAGCTCTAGTAGTATCTCTGTCCTTTCCACTAGGTACCATATTTAGATAGGAACTTGAATAGGCAATATATGCAGATCCGTTATGCAGAAAAGTAAGCAGACAGGAGAAAATCATAAACAAGTAGTGAAAGATAAGAATGTAGAGAGACCAATTCTGCCACTTGCAGAACTTTGCATCATAGTAGTAACAGTTTGTGGAGATGGGATCTCCCATAACGAAATGCTATAGATAAGGTTCGTTTGGAATTTTAATTAATAAAATGTCAACGTGTCAGAAAATTTTTCTGGCTGTGAGTGAAAATATAAACATAACTTTGATAAGTTGGAAAAATGTTAGTGAGGCTGCTATGGTAACTGTATTGCTGTGAAATGGGTGACTGATGTGGTAATACATTTTATTTATGGTTTTAAATGTTGTTACTAGGACCTGCTGGCACAACTTTTTCGTAAGAACAAGCTCTTTCTAAAAAGAGTCCAATGTCAAGATATCAGAACACTACGAACAGATGAAAGTACCAGTCCTTTGTAGCTAACTTGGATGTGGGAATGGTTCATAGCATATTAACTTCTGGGGTACCACAACTTCATGCAGGTAGAATTTGATTCTCTGTATAAGCCTAAACAAAAAGACCAGTTCGAAGTTAGATGGTGGGTAAGTCCTCCTAAAATAAAAGCTTTCATCCTTTTTCCTTTAAGAAGGCATGATTCTTTCTATTCATCTCAGCTGTAATAGATCTGGGACAGATTTTAAAATAGAGCTTAACTCTTCGGCACGAATCTTGTGAACATAGAGATTATCTTGTTACTGTTGATAGTGGAAAAAGTTTTCTAAAACAAGAATCTTGATGGAGGAAACTCTTTCTCCTCTGTGGTGTGCATCTTGTTTCAAATCCTATGAATTTTTGTTTTACCCTAAAGATCATCATTCATTATCAGATATTTCAACTATCTTCGAAAGAGTAGGAAGAAGAGGCAGGCCTGATTAATCTGTTGATGTTACACACAGTTGCTGTTTGTTGTAAAGGAGTAGTTGTGCTATAAGAACACTTTGCATTCACTTGTTGATAGTAAACATGCGTAAGACACATGTATGTGCCAGTACTTACAGACATAGCTTTAACAACCATGTCCATGACCAACAGGTAATATCATAAACCTGTCTGTTATGCAATGATAAAAGTATAATATGGTAATCAAGAGCACGACAACAATTAAAAAAAATAGACAAACTAGAATATTTTCTCTTATGAAGGATTCTGCTAATTCTACTGGCACAACCATTCTAACGTGCTACTTTTTTCTTCCACTTTGCTACTTAATCAAATAAACATTATAGTACATACTGAATAAATGTTTCTCAGTTCACATTAGAGAAATCTTGAAGAGCCATATTTCAATTTACAGTGTAACATATAATTCTTGCTTTAAAATGCTTTATGTGTAGGTGTGAATCTTTCAGCCAGGAAGACAATCAGAAACAGTAAAGGCTTGTGGGCTTCTAGTATGCTTTTGATTCAAGTTCCACTGGGGTTTTCTGAATATGAAAATCTCCATGTATGTATTTTATCTTTACAAACATATAAAACTTGTGCTTAGGGTGAATATATTAAATACATTATAAACTGTTGTCAAGCAAATGGCATTGAATACCTACCTTTATGAATGTGGTTGTTCCTTGAAGGACGTCTTTGTCACTATGATGTAACCAGAATAATGCAAAAGGGCTTTGGTTATTACTAAAGCCAGAAGTTTTTCTAATTGAATTCAGTAATTGAAGGGGTTTCTCCCATGTGCAGTATGTATCTGCTGAAGAAGAAGTTTTAAATTGGATCACATTTTTGTATCATTCCATCTAATGATTGTAGCAAAAATGCACTTGAAAGATGAGGAATGATAGAGACTTCAGCACAACTTTCACATTTTAACACTGCTAAAATTGAAACTGACATTAAATTATTTCATGTGTTGCACTACTAGAAGATTTCCAATTTCAAAGCAAGAAACATGCTTCTATAATGTATGTATTTGTTGGAGTCAAAACAACAATGTAAAGCAGAGGAACGTTTTGCAAAAAATGATCTTATAAAGGAAAATGAGTTCATCAAGATAAATTTTGAGCCATGAGTTCCTTCAAGACTTCCTGAAGCTTTGGTTACAACATTTTGGTTTTGCTCAGTCATTCCTTCCCCCAGCAGTGTACCCAAAGAAAAGTTTTTCTAATACATAGAGAACTGTTGTTCTTTGCAGAATTTCTATAGTGAAGCAGAGTTGTACAATATTCTGAGTTGGGAGGGACCCATGAGTGTCTCTTAAAAGTAAACTTTTCATCAGAACTATAGTATACTTAGAATCAAATTTCATATTAATACATGCTTGCAGAGCATTTAATCATGCAGATTAAATGTGGGGGCAGAAGAATCATTCTTGTGCTTTGTTTAATTGAAAATATAAGTAATGTCATCTGACATTATTAAGAGTTTATATTTGAAACTGAGCATAACATAGTGTGTTTTTAAAGGCACAAGCAAGAATAAGATCTAGTGAGCATTTTTTACTAGATTTGGGATTTATTATGATGTAGCACATTTTGTTATTGCTGACTTTTCATAGCGTATCAATAGAAATTAAATAATATCTCACCTAGTTGACAATTTGTCGTTACTCTAAAATCAAATTTATATTCACTTTACATTCTAATTTATGGTTTAGTCATCAGAGTGACCACTGAAGTGTAAGGTTCATAAATAACTGTTTGAATCAGCCTAGTGGGAAATGTGAAATAGTGACAGATGACTGTCATTTTCTTCATGTCAGTCACTGTTCAATTTACTTGAATGTTATAAAAGTAGCTTTATAAAACTGAAAAGCATGGAGGAACATTAATCTCCACCATAGCCCTCCTCTGCATGTTTTGATTTAAAAACAGGGTTGCTAAAGGAACAACTCTGATTCTTAATGTAGTTTATGAAGATCATGCGCTCGTGTGTTTAACTGCGTAAACAGCACCATTTATGGCATCCTCCCTTTCAAGAAGGGAGGTGACTGTGTCTGAAATGCACAGTCACAAGTAGAAAGGTTTTTTTTAAGGTTTCGGGACAATTCTTTGGTGTCCTTAAGAATGAGTATTATTGCAACAGCCATTCCTAGCCATGCTAGTATGGAGTTGTTTGTGAATTTCTGTCACAGTTGAAATATGTGAGAGGCGGGAGAATTTGCCCTGAAATGTTATCAGTTGTACCATTTTTGATACCACGTAACTGCAAATGAGAGATGCAAATCACTTTTCACAGATCTTTGGCACAGAAGTGTTAGCCAGTCAAGACACAAGGATCTCGTTCCTTTGCAGCTGTTCATGGCTGTGTTCTAAGGGGAGAGACGGACAAACGTCCTCACTGGCATAAGTTGTCCTTCCTCAGGCTTGACTTCTCTTACGGCTTCCTTCAGATGTGTAGAAGATTGAAGGAACATGGTTTCAAAGTATGAAAACTTTATTAAAAAGGCTTCACTAATGATAATAAATGTTAAGTGCTAGCAGCCTTTTGGATGTTATAAGTTCATTTCTAATCCTCGCAATATTCTTTTATTATAGTAACTTTATCTCTGTTTAATGAAATCCTTCGTGACTATGTCTTGATGAAAGTCCATGTCATAGTTAGTGTAAGATTTAGGTTTCATATTCTTTTACTTCTTCATATTTGGCATCTCCAGTAAATATGGTTGGTATGGTTTTGTTTTGAACTCTCTGCATTACGCTTGACCAACCTGATAGCCTTCTGTGATGATGTCATTGGCTGAGTAGATATGGGGAGAGCAGTGGATCTTGTGTACCTTGACTTCAGTAAGGCATTTAGCACAGTCTTTCACAACATTCTTGTTATGAAACTTAGAAAATGTGGGATAGATGAGTGGGCAGTGAGGTGGATCGAAATGCTAGCAGTTACGTTTAGCTATATTCAAAATGGTTGGCCTGAACTTCTTTTACTTCTCTTACTCCTAATCTGGTGTAATAGAAGTAGTCAATTTTTAATTGCTTTAGCACCTAATGAGTTCCCACTTGATTGGTTCCAAACTTATGCTGGAATTAGTCAGCTGACTTAGGATAGTGGAGGCATCAGGGGAATTGTTCTGTGGGCTGATTTTGGTTTTAATTCCAAAGATCTTTTGGTTGATTTTTTATTTTTTTTTTTTAAACACTTCTCATAGTCATCTAGTCATTCTAAGACAGGGATTGATGATATCTAGCTTTTAGTAAATGCTTTTAGTCAATAAGAGCCTGAAGCTAAGTGCAGTGAGGCATTGGAACAGGCTGCCCGGAGAGGTGAATGCTTTGTCCCAGGAGACACTCAAGGTCAGGCTGGACAGGACTGTGCAACCTGATGTAGCTGCAGATGTCCCTGTTCATTGCAGAGGAGTTGGACTAGATGGCCTTTAAAGATCCCTTCTAACTCAAACAATGCTGTGATTTTAAAACTGAAGTGGGGAGGCATCAAATTCACATCGCTTTTGTATTCCAGGGTAAGGAGGAATGCTTTTTTTTTGGGGGGGGGAGGAGAGTGAGGGAGGGAGAGGGGGTCCATTAAGGTTTTGGAGGGAAGAAAGGGTGAGAAGCAACAAGGAGAAAACTGAAGTAGGAGTCACTTGGAAAAAAGGTTTGGTAAATTTGAATTGGAGCACAGGTGACTTGGAGTTTGGCCCTTCACAGGACGTGCTAGTAGTGAGATCTCCTTCAAATGTTCTTCCCAAATAGCTTTTTCTCTTGGTATGTTGGGTAGTTTTGAGGACATGCAATACTTTAACAGCTGCCATAAGCCTGGAGATGTCAGACCAGCTTAACTTCTAACACCTTGATGTGCAGGAAGTGTAGCAGACATCTTGCCCACCTGCAGGTGCTATTGCTCTCTAGGTTACACCTGTATGACTCTCCAGGGCAGTGTTACTCCTCAGGCTCTCATTCATCTCTCTTGATGGAGGACAAGACTGAATTTTCACAAATTATTTTCTGTTGTTTGCGCCTCTGACTAAATTGCAAGTGGTGGCTTCTGCCTGTCATGTCAAATACAGAAGTAAGCCCTGCATTGGAAGCGCCCTTCAGGCTGCAGGCAGAGGCCATTCAGAAGTAAGCGTGCAGTTTTGCGTCTCGGATGTAAGAGCTGTAACAGAAGTGCTTACTGCACAGCATTTGACACACACAGCAACCTTCAAAAAAAAAATAAAAAAATAAAAAATAATAATAATAATTAAAAATAAAAAAAAACGGAAAAAACATGCAAGACTGTTAGGAGCAGCTTTTAAAATTTATCTTTCAGAAAAAGCTGTTATTATTTTTGTAACTTATAGTTAGCTGCTAATCTGGAGAAATTGGGGCCTTATCATAAACAATAAGTAGTTGTGTAATGTATCCAGAGCTCTGAGCATCTGATCTTGCACACAGAGGAGGCTGTCTGAAGGACAGGAGGAGGACTTACTTTCTAGTGGGCAATTTGGCTTGGCAGTACGTTGCATCTGATCAAATCAGTGCCAGATGCAAACATCCCCATAGAAAAGCTTCACCATCCTGGCTGGTCAGTAGCTTCCTGAATGAGGTCGCAGCATTGATTAAATTTATGTGCTGAAAAAAGCCCCAGAAAAAAGCAAAAATCTCATTTTCAGTGAGATGTATTCATCTACCCTTAGCTTTTTGTGTTTCTTCTGGAGTTGAGTTTTAGGGCTTCTGCTTGGTAGATAATGAATGCAGCTCACAAGGATGGCTTTTGCCACTAAACATCAAGTGGGTCTTTTCCAAACAAGGTAATTGCGAACACATGCATGTCTTACTGTAAATCCTAAGCATTACCAAGAGAGGGAAGGTAAAATAAGTGCTACCCATTTTGATCAAGGCTCAGAGGACCTCTGCCACACTCATGATCTGACTGTGATGCTGAAATGTCTGCTGTTCCGACTGGTAGCAGTGATGGCTGAGGGAGATTTCCTAGCATTGAAAGTATGCTCAGCTTGGAGCAGTTTTCTTTTGCTTGCTTTGTGGCTTCATGGAGGTGCCGGTCTGCTGCAAAGAACATTTGTGGAAAATCCAGATAGGAGAAAGAGAAGTATGGCTGTGTTTTGTGTGTTATTTTTCAAACATGCTATCTTGTAGAACCCTTGCATACAGATTGTAGCTTGCATTCATTTCAGATGATAGATCTCTCTGGAGATCTGTGGTGGTATAACAGGGTACAGTTTTAAGTATACCAAGACACCAGGGAAAGGTATTGCTGTTTTGAGGACTTCTGAAAAAAGCAAGACGTTACAGAATTATGACAAAGGTGATCTTGATTTTGATTTTCCACGGTTTTTGCTTTCTACTAACTTGTTATTCATTTGTCTTTCCTTTCTGAGAACTTTATTTCCTGGTTTTGTACTACTTATTGAAAGAATATGATGTCAGGTCCAGCAGCATCGTAACAGTATGCTTCCCTCCAGGAGGCATTTTGACATATTTGGTGCCGTAGGACCCCAGGACAGTGTCTGCTGCTCTTGAACTTGAGTCTGCAGTTTAAGATGGTGGTGTTGGTGTTGATGCCCCCATTGTCCTACAAGTCACCTATACATATAGACCTGGATATAGTGTCTTTTTTTTAATGGTGTTTTCTCCAGACATGCTCAGTTATCAGTCTCTTGGGGTGTTAGAAGTAGAGGTTTTCTCTTTACAGCTTATCAAGGGCTAACTTCTGTGTGTTAGGTTAGCGCCGAACGTGGTGTCTGTCACTAATACCATTTAAGTGAATTTTACAAGCAAGTAGATTCACAGTGGTCTAGCTTTATTTTGGCAATGCACATAAACATGAGTGTAGCCTTCATGCACGGCTCTTTCAGATAAAGAAGCTCTATGATGGACGTATGAATCAAGGACATGTTATGTTTGAATTTTTGATACGTGATGTTGTGATGAAGGCCCAGCTTTTGGGAAAGAAGTTGCTGTATTCCAACATCAGTACAGATCTTGGAAGTCTAAGCACAGAAGTTTGTTTTCTAGATGAGAAGTTTAACTAGTGTTTACGCAGTCTCCTTGGTGTACTGGTGCATTGCTGCTGTATTTCGCTCTGTGCTTTCTGAGGTGAAGGTGCTTGGGGTTTTTTTTGGGTTTTGTTGTGAGGTGGTGTTTTTTTTTGTGCATGTTCTTTTTTCCTCTGGTCATTGAAAGCTGTAGCTGCAGTGCCCTTCATCTTGGTGACAGGCTTTATGCCAGTATATTAATTCTGCAAGCAAGTAAAAAGAATAACAAAAAGGAGGCCAGATTCTTTCAGTCACATTTAAATCGCAAACTGATTCCTGTCTGGGATATGTCAGATGTAAGCTTCACCCTCTAAGGTATGTATATCTGAATGTCCTTCCAAGACTTGTCTCTGTGGAAGTAGAATTCCTAAGTAGAATTTTGAGCTCACCTTTATAGATTGATCACCACTAGAATGTACATAAATACATACTTGGAAGCCTATTGTGTATCCTGTAAGCAAAGTCTTGCCCTGGTGAGGGACAGCTATGAACACTGCAGTATGGTGGCTAAATAATGTTTAGTCTTCCTTTCATGAGTGTAATTTGCTAGCTGAGCAGTTCCTTTGGTAATTTTTAACTATTTTTATCAGTGCATCATTAATGACAACATTACAAATGACCTAATCGCTTAGCATTTCATATTAATACGCATCTTGTTTGTAGCTGTGTTGTTTTTTGTAGCTGTTGACCCAATGCTTTGGTTATGTGTTCAAATGATCTTAATTTTAATTGAAAGTACGTTTTGTCTCACAGCAGTCTAATTTCTGTGCAAATTTGTCAGTAGTGAATACTTACTGAGGATGATTACTCTCTAACTGCCTGTGCCAGTATACCTCTGGGAGGTTAATCAATCTTGTGCTTTTTAATTGACATCAATAATGTGTTTACATTTATCAATATTTCTTAATTGTCAACTTATAACAGTGGAACTTCAATAATAAATCATGCCAGTGGTTAACTTCATGCATTAGATTCTTAAGAGTCTCCACAAGCAGTTTGACATGTTGTAAATTGCTTTTAAATGATTCGTATGTATGCTCAAGGGGGAAGAGGAGAAAAAATTGATATGTGAGGTCATGTGGTGTAGAGTAATACTGAAGTACAAACCCATTGAAATAAAAGGAAAGTACTTTTACCAAATGTAAAGTATGCTTCATGGCTTAAACAAAAGTCTGTTCAAACTGCTAGTTTTACTAATGTTACAATTTTGTGAGTGTGGCAGTAGCTGTACGTTTGTTGTGCCTTCCAAGGGACTTGTCAGGGTGAAGTGCTTCTCTGCTCTCTGCAGCACAAGCCATGTAAAGAGCAGGGAGAATTGCTGGTTCTTCTACTGTTCTACAGAAGCAGCAGTGCTTTCTCTGAGACCAAGATGTGATTTTAGCTATGTGTTTCACCATGCGCCTGGCCTTAAGGTGTTGATGTGGAGAAGGAGGTAACTTCTGTTTAGATTTAAGCTTATGCTTGAGGACTTTGGTGCATTAGGACCTAAATCATTTGCCTGTGTTGCCAGAGTACGCTGGCAGCAGGAGTCAAAGCATGATCCTGATATTCTAAGTCTATACAACATCATCTATCTCAGTAGATACAGCCCTTTCATCAACCTCACTCTTTTCTGCTACTAGATCCAAATAGCAGTAAACTGGAAGGGAAAATCTTTTGAGACCAGACAGCTGGCAGGATGCTGACCACATTGTTGCTGTCAATTTGACCATGTTTTTTGGGCAATAAGACAAACAGAGAATTAAAAATCTTGTCTAATAAACCCTAAAGAAAGACTCTATAGATGAGACTGTTTTGTTTAGTTTAAGCAGAGCCATGTGATGGAATGCCAGGGTAAGGAAAGAGAGAAGCAGGGAAGCCACTATTTGTGCTTTTTGTAATTTTGCTTGTCTTTTTAATTGTCTTAAAGGTGTCCTGCAGATTTTCAAACAAACTTGTATACATGTATTAAAATTAAGGTAAAACTCATTAATGTTGTTATGTAAAATGAGTTATTGTACTTCATTTAGTTTTTGTACTGTGTGCTGAATTTTACAGTGCTGCTTGTCTTGTAGAAGAATCTGTTGACTAAACTGTTATTTGAAATACGGTATAATTAATTTGTATTCTATGTAGAGTCAGGTGCTCCATTTGCTTAAGTTAAAAAAAGAGATTAGAAAGATAAATGCATCTTTTAGGAAGGAACAACAGGTCAGTTGAAGAAGTGGAGAAGGAATACGAGAACATCTTTAATCAATGAAGACAGCATGAAAAGGATTTCTGTATCTGATGATGACAGACACTTCCCTTTTAGCTGGTATGGTAAGGAGAAAAAAAAAAAATAAGTGAATTAAAAATTTATCAGGATCTCTGTCCTAGGAAACAGTTTAAATGCTCAAATCTTGGTGCGAAGATCCTTTCATATGCTCAATTCAAGATCAGCCTTTCCACTGTCCTCCAGCCTTTATTGTTCTCATCTCAGTTCCATGCTCCCTCATATCGTACTGTAGTAACCTAATATGCTATATTTCTTTGTATTTCAAATAAGATGCTGTTAGATCCTTTGGGAAAAAAAAAAATCAGACCCAGAGCTTTTCCTGTCAGTGTACTAAGAAACTAAGGTGTCTGTACTCTAACATCAAGGCTGGTAGTTCTTGTATGAAGGTGAAGTAAATTATTAAATGTTTTTATTGTAATGTAGCAGCCATTTTGTTGTCTGCAAATGTTAAAAGTAATTATTTAAGCTTCTCTCTCACTTTTTCAGAGTAGGATATAGCTGTCTAAGGAACAAAATTACAGAGGTCAGCAAGCCAAATCACATTAAAGCAAAGATGTTTTCAAAAGGTGAAGCTATTCAGAAGACAAAATCATTGATGCTTTCTCTAGCATGGCAGGTTTTTGTGGTAGATTGCTTAATTACGGTCTATTTAGTTTCAAAACCAGACATTCTGGTGTATGGCTTGTATGGCATGTTTACTGGAGCACTGCTGCACAGGTTCTGGGCTAGGAATAGTTTGCATCTAATGTAGAAGGGTGTACTTGGGTCAGCATATCAGTGTGAGGATGCATGTCTGTAGGTAGGATCATTCCGAAACCTGGGTGAGCCTGATAGAGGTGAGCCATTTGACTTTTTGCTTTTCCTCAGACATTCTGCATCAAGTGAATACTGAGGCTACCGAATAAGAAAGAACCATAATGAACCTGAATTGATATTCATAGGTTGCAAAGAACAGATGGCTCTTTGATTCAAAGGGTGCCTGAGCCAAGTGACAGCAAGGATTTGTCTTTACACATTTATGCTATCAGGCACTTAGGAGCTCAGGCTGCACTGGAAGTCACTCTCAGTGTAAGCTCTGAAATTATATAAGCATTTAAGAACAGTTGCTTGTTTCTCTAATAGATGTTCATATTTGGAAAGCACCGTGGTGTAAAAATAGAACTCGTGTTTGTTTTTGTCATCGTTTTGATAAAGTGTAGGCCATATACGTTTCTACTTCTTTCCTAACTTTAGGTAGGAAGCAGGGTAACTTCGTGTTACTCTGTACATCCTACAAATCCGAAAGCAATCTCCTTCAGAAAGGAATTTCATGAGCTTTCAGTGCACTTTTCTCTTTCACAGACACTTAGCGTGTGTATCTCCTGTTCTAAAGCTGAAAACTGTGTAAGGGAACGACGGGGCTTGAAAAAATATAAGCATTGCCACCATTGTGCTTGCTGGCTACAAAGGAACCTGTGAGGGCTCAGTTGATCAGGCTTCTGTTGGAGGTGCTACCAATTTTTTTTTTTTCAAAGTTAAAAATTTGGTGGTTTGGGTTTTTTTTTATTATTTTTTAAAATTTGTTCTGTGGAAGTTGGTTGTCAGCTTACACTTGACTCCCATCATGATGGTAGTTGATCTGGAAGTACAGTAAGGCAGATAATTCAATGAAGGTCAAGTTACGTGTTTTATACATCCACATAAGGTAACAAAAGTAGATTGTATACTTAGTTATTGCATTAGTTTCATCACTGCTGTTTGATTTGGAGGTTTGTGTTCTGCTTTTCATTTAAATTAAGATGGAGTTCTTTATTTGACTTAGTAGCTCTGTTTAAAATGCAAATAGCAGTCTTGTACCTCTGATATAGAGTGCTGTGAAGCTGAAAGAAGGAGACTCTGACCCTCTCCTACAAAAAAAAAAAAAAAGAAAAAAAAAAAAAAAAGAAAGAAACCAGAACCAAAGAACCGAGAAAGGGTAGTAGATAGGAACAGAGGTCCAAGGTTTCCCACAGCACAGTAATGGATATGACCTTTAATATTGAGGCCTTTGGATCAAATTTAAGTTGGCATTAAAATTTTCTAATAAATTCCCTGCTGAATCTCAGTGTTTTTTTTCCTGTAATTTAATTCAATAAGGTCACAATAAAGCAAGTGCTGTCTGTGCTATTGTAATTGCTCTCAGCAGGCCGATAATATTATTGCAGGGAAGTGCCAGTTACTGTGCTTTTATTTCTTTCTTTGAGCACTCTCCTTCCTACATGCTTGCTCTCCTTGCTCTCAAGTCTACTATAGGTAGGAAATGAAGCTGTTTTAAATGCCATTTCCTTCCCATTTTAAGATGTTTTTATAGTAATGCCTTCTTTAACCTCTTCAGCAAAAGGAATAAAATTGTAGCATGAAATAGAGGCCTGTATATCTCTCCCTTAATTTTGATTCAACTTTTGTGATTAGATTTGCCATGCAGTGCTCTGATCATTTGGGCTTGATGCTTTTGGAGTTATGAAATAATAGGTGTACAGCTAAAGTAGATTCTCTTGAGCATGTGGGGAGAGACACCAAATAACCATTACCCTCTGTTTCATAGATTACTGACACATTGCAGTTAAGATGTGTACTTGAGGTCCTGCCCTTGTAAATTAGTACTGGATCTTCTTACACAGCATGACTTTCAGAACTGCATGATTTGTGTGTTATTTCTTGTACAAAATGCAAATTTATGCTTAGCATGCTGCTGGTAGATCTGAAACTGTTGTCTGCATTGTGAATAGATCAGCTCAACAAATAAATGCAAATAGAGTGCTGTGATCATGGTTCTCTGTGTAATTCTGTGCAGCTCTGAGAGACAGTAGATATAATAATCATAGAATCATTTCAGTTGGAAGGACCCTTAAAAGCCATCTAGTCCAACTCCCCTGCAATGAGCAGGGACACCTATAGTTAGATGAGGTTTCTCAGAACCCCATCCACTCTGATCTTGGATGTCTCTGGAGACAGGGTATCCTCCACCTTTCTGAAACCACTTCCCCTTGTCCTGTCTATCCATTTCTCCTTTGTCCTCTTCTTTCTTACGGCCCCCTTTAGATCCTGAAAGGCTGCTATCAGGTCATCCTGGCACCTTCACTGCTCCAGGCTAAACAGCCCCATCTCTCAGGCTGTTCTTGTGGAGGAGGTGTTCCATCCCTTGGATTGTTCTGTTTCCTCACTACAACCAATAGCTCAGGGCTTTGCAGTCTGAAACAGCCAGCCTGGTCATAGCTGAATGCTCCTGCTTGGTACCCTGTATCTGGCTTTTCTCACCCTTCACAGCTGCCCATCTTCCTCTCAAGGCCTGTTATGTTACCCTTGCTCTCTGTCTTTCCCCAGGACCAAGAATTTCATACCTCAGGTATCACACGTGGAATTATTTTGTGCACCTCCAATCACGTGGAGGCATTTACAGTTCACTGCTTGTGGCATGCCTTGCTGTCAAACAAGGCAGTTTCTGACTGTAACAGAAGAAAATTAGCATTCAGCTGCTCATTTGTATATTCAGCCAAATGACTATGTATGTACAGTTGGATGTGTCCTGTTGTGCACAGACAATTAGTTGGAAATGAGGAGTAACAAGAAGCATTTTTACAGAAGTATTTCCAATTTTGAAATGTTTGTGTCAGTAGCTGAAAAAAACAGGTGATGAACAATTAAAAAAATGGATGAAATGTTGTGACTGAAGGTCAAGATTTTTTTTGTTAATTTTTGATGATGTCTGAAATCATAGAGTATATCCAAGTTAGAAGGGACTCACAAGAATTATTGAGTCCAACTCCTGTCTCCACGCGCTGTGCCACCCAAAAATCAAACCTTACATTTAAGTGCGTTGTCTAAACGCTTCTTGTACTCTGTCAAGTGCCACGACCGCTGCCCTGGGGAGCCTGTTCCAGCACCTGACCCTTTCTGGTGAAGAACCTCTTCCTTATATCCAACCTGACCCTCCCCTGTCACGGCTTCATGTTGTTCCCTCGGGTTCTATTGTTGGTCTGCTCTTAGACACGGATCATATGGTGCTGTAAGGATGAATGTCACAGTGTCAGCGTGCTTCATGAACTTGAGCAATCAAAACTGTCACTTCTGCAGTGTGTGCAGCTGAGCAATAAGACTAGGGGGAATGGCCTGATTGGGTGTTAGGAAACATTTCTTTTCTGAAGGAGAAATCAGGCACTGGAACAGGCTGCCCGAGGAGGTGGTGGAGTCACTGTGCCTGAAGGTATTCAGGAAACATGTAGATGTTGTACTGAGGGACGTGGTTTAGTGGGGAGGTATTGGTGGTAGGTGGATGGTTGGGATGGATTATCTTGCAGGTCTTTTCCAACCTCAGTGATTGTGTGATTCCTACTGAACATGCATGCATGTGGAGGTTGTTCCTGATCAATAACCGCTCATTGCTTTTCCTTTATGACCTACGCATTTTAATTTCTATTTCCTGCTGCTGTTTGAAGAAACTCTTTTCTGGCACCGGAGATGCAACACAGCAGCATGGTGTTGGCCTGAAACACTTCAAGAAGCTTGATTGAGGTTCCTGCTGTGGTTTGAGCTTATGGTTTCTGAGACAGGTTAACATTGCTCTGAATCATAGTGACACATGATCACATTGTTGCTTTATGAATTAAATAATGAAACATTTGTACGTGAAAGTTCCTGCTATAAATAGTAGTTAGGCTGTGCTTTAAAGAAATCAGAATCTGTATTACATTATAGATCTGGAACTTGTTTTCCAAGCTTGACTTTCTGTCATAAGGAAAAGTCTTTCAGAATCCAAACTTATTGTATTTAGTCTGTATACTAACTGCAGAAACACGAATAATCAAATACCTAGCATGACTTATTTCAACTAAACTAATAATCAGGCTTGAGCTATTTAGAGAAAAGGTTCTGTATTTGGAATGACCTTTCCCTTTGTTCTCCTTTGGATCTCAGCAATGCACTGGTTAAACAAGCAAAAATATTTTTTTTGCTTGCATTCTTTCCAGTTCTTGGCAGTTCACCTGTATAAATTGCTATTAGCCTGAAGTTTGTAAGGTTCTGTACAAATTGTAATAGCACTTGTGAAACAGTCTGTCTTTACATCTGTCAAATAGTATATATTTAGCATTTATTATATCAGCTTAAATACAGCATTTTAAAACCGATCCGCTCTTGCAACAAATTTCAATTTCAAGTAACAATTCTACCTTGTATTTTACAACCACACATCTAATTCTGGAACATGGGACATGGATGTAGAAGGTAAAGAAGCACATTTAAGTTAACATCTGGGGTTCTTGGTGGTTTTTTAATGTGTTTTTTAGAAATACAGAGACAGAAGTTCAGCTTGTTTTTAATTTCTCATCAGGATGTCATTGCAGAGTTTCATGTCTTTTCCTTACACAGACAGTAAACATTGAGTAGATTTGACTCTGTGGTTAGGGAGGACTTTGTGTTCCTACCTGGCATTTTAACTTGTAATATTGTTTCGCATACTTGCAAATATTTCTCTCTGCAATGCTGGCTGTCTCACAAGAATAGTGTACAGCAGCTTGCTACTGTGAGCCCTGGAGATCAGAACACTTTTTTGCTGCAATAAAGTCCATGAAATACTTCCCATGCCATCTATCATTTCTGGAAGAACTGAGAGCTTGATTTCCTAATTTAACATGTGATTCATCTTTGCCATTTCTTCTTAGTAATAATGGGGGCATTTCAGATTTCTCTTTGATTTGTTTTTGTGGTTTGTTTGTTTGCTGTTTTTATTAATATCATTGAACAAGTAGAACAGTTGGTAGAAATTACATTGAAGGGGAAATTCTGTGTCACTGGCATCCATTTAAGTAAAATTTGTGCTGGATGTGATCCTATAATTAAAATAATCAAGTGCAGATGCTTTTTGGAAATGCTAGAGCTTGAGATAGATGTAAGAAGACTATCAAGACCTGATATCTATCATCACCTGGACTTTTACCTATGGCGTAATTATTCATCCTAGGATTCGTCAGAAGGTAAAGTGCAAACAAAGCAGTAAACATTTCCTGTGCTGTGTCTGTGCTCAGCACTCATTATTAAGATTATTATGGATACAGGAGTTCTGCTTTCACTGGAGCTACTCTTGCAGTTCTGTTCCTGTCTGTGTCGTCAGTCTGTCCTTACTCTGCACTGTGCTGTGCTCTCCTCTCTTTGTGCTTTGTGCTCATCCACCACCAAATTGTTTTAAACTGTAGTTTAAGTCTTACTGTCCTTCAAGTCAGATCTCTAAAGGAGAAAAAACAGTAGAAGAGCTTGTGAGCAAAAGAAGTCTACTGTAAGTGGTGGGGGGCTGCAGGTCCTGAAATACTAAGCCACATCTGTCTGCCTTGTTCCAGCTGTCTGCTTTGCCAGTCTGTCTCTGGGTCTCACTTGTATTGGTTGTGAATCAAGTAAAGCAAGAAGACACTTCAAGAGCCCGAAAGCTTGCAAAGAGGAGAATGAGTTGATGATGTTCCTTGCATTAATATACCTGTGCCCTATTATCACATTTAGGAGGCTGTGTTTAAAATTATACTGAGATGCTGTTTTCAGTATCCCACCAAGGAAAAGCTCACATTCTTTGTTAAAATCTATGCTGTGCTATGCTAATATATTGGGCCATTTTTAGAAATGTGTTTATTGGAAAACATTTCTGCTGGGTTTTGAGCAGAGATTCAGGTTTGGGAATAATGGTCTATTTGAAAATTCACCATCATTGTTTACCTGTGATTGTGAAAGCATGGAGAAATTTAGGGATAGCAGACATGGAAAAAATCCTTTTATTAAAAGCTTGTCTTTATTGCGACAATGTATATTTAGATTCAAACATTTCATTACTAATGTAGTATTTGCAAAAATACACCAAAGCTGTGGTTTCTAGGAACACTTAGTTTTTAAGCATACTACATTTTTGTGTTGTAGATAACAGCACAGTTATTTGGTCCTTTTCTGCTATTTGTTACTTGCTGATGGAAAGGACAAGGGATTTACAGTTCTGCAGCAGACAGTAATGCTACCAAGACAGACAGACAGCCAATCCCAAGTTCATGTGACACTGAGCAGCGGCATCCAGGCAGTGGCTCTACACAGTTCATGGTGCTGCTCAGCTCACCTCTGTCTCTCTGCTTCCCTTTCTCATGTGAGGCTGTGCTCCTGTCCTTGTTCATCTCCAGCAGGAGGTGAAAGAGGAGTACAGAGCTACTCCAGGCTTGGAGTTGATAAGGATCACTGTCTTGGGGTACAGAAATCCTGTATCACCTACAAGCAGAAGGATGCTTGCACCACCATGCATTTTGCAGATTGGCAGCTCTTCCTTGACTCAGAGGGAGATGAACTTCTGGTTTCTACAGCAAGCAAAGGTGTTGTGAGACAGAGTCATGTGTTTGCTGTGTTGTCCTTTCTGATGGGAGCCTATTTCTTTCAAAGCTGTTTTTGAGCACTTACAGTAAGGCAATGAAAACATGCTGTTGTAACTTGCCTCTTAATAAACAATATCAGATTTTTCTCCCGTGGGAGAATAGTTGCTGACATAGGCTTTTTGTTTGAAAGACTGAAACATTTATGTGAGAGCCACACCATTGTGACAGAAAATTCTAGTGATCTCTAGTATATTTCTGTAGTAACTGATATTAAATGGTACTCTCCAAAAACAGGAGAGCGATTCCATGGCTAAAGAATGAATATGAAGAGTATGATGCTGGGAAGAAAGTCTCTCCTAAGAAGAAAGAAAGCATTTCAATGGTATTAATGAAATTTTGCAAGGGTAAATATCAGCCCTTTGTTCTATAGCTGAGTGGGAGTGAGTTGCATACTTAGATGTTCAGAAAAGAACCACAAGTATGCTCCATGAGATACTTGAAAAGGATGAGATAACAAAGTGCGTAGCATCAAGAAACAGAGATTTAGAATATTACCCACGCTTGTGGTTTTGGCAGAAACTTCGATGATGTAGAAAATTGTTTACTTTTCTTCTCTTTACCCGCTCTCTTGGATTCTCCATTTTTAAGATAGGTAAATTTCCGGTTGCAAATACAACAAAGATGTTTTGAGGCTTGCATAATATGAAGGCAGTTTTTGATGTTGGGTGCTGTATGTTTTTCTTTCAGGAAAAATCTTCAGATTTTTCAGTTTTGCATTAGAGAGCTTGCAGTGGTTGGATTAAAAGTTTGTATCTGTTTTGAATTTGTTCCCAAGGGTCCTGAAGAGGTTACTGTAGTATCTTATGTAATCTGTGAAGAAATTCAAGTTTACTTTATCCTTTTTCTGCTCCAAGTTAGCTTGTGTGTATCTATGCGAAGCTATGGATACCTAACAAATTGTTCTGCAAGAACTTGTGAGCATAGGTGATGAATTTCCTGGTTACTGTAGGTAGATTTTGGCTGTTATGATATGTACGGTCACAGGAAGAAAGTACTGCTATAGGCTACCTTGAGAAAACAACTAGTCCAGCTTTTACATTTTAGAATCATAGAATCATCATAGAATCATAGAATGGCCTGGGTTGTAAAGGACCACAACGCTCATCTAGTTTCAACCCCCTGCTATGTGCGGGGTCACCAACCAGCAGACCAGGCTGCCCAGAGCCACATCCAGCCTGGCCTTGAATGCCTCCAGGGATGGGGCATCCACAGCCTCCTTGGGCAACCTGTTCCAGTGCTTCACCACTCTGTGTGGAAAAACTTCCTCCTAATATAAACCTAGACCTCCTCCATCTCAGTTTAAAGCCGCTTCCCTTTATAGAATCATAAGGTGTGTTTATTTGAATGTGGAGGTATTGTGAAGAAGAAAAATAGAGCACTGTTAGCCATACTGTTATTTTGGAAGAATTCACAGTATCTTACAATCACCAGTACACAGAAACATCAAGCTAGAAATTTTAATCATTTTCTTAGTGCTTTCATGTGCAAAGCTAGCTTGCAGTTGACCTCAGTCATAAGGTGGCTGGACTTTACCTCTTTAAAATGTTCTGTAACAGAGGTTTCTTTACACTTTGTCAAATGATACCATAGACTCGAGCGTTAGGCATCTTGTGTGATTACTAGATACAGACTGATTATTTTTTTTCCTTAAGTAAATTTGATGCATAAAATTTATTTATACCACACTTCAATTCAATTTTGTGCAATTGGGTAGAGCTTCTTAGTTTTGTTTGTTTGTGTTTTGTCCTGCCCTTTGTAAGGTATGTTTTCATTAATTTTGCTCAACAAGATCTATCAAGGCACCCTAAGGCCTGGTGCCTTTCTAGGTATGTTTTAGGAGGCTTTGGCTTGTTATTGGCCTTATGCTTACTATATGAACCTGATTGTACACCTAAACAGAGCTGTAAAAGTACAGTAAATTACAGCTTTAAAAATAGTTATTTTGCTATTTGACAGATTTTTTTTCTGCCTGGCTATGAATTCCTCAGTTTTTTTTATTTTCTAATTCTGTCCTCCAGATGTGGTACTGAGATTTAGAAAGTGGTGTAGGATTATCTTTAGCAATGGAAAAATATTTGGGAAAAAAATGGTGGATCTTTTTTGAAGGAATATATGGAAGTGGTATGTAGAGAGACAGAAACACTCCTTTTTCTGATTCATTGAAAGAAAAACTTGAGAGGAATGGCTTAACAGGAGAAAAGTATCATAGCTAAAACTGAACAATTTAACAGAAGTTCTGCATGAGCTCATTGTAAGTGACACATGTTCTGCAGACTTGTCAGTCTAGGTTTCTTTTTCCTTTAGAGAAGCAAAAATCCTTGTAATTTTTTTTTTTTCTTAGGCTACATGACATTCTTCATTGTCCAACCACTGACTCTTTGCTGTACTATGACATGCCAATGTTCAGCATACTAGTGAGACTCAGTCCTCTGAATTCTTGTAGACCAAATTATGGAAAGTCAAGTAAGAGACATTTTTCTTTATTATATTGCCCAGATTTTCAGTTAAACACGGCCAGCGTACAGATGCCTTGTAAACTTTGTGATAAAAATGTGCAATATAATAATACTGAAAAGCCACTTACTCAGCTTACTGTTAGCACAGCCAATTCCATGGTCCAGTATTTGTTGTTTGGTGGGCATGGGGACTCCCTGTGTAATACGTACTGGGGAATGTTGCTGGCTAAGAATTTGGTCTTTTGTGTATAGTGTCTTATGCAGAAAACAGCAAACACAGTGGGCAGCTGTTAATCACAGTATGAACAGAGGGAGATCCATTGATGGTTCTCTTTGGTCGTATTGGAGCGTTGATGGTTTTCCTTAAGGTTGAAGACCAGAAGGACAGATCACATAGGTTTTTGAAACCTCAGCAATTCTATCCTGAATTGCTATTGCCAATTCTATTTCCACTACTGTATTAACGAGCATCAACAGTAACTCATTCATTTAGTTCACAGAAATACAGCCTGCTCCTAACAGTAGTGTTAGTGCTTGATTTACGGCTTTGTTCTTTCATGTATGGGATCTGCTCTCTTACACAGGAAGTAGTTACAGAGAACTTTCAGATTTTAAACCTATGTGTTTTATGGAATCATAGAATCAAATGCTAGAAAATTTCAGTCAACTAGCAAAGGGGAACGGTGGCTTTTTTCTGGAAAGTTCTGCAGGGTGAGAATGACTAAAAGAACTCCTCGGTCTTAGCCATAGTAGAATCCAACGCTTACCATAGAAAGTCAAAAGTCAAGTGGACGTAAAACAGTAACAGATCCATCAGCTTATACCTAAAGCCAAACTTGTGATTCATACCTTGTTTCTATAAAATTGTGCTCTTTTTTTTTTTATTATTATTTTTTCCAGAGGAAGTAGAAGGTGAGACGTAGCTTTGAACTTTAGTTTGTGGAAAGCTGTGTGTGCTTCATCCTAGTTGCAGGGACAGCTTTGACAATCAAAGCGCTTTGTTATCATTTTCAATGCCACCCTTGCCTGTCATAATGAGAATGATGCCTTTTTGGTTACTGCTTTTTCCCAGCCCAAGCCAGCTGCCTCCAGGTAGACCTTTGGGAAGATCAATCATAGAATTGCATTTA
Source organism: Tympanuchus pallidicinctus (assembly GCF_026119805.1). Classification (NCBI taxonomy): domain Eukaryota; kingdom Metazoa; phylum Chordata; class Aves; order Galliformes; family Phasianidae; genus Tympanuchus; species Tympanuchus pallidicinctus. The sequence continues at coordinate 4,300,956 of NW_026294749.1, read as the reverse complement.
TCTCTCTTGGGAAATTCAGTGTGTGAGTAGTAAGTACAAACACCAGTGGAAATTTACTATTTCGAATTTTTCACTGTCTGGAAGATTTCTTAGTGATCCTTGTCACTTTGACAACCGTGTACAAATAGCACTCTTTGTAGCTTAAATAAACAGCCAAGCATTTTTAGTAATTATCAGGCACTTCTCTCATATCTAGGATTGTTACTCTAGATGAAGTTCATAATAAGTATGTTGTTCTGAGAATGCAGGTAATTTATGATGCAGCCAGAGGTGTAATTGTTCCTTGAATAAAGAGAGGCTTTTAGCTTCCAGGATAAAGTATTTTTCACGAATACCAATGCTAATGACTGAATGAAAGAGCAGACTGGAGGACAGTTGTTTATATCCTGTCAAAGCTGGCCTACGGCCACATTAACATTTGTAAAAGATTTAGAGTATAGTTAGATTAACAGTAAAGACCTCCTCTTTCCATACTCTTCCAAACCCTTTTAAAACAAATATGTGTAACTGAAAGGGTGAAGGACAGTTGCTTACTTACTGAAATTTACAGGAGACATTAAGGAAAAGTGGAAAGTAATTGCAATCAGTGCTGTTTGAGAAGTAGTGATAGATTGCAATTGAATGGTTTGAGGCTATTAATTGCAATGAGATTATACTAGTTCGGATACTTCTGGTGTCAGGTGCTTGAAATATTAGTTATTTCAAAGATGAATTGGATTATAAATTATTAGCAAATCTGTACTAAGGTGATTAAACCCACTTGTAAACTGTCAAACACAGGTACTATTTCAAGTTGTACTTTAGACTGTTGTATATTGGAAAGCGAGTCAGGAATTAAGTTTATGTGTTATATGGGGATATGTGGATTAACTGTTTTACTTCTGAGACTGAATGTTTCCTGGGCTTTCTGCCTTCCTAATGACCTTTTTATTTGGTTTAGCTGTGCAGTTTTTCAATACCACTGCTAGCCTTTACATCTGACTCTGGAGAAGTTGTCCTAGAGAAGCTGCTTCTCTAAGGCAGACTTAATACTCTCTTGACCACTTGGGGGAGATAAAAAACAGCAGATTTGTGCAGCCCTCAAACAGGTCACCAATACAGGAGTGGCATCCTAGAATTTCTGCTCTGAGGATCTATTATTGCTAGACAGTGCTGTTATCATTTCAGCAATATTTTTGCCCTGTAGGAAGGATGAAGCACATTACCCTGCAAGGGGCTTCTTGGGCATACCATCATGTGTCATTCTTCTCATCAGTCAGATGCTCTTTGAAGCAAATACAGAATTGCTTAATGGTTTGGTATTGAATTTTAAGGACAAGGAGTGGAAGCAACTGAAGCTGAGGAATGCTTCAATAGTTTAAAAGTCTTTTTTGTGTAGCTACTGGATTTTGCCATGTGTTCATACTCTTACATGCACACAAGAACAGAATTCCAATCCTCACATACAAAGTAACTAAACAAAGCCTTGGAGGTCTAACAGCATGTACACCCAAAGCAGAAAAGCCAGAAGACACCTTTTTTCCATTTATTTTCTCCTGTCAGTATTCTATCATTCCAAGTTTGAAGCCTGGTCACTGACAAGTTGTCTGTAATGTGTGGGTATTTGCAGGACAGTTAGTAGAAGTATAGGCATTTTACACAACTGTTTTTACTGCTTCATTTTTACATAAAACATTTGTTACAGTTCATTATGAAACCTGGCATTCTGGATACTCTATGTACTATTAAAAGCACAGTCATCCATGGGAGATAGTCCCCATCAGTGGCCTGTTGATAACTAGAATAATAAACAGGTGTAGTTGATGTAAAGCAAAATTTTTATGACTGCAGTTCTTCCTAATTGCCTGAGCTGGAGCTTGGGGACAGGAGGGCTCTCATTTTCATTGTCCTTTGATTTTTCTCTTGTATTCATTCTGTTTCTATTCCTTTTCAGCTATTTCTTGGAGTCAGGTATCAGTTGTGTCTTCCTCACCCTGCTGTGTACTTGACAATTTGGTCTCTGCTCCAAGTACCACTCCCTTGCAGAAGTAACTCCCGCAGACTTGCTCTTAAACATGTTCTCACTGATTAACATGATGATGATGTGGTGTTTCTTAAGTGACCTTGTATCCTCTTATGCTATAGGAATGAGTCTTGATCTGAATTTTTTTTCCTTCTGGACTTTGCTTTGAGACCCTGTGGCCTTGCAAGTTGTGTTTGAGGCTCATAAGCCTTGAGACAAATTGAGATCTTCCCCAAGTTGAGTCAGTTCTAATGAGGAAACTCAAGTACCCAGAGTTCTGAGCAATCTTCCAGCTTGCTTCTGCTTGCTTTTATGGACAGGACCACAAACATTGCTGGATCTGCTTGCTTTCTATAATTTGTCAGCACTGTTCTCCCCCTTTGGTTCTTTCTAGTCTGTGATGGATAACTGTCATCTCTGTAGGAGATGGGACACAACACTTTTGTCAGTCAGTCCTGCTGGACTTACATTAGTGCCAACCCGCTGTGCCATCAGAACACAAAATGTTGATTTACCCTATTATAGCTGCAGCTGTTTGCTCCAGTTTTTCATTTAACAGAACTATCAGTGCTCTAAACACACTCTTTTTCCAGAAGTCCCTCCCTGCTATTGGAACTTGTGCCCTGTGATGACTTCTTCCCCTCCTCCCTGTGGCACCAGCATGAATCTTTCTGCTGTATCTTGTCACAGGGAAGATCACCTGGCTGCTTGCTGGGAACAGCCAAAATGCCCACAGAACTTCTTGGCTCCCTGTCCAGATACCCCAGGAATCAAACCTCTGCTGCACTGTAGAGCTGCCTATAGGTGATGTGCTGTTTGCAGACTGTTCAGTAAATGCTAAAGACTCCTGAATCCCTCTTCCTACTTCCATAGATTGCATGTACCTGAGCTCCCTGGGCTGGCCCTCTCTTCCCACCAGGTACCCAATCACTGGTTCAAGCCATGACTTAGCATTTCCATAACACTGTTATTTCAGTAGTTATGTCAACGAAGGAAATGTTAGCTACATGAAGTATTGTTACTTATGCATGTTTTTAAAAGCTATAACCAGGTGCAACAAATCAATTTTGCATCTCTTAAAGTTAATCCAAAAAAAGCCCCACATATCACACCTTTAACGTGTGTGGGTAATTGAGGGAGGTAATGTTTCACTGTGTGATTGTTGTGGAATTAATAACTGTGCATGTATGATTTGTTGAGAGAATGGAGTCTGGTTTGGTTTTAAACTTTTTTTTTTTTTAAAGCCATAAAATGAACTTCACAGGTAGCTCTGTTAAGGGGAAAAAAAAACATACTCCTTTACTTTCAACCTCAGAAGTAAAAAACTAAAACACTGCATGCTCAGTACAGATTTAACATCCTCAACCATGTTTTGTCTTCTAATTCCTTGTTTTGTTTTGCTGTCTTTTCTACACATTTATATCTTTTTCAGTCAAATATTTTGTGGCTTTTAATCTCTTTTAAGAGCTGAATGTAAAATAACACACTGATTATTCTAATGGTAACAGGTAAAAGAGCTATTAAGGTAACCATTTGTCCTTCAGTGATGGTGTTTCCCAAGTTTTCAGTAAGCACTGGAGATCTGTGCTGCTTTATGTTCTGTAGGGGAGTGATGTTTCTAGTGGAAATAATTGTCAGTGCTTCATTTCTACAATTGCATTTAATTTCCTGGATCCTCTCTAGGTGTAGGTACCTGCAGTGGAGCAGAAGATGGGATGCTTTTGATGGGAAGGAAGAGCAGATCCTGTAACTTCCTATACATTCGATGCCAGTTATACACTCCCATGCCTGCCTGCAGGCAGTGCTTGCCAAGGGGATTTCAAGCATTTTATGTCACCTATGTTGCTCAGTCACATAAAGCTGTGATTGAATCCTCACTTTACAATCTTTTAAGCTCATCCCCTACTGAGGAAGATCAATCATCATTCATAATATTACAGTCTGGTATTTAGGTGTGGGAGTGATGTCCCTTGATGTGTCAGCATTTTGCCAGTGCTCAGCACGGAGGGAGAATTTTGTCACTTCTCTTTTTAATCTTGGTCACACTTTCCTTAAGGCTGCATAAAAATTCTTCTGTATCATTATGCTCAGTCATAAAGTGCGTGGTATAGGTGACGTCTCAGTAGGGGAAGGACATGCAGGAGCATTATGCTTTGTAATCGCGCTGCATGTCTTTTCTCAGGGATAGGGGAGCACCTTTATTTTATTGATATCTTGGTTTGTTTGGGTTGGTTTTTTGTTTTTTTTTAAACAGTTCCCAAACCCAGAACAAAAATTGTAACAGCAATTTGCCACTTCCTTGCTGTGTGTCTTGCATGGTCACTGGGCACTGCCTGAGGTGGATGTAAGAGGCTGTAGCAGGCAAAGAATTCTGGACCAGCAACATTTCTGGAGGCAGGTTGTGGGTGCTCAGGACTCAGTAATGTCAGCTCTGGCTGTCAATAAGGCAGGGCATAGGGAGCTTGGCTGTGGTACTTTGTCAAAGCACCTTTCCCCCCAGGTCACCATTTGTCACACAAAAAGCCATTACAGGAAGAAGAAGTCACAATGAAAAATAAATACATAGAGGAGAATGTGAAGAAAAGTGTACGTAATTCTTACTACACGAGGAAAATAACAGCCATGCCTTTGTTTCCTAAAAACTGTTTTTGAAGGGTGCCTTTTTTGCATTAGGCAATTCCCTGGAAGATGTCTGAGTCTATTTTTGCACTTCTGCACAATAGTGTTCCTTGTAAGTGCAAAAAGCATAACTGTTCCAGAGCACAGAATGAGCTATTTCAGCACACCTCTTCAGACAGCTGTGTGATGTGGAATAAGAAAGTCAGAAAATGGCGTAAGTTATATGGCATAGTTCTTCCAGTGATTCCAGATATATGCTTGCCAATCTTGTGATAGTTCTTGTGTAAGGGATTGTTGCATTTTATTACTTCTGGTGTAAACTGTCACATATGCCATGTCTGCACATGGCAGTGTCCCTAATGAAGCCCAGGCTCTTGCATCACCTTTTGAGTGGAAGATGCTTTGAAAAGCAGAGACAGCCAAGTCTTTCTTTATCAGCCTCTTCTTCACTTTCTGCTGTCAGCTGGCATCCAAGAAAACCACTGGTAACACTGAACTGTTGGCTAGCAATCACTGATGCTGCTAATAGGTGTGTGAACTATCTGCTATTATTAAACCACAGCTACTGATGCTGCAGTATCTGTCTGCACCACCTGTATCCCCAGGCACACTGATAGAAGTAGAGTTGATTGCTCCACACAAACATTTCTATCTTTTGCAATTGGCTGTTGTATCTGTGCACTTTTTATTTATTTATTTTTTTAGTACTGAAAGAACATTTGAGTTTTCCTTCACAGATTACTAGGCCAGTAATTACTAGGCTTTTAGGTCTCCATTTTGCCTAGAGAACCTCCTGTATTCTATAGTAAATTGCTTTTTTTTTTAGATGATATGCTTGGAAAGAAGCAGCAGTTTTCAGGTAAAGCTTCTGGCCTGCTTCATTCTCTTCATTATTACAAACAAAATCTGAATGTACCATAGCCCAGCGAGTCCATACGTGCTGATGTGAAGTCAGTTTTACCTCCTGTACTACAGTTGTATTAGCACTTAATAATAGCTGGGAAAATGTCTGTTAATGGAGAGGCAAAAGGGAGAGAGAGCCACAGTGAGGCTTTCAGCAGCCAATGCTGAAATTTTTCTCCAGGCTGAAAATATGCTCCCAACTTGAAGGGGGACAAGTTTGGAGATCGAGTGTGCAGTGGTTAGAAGCTCCACAGTGAAGCCTGTGGTTGTTTCTGAATGTAAATTAATAAAGATTTCTTCACAAGAATTATGGAATCCCAGATGGCAGGGCTCTGTGGGTCCGTCTGACCCAACCCCACTTCCAGAGCAGGGTGCCCAGGCCCCTTTCTGGGCGGCTGCTAGAGATTTCCAAAGAGACTGGCAGCCTGTGCCAATGCTTCGTCACCACACAGCACAGAAGTACTGCCTGGTGTTCAGACAGGCCCTCCTGTATTCCAGTTTGTGCTCATGGCTTTTTACCCTGGCACTGGACACTAAACACCCTGACTAATGGTCATCATGTTGGCATAGCAGCTGCTCTGGCAAGGAATTGTAGCTTTTACGAAAAACAGCATTACATCAGGGGGGTAATTACAGCTGCACAATGTAACCAAAATACCCTGAGCAAATGAAACTGCTTGTTTAACAGTACTCTGTCTTTGCTATGTGACTACTTTATGGTTTCATAAAGGAGGACCCAGTTGGTAGGCAGAGAGGCAGCCTAAGGAAGAGACTTAGTCTTGCAGTTACTAGGTGCTGTGGGATGTGAAACCCTACTATGGATGCAAGTATATATGTAGGTGACTTCTCTTTTTTTTTCTATTACTTCTTTATTTAAAAAATAAAAACTTGACAGGTTGTTTTTTGCTTATTTTTCAAATACATAGCTAAATAGCAGGATTAATGGATATTTTTATTGCACTAGATTTATTTTTCTGAAAAGATGTCACTGAAACCCACCATTTGTGTCTCATTGGAGACCTTTGTTGTTAAAAATTTACGCTCGGATCCATGGCATCTCAGTATTCAAATCTTTGGGGATAAATGGTGTCACTTGAAAGCTGCAGCTACCATTGAGGGCAGCCCAGCATCATTTGAATTGGAAGAGGATGAATCGGATGTACAGAAGAAAATTGGAAGAATCTTCAAAATCTTGCTTTTGCAAATATTTGGATGTCATCATGTTCTTCTAACCTCCTCCTGCATATACACTGGAGAAGTGAGGGAGTGGAGGCAGCTAAGTGCATGTGGTTACCAGGCAGTCCGAACTGCAGAAATCTGCACTCCTATCTTATTCTGCAAGAAGAACATCTCTAAATATTAGGAGTGAAAGAGTGTTCATGCAAACACAGAGCAAGGCAGGAAATTCTGGGGAGGATGCGCAACAATTTGGGGAAAATACTTTGATGCATTTAATTCTTGCTGCAACTAAATGATCTTTTAGAGCAATGATTAATGTGGAATCCAAAGGTGCAGTGTGGAACTGTTTATTTTATGTTCACAAAGAAGTGATTGATTAAAGGTAAATTAATTATATGCACATGACATAAGGTCTAAAAATAGAAAATGTGTTACAAGCCAAGCTCTGTCTATGTTGGTATTGTGTATTTTATTCTATAAAAAGAAAAAAAAAACAAACCAATAAGAAAAAGAAAAGTGGTGTTCTGGACCTGTGAATTTTTTTTGCAAGAATCAGAAATCTCTCCTGCATCTGTTTTTCCATAACAGATTAGAATAGCAGTCACGCTGATCTCCAGAGGCTTTAAATTATGATTTTTTATTTTTTAAAGTCTTGACTGAGCTAGTGTTTGAGGCAATGCAGAATTCAGAAATGCAGCCCATCAGCAGTTCTTCGCAGCTCTAGTTTCTGTATGCAGAATATTAAGGAAGCACGAGTAAAGTTTAACAATGTACATTAAGGCATTATGCAGCTGCACATTGTTGCCTCAATAACATTACATCTATTTTGTAGAAAACTGAACTATATCATCCTATTAAACAATGTGGAATAAAACCTATCTTAATATTCATAAATAAAATCTAATTATGGATGCCAATGTTCAGAATTAAAAGAAGGAAGAAGTAGTTCTTCTCGTGTGTCCTTTTTAGTGTGTTTGTCATAGAGAAAACACAGAGACAGCATTAGAAGATGTGAGGTAGATTCTTCCCTGTCTCTCTCTTTTGTTCTCCAAGGTTTCTCAGGCTCCTGTGTTCTGCTCAGAGGCCTGCAGTATGCCTGCTTCATGGAGGAAGCTGTTTTTGGAAAGAGATGTTAAAAGGAAGTAGTTCACATCTGCTGCTTTTGGAGACGAGGAAGCCCTGCTAATAGGAGAAATGATGAAGGAAAGAGAAGACTTGAGGGCACAGGGGTTAAGAATGAATTAACAAAGTGGAAAAGGAAAATACTACAACTTTTCTTGTTAATGCTTAAGATTTTCAGCTCGTGGTATTTTTATGTGGCTTTGATCACCACTATATTTAAGCAAAAAACAGATGGAAGCCTTTCCCAGTTAGTGTCTACCTAAGAAATGATTTCCTTGATTGTGTGAGTCACTCTTCTGTCTTTGTCCTGAATCTGTCACCTTTTACCCTGACAGATTATTCCCTTGTGTCAACCTGCAGAAGTCACCAATGCACCTATTCTGCCCAACTTATACAAGACTATTAAATCAGAGGAGATACTATAAAGGAGCACTTCTGTGGTTCTGCTTGAAGATGGGTGTTGGTGTTGTACAGAAGTGAGACAATGAAGACACTGCCAGGGTTTTGATGTGCTTTCCTCTTCTTTTTATTAAAGCCTTATGTTGATTTCATAGTGAAGTGTTTTGCTGTTGGCCAGTGACACTGGCTCTGGTGGAACCAAGAGAAAATAGAGTGGATTGGTTTTTTTTTCCACTTTCAAATGAAATTGTTTGGTCGAAGTGTCCAATTAGCACCGGTCCAATTACAAGGTATCCCGGTGAAGGAGAGCAGGAAGCAATTCATCTTGCTTCCTAAGTACAAACTTCATTTTATTTTTAATCAGTGCTATTAAGGAAGACTTCCACGGGAACAGACTTCATGGAGGGTTTGTTCATTATCAACTCAAGGTGAAGCCAAAGGGAACCTTTCTCATTTCAGACCAGAATTGATTTAAAAAAAAAAAATAAGTGCATGCACAGGGGGTTGGTGCATGTATTTAGAAGTGGAGTTGCCATTGGTAACACAGCTGATTTCCTTTGTTAGAGAAGTTGTCATTCTTTACTTACCTGAAGTGAAAGGTTAATGGCCTGTAGTGATCTGAGGAAACCCCTACAAGATGCACAGCCAGATTCTAGTGCTGTTGCACAATAGGGCTTTCTACATATTTTCCTCAGTTGAGTTAGACATAGAATAGCTGCTGCTGTTCCAGTAGCTGTATCTGATTGAAACTAATACTTGTTATACTAGAAAATAAAGACTCTAGCAACTGTCACGTGAACAGCTGTCACCAAGAGCACAAATTTTGTTTTCTTTATCAGTATTTGCAAAATGCTGACTGGAGTTTGTACGGAACTGCTACACTTTTTGTCTACTTAAAAAAAGCCCTTTCTCTATTAGAAACAACTTACTCTTTAGCATAGCTCTTGCTCTAATTGCTTCTCAATAGCTTAAAACTGTTACTTATTATTTTTATTTTTCTTCTTGCAGTTTGTACCCAATTAAAAATGAGATCTTGTGTAGCACCTTTGATACTGAGGCACTGAATAAAAAGTTGTTGGCACTCAAGCAGAAACTTGAATGTTTGGAAGACATCAACTAGACACCTTGCTGAGATGTGCCTGTGGAGGATTAAGCCAAGAGAAGAAACGCAGGATATGTACTTTAAGCCAAAGGAGAATGTATTGGGAAACAGACTGCAGCTGTCAGTCTGTAGTTCAAGAAAAGCTTTTAAAGTCAGCACAGCCTGTGAAAAGATCACTGCTGCCTGGTCACTTGTGCAGGTACAAGCAGTTTGTGTAGTACACGGGAAGCAGGATCAGGCCAGCTAGAACAGCAACTTTGCAGTCAGGAGCCAAATCAGTGGTGAAGTTTTTGGATCCCTGCTCTTGTGTACAGATGTTGGTGTCAGCAGGAGCAGGGCAGGGAGAAGGAAATACAGGACAGGGCACAAGTGCTGCTTTTGATTGACAGTGATAGTCTTCCATGGGATAAAACGTGCATCAAGTGACAGCCACTGATTTTTAACAAACTGAGAACAGCATTCTTTATCTTCTGTAAGATGTAGTTAGAACCTAGCAGTGCTGGTATAAGCAGTTCCACCTCCAAAAATCAGGGAGCTGGTTTCCAGTGTAGGTTTCTGAGCAGCCCCCAGAGCTGCATATCAATCAGGTGTAAGCAGGGTATGGCAGAGACATGTAAGAGGAAGTATACAATCAATGAATATACAGATGTTATAATTAAGAAATATCCAGGAAAGTTAGGCTAAGATAATTACAACAGGAAGGTAATACATGGAAAATGCTTACCAATGCTGTAGGCTCACAATATTCTCCATAAAGAGGGATCTCTAGGAAGAGATCTTTCCTCAGTGTCAGTCAGCTCTTAAATGGGATCTAGGAGAGGTGGAGCCAGGCTCCATCTCTTCCAGTAGCACAGGTGAATTACCTTCATCTGTGCTCCCAGGGCTGACCCATTGCTCACCTCAGGTGGTCAATCAGAGCATCAGGCTGTGATTCAGCAGTTCCCATACAGAGGGGAGCCCATGTTTAGACTGTTCTTTTACAGAAACATGAACCAAACTGCACAAGTGGAGACAGCTTCTGCGGCCATCACTCCTGAGGGTTCAGAAACAGCAGTGAGTGGTCCTCAGTTTTTGGGAGAAATCATTTTGCTAGGATGGAGTTGAAGTAAGTGATGCCATGCATTAAATCATCGGAGACCTTTCTTGCTGCACTCAGACTTTCCTCTCGTGCTGAACACTCTCAGCTAAGCCACATCACAGGAAAAGATATCTTTGTGTGTTAAATATGTATCAACAGCTTCAGTTTATTTATTGGTAGGTGCTGACAAAATGTCTTATTTTTTGTTAATGATATTAGCATAGATATAGGAATACTTTGTGAAGCTGATAGCTGGATGTTACCATTGTATGTAGTCTGAACTGAAGATTATTGCTCTTGTCCAACTTCTTCATGTTGAGTAAGAACTTCCAGAGGGCATAGATTTTTGCCTTAATTTAATCGAGTAAGTTTAGATGAAATTGCAATTGCTTATGTCACTTAATAGATGATGTATAGTTTGCTTCTATAATGACCAATTTTTGATCCCAGTTTACTTCCTCCTTTTTTATACTTCCTTCCTCCCTACTCTTCAGACCTAGCATCCTTATTTTAGTCCCTGCAAGTTGTTCCTTTCTTCTTTCTTGTAATTTTCATTTAGATTACATAAACACTGCATATTTTAGATAATACATGAAAAATCTTACTGTATGGGTGGCAAGAAAATATTTCTTAATTGCCAAAACCAGAAGATCTTGAAAATTTAGTTGGCTTCTGAAATAACAAGAATTTGGTAAAACCTAGTCTGCAGTGAGTATTTTAGATCTTGCTTCAAGTTTAGCCATTCTTCTAAGGAATAGCATGAAGAAGATAAGTATTTCCTGTGTGTACCTTCAAATCTTAAGTAATCCTATTTTACTGCAATTACATTTTATAAATGGTAAATACAGTCTCATTGCAGCTACCTGCGAGTTGACTTGTCAGTTCACAGCAGCCTTTCTCAAGTTATATATGCAAATAAATTTGAGTGCATTGTCCAATACTTATTACCTGAACAAAGATATTTGCTTTCTAATGTTTCCCCTATTTGGTTTACATGTTACTCATTTTTCTCAACTGCTGAGGAATGCAGGAAAATGAGGGAGAAGAGAAGCATTATCCCTAAATAGAATGTGAGTTGACAGCAGGTTACACATGAATAGACAACAATAACTTTCAATCACACAGATCTGTTTTAAAGACAAGTGTCTACAAGGTTTTATGAATCTTTCTGAAAGCAGCACTGGTTGAACTGTTACTTTTCACTCTGAATTTGGAGATTGTCTGTCATTCCTCTTCTCTTTGTGCTGGTAATTAGAATAGCCTGTATTGTAAAAAAAAAAAAAAAAAAAAAAAAAAAAAAAAAAAAAAAAGAGAGATGTGGTCTTTTTTAGAAAGTTTTCTCATTCTCCTTATGGCCATGAAAGCATTAATGATAATATATAAAGAACAAAGAGTGATGATGGAATGGTCCACTGAAGTTAGTGCAAGCAGCATAGCCACTATGCGTAGATGTGGTCTCAGTTTCTGTATCCTAAACAACCCCATCCCCAAAAGATACATCTGTATACAAGGAGTTGAAAACATTGAGACAATGTCCACACGAACTTCTAGCACAGATCTTTAGAAACAGGTTAGTAAAGCAAAATACTTTGCATCAGAATCTGGTGTCTGCTTTATGTATGCTTTGGGGTTAGAGTTGATTTTGAGGGTTTTCTTACTATTTCTTAATATTGGGGGGTAATTTTATTTGTCTGTTTTTGCTATAGATTATTTCCTGTCTAGCCCCAATAGCCTGATGCTCACTTGCTGCTGGAGCACATTTATATGGCTCTGCAGAAGATATCTCAGATGGCTTAGTCTCAGCTGAATCCAGTCCATGCATTCAGAGACACTGGTTGACAATGGGAAGCAAAGCATGGAAGATGAAGAAATTCACTTCAGAAGTGTGCTTATGGTAAAAAGTCAAAATGTCAGCATAGATGCACTCAGAATTATTTGTCTGCAGCCTTAGAACCCTGTGGTAGAGCAAGGAATTAAGTGATGGCCTTCTGAATCCTCTCATTGTGTTACAGCTTGGAGGCACTTTATTCCACATTCCCTTAATAGAGAGAAAGCTTAAACTAGATTAGGAGGATTGCTAAATAACTAAAAAGTGCTAGGTATATAAGCAACAAAAATGTGCTTCTGTCAATGTGAGAGTTCAGCAGTCAGTATGTGTGGCACCAGTGATATATTTGATTGGTGCATTGGTATGATACTAAGAAATGCATAATGGTATAAAGCACAGAGAGTTTGATCACAGTTTTGGCAAACCTGAGCTGAAAGAAAGCAGCACAGGTGGCTGAAAATAGTAGTAAAATATTCCATTTCATGTCTGCTGAAGTATTAGACAGTGGCTAAAGAGGTGTCACTAATGTATCAGACTCACTTGGAGAGTTATGATTCTGTAATGTGCACTAAAACAAGGATTTCTGTTCTACTGTTTTTGTTTTTACATGGAGCTGTTGCCAAGTGCAGATGTGTCTCTCTGCAGTCGTGAAATGGATTTATCAACAATGACAAAGATGCAGATTCTCTCAGTGCCTTCTCTTTTACTTGTCCCAACTCTGCACAGTCAGCAAGCAGTAGCATGGCTGCTGTTTTCTGTCTGTCAGTCTTATCCGTCTTGCAGAATCTTATCACAAAAGCAGTATGTTGATTTGATGAGAATTGTTATAAAGTGAAACAGGAGATAACTTAGCACAACGCATTGCAATACACAACCAGCCAACTGTGGCATTTTGCAGTAGGTGATCCTGAAGGAGTTTCTGCAAAGCTTATGAGTGCTCCGTGTTCTGCAACACTTCTAGCAGGACATTTTGTGGCACAGTGCACATGATTAGATGCTGTCTCATTATGGATGCTGAATGCTTCTCATATTAATGTAAGAGACAAGAAGCAAAATCTCTCAGCACTTTTGGCTGCACGCCTTTATTGCATTGCGTGACAGAGTTGCACAGCAGTGATCAGCCTTGTAATCACACCTCCTCTAGAATACCAACAAAACCCTTTACAAGCATCACTGGAATAATACAGGGTCATTTATTGATTTTTAGTCTCCATGAAGCACTGCAGTCTTATTGATACATCTTCCATTTACAAACCTCTATCTTGCTCTTAAAACCCCTTTTTATTAGTACAGTTTAGCTGTTTGTTTGTTTTATAGCTGCATTTCCTCATTTTTCAATGGCAGGGAGGTAAACAACTGCAAATAGGTAAGTTTGTACATCCAAAAATTTCCACATGAATTTAGTCTCTCCAATTAAATCTATTTTCTAGCTGTGTGGATACTTTGGAGCTTGCTGGAGCAGTTTGTCATGAGCTGAAACAGCCCTTTGTTTTTCTAGAAAATGTAACATAGACAAAACAGTTTGAATCGTTTTTTAAAAATTCTTTTATATTTCAGATTTAATCCAAAAATCATGTAAATGGGTAACAAACACTAATGCATAAGCAAATTTGATCCTACTTAAAGCAAGTGGGAATTTTGGTAATGGATTCAGAGAGAACAGCAATTAACTAACTTTTCCTCCATTAAGTGTATAGAGTAAGGTAGTTCCTGGAAAGTTCATTGTTTGTAACTATAAACATACAGAGCCATAAATTAAGGCTTTAGCAGGACTAAAACACCACTGTTCTCTGTTTTTGTTTGTCCTATAAAACGTTGTCTCCCCCCATGCTTTTCCTACGAAACTGTAGTGCTGTTATTTTTGTCCATGATCAGTGCTTTGGATTCTTGGCAGCACACAGCTTCATTTATATAGAATATCTGGCAGTTTTCAGAACCAGAGCTGTGTGATGAGACCTTGGCAACTAGAAATAAACCAAGCCAAGACTGCTCTGTGCACCTCCAAGGACAGAAAAGCAGTAGTTTCCTTCAGTTTGGATGAATGCATTGTGTGTTTCGGACCCCTTGCCCATGATGCTTTCTCAGAAATTTTAAATAAGCAGTGCATTGAGAGAGGAACATTAGCATTTCAAAATGGTGATGCCTGAGGAGTCATCTCTTTCAGTTATTGTCATTTCTTTCAGCAAGTGACAAACTTCTAATGTTTTTGAGGGTTTTGGAAAGCATCATCACCAGATTGTACTGGTCTGCTCTGGCAATCAGTGACTGGAACACTGCTGCCTGAGGAGTGTCAAATTCTAACATTCTATGCACCCTTGTCTAGCAACTTTCTTTTTTTTCATTCTGGGTAAGGGATTTACATGGTAAGCGTAGAGCTTAAAATGGTACCTCTAGTCTATATATTGATTCACTCATGGATTTGCCGAGCACCTTCATCTCAACTCCCTCTCTTTAGCATCTGCTTTCCAGATTCCCAAGTGGAAGTTTTGTGCAGCAGCCCACCTGGAAATAAATAGTTTGTTGCCCAGAGAAGCTGTGGTTGCCCTATCCCTGGAGATATTCAAGGCCGGGTTGGCTGAGGCCCTGGGCAGCCTGAGCTGGTGGGTGGCAGCCCTGTCCCTGGGAGGGGTTGGAATTGGATCATTTTAAGATTTCTTTCCAACCCAAGCCATCCTGGGATCCAGTGATTAATGATGAAGCAGTGAATAACATTCAGTTGTTCAGAGACAAAATTTCAGTTCCTGCAGTATTTTTCTTCTTCCTTCTTTTTGTGACTTTCTCTATGTCACTACTTCATCTCTGTCAGAAGCTTTTTAAAATACCTGGTATTATGTCCAGGTATTTTTCTACTCCCATTGTTCTACTTCTGTCTTAGTATCTTCTGCTCATTTATGGTGTGAAAACAGCCTTCTGCGAAGGTCTATCCCACCTGCTCTATTTGTAATCCAGCCTTTATCACTTGGTCCTCACTTTCTGATACTCATCTGCTAAATTCACAGCTGTGACTCAGTTTCTGCTCAGTTTCATAGAAATGATACCCCAAAATGAGCAAACTGTTTTAGTGTCTTATTTACAGAAGTTGGCTGAATTCAGCCAGTAAGGAATTGCAATAGTGAATTCCATTTCTTCTTGTTGTTTTTGTTTTTCTGAAGTGGGTTGCTTTTTTTTTTAAGGTTAGTGGCCCAGGACAGTTAAGGCCAAAAGATAGTTAAAAAAATAATAACGCATTGGTATTTTTCTATTTATACAGTGTTTACAAATCTGATGATGGGGTGCTGTTACAAAAGAAGGTAGAAAATAAAGCAAGGAATGGGAGTTAGTGGCAATGGATTAGCTAGGATTTTTTTACTTTGGGTTATTCTGAGTGTGGGTTTGGGTTTTTTTTGTTTTTTTTTCTGGGGGGAGTGGGAGGAATGGCTGTTTTTGTTTGTTCTTGGTAAAGCTAATAGGCGTACGGGATGACCTCAAACTCCAGCAGACTACTTTTAGAACTGCAAGGTGCTTGATCTTTCTGTCTAACCTTTGTTCACAGGCAGTGTTAAGAAGGTACTGACTGTGATCTTGTCCTTTCTTTCCTGTTTGCTTTAAAACTTGATCAGAAATGTCAAGTGTACAAAAAAAAAAAACAGTCTATGTATATTTCCTGCCTAATATGTTCAAGGACAAGACTGAAACTCAGTGCTTTCACAGAGTTGCATTTCCACTGAAACGTGGATCAGAGCCCAGCCAACGTAAGGAAGCGTTCTGTCTTCCCCAGAGCCAGGCTTTCCCCATGAAGGCAGTAACACCCATTTTGCTATCAACTTTGTGTACAATACAAAGACTTAGTGCTAGAAATCAGCCTTAAAGGGCAGGCATGTTTAATGATGTCTTCCATTTTACACTAATAAATTCTGCTTCTGGTTTTGTATGTAGTAGAAATCTTCTTACTAAATGTATGTCTCTTTAAAGAATGGTTGAAATTCCCTGTCAACAAACTAAAGCAATAGCAGTCATTATGAATTTTGTTCATTTCAGAAAGGTACTTCTTGCTTAAGTAAATACCTCTGAGCATTATATTCAATCATTATATGGAACTGGATGATAATCTTTGTTCAGTTGTATAAAATTTAGCTGTTTCCATTTCCGAACAGAATAGAGGCAACCACAGATTCAAAGAACAGGATGTGATCTAGGTGAATTTTAAATGATCATATCATAAAAGAACAAGATTTTTTACTAAATTGACTTCTTATTCCAAAGTAGTAGGGCCTTGAATGTCATTTATCATTATATAAGCTGTCCTATATATATCACAGAATCATGGAATTGTTGGGGTTGGAAGAATCACAGAATCACAGAATTGTAGGGGTTGGAAGGGACCTCCAGAGATCGAGTCCAACTCCCCTGCCAAAGCAGGTTCCCTACATCAGGTCGCACAGGTAGGCATCCAGGCAGGTATATATATATGATCATTAAAATAGACCCTAAACTACACTAAGATTTCTGTTATTTAAAGTCTACAGTAGTAGATAAACATAATTTTTGGTGATGCAGATGGAAATGCATCATGTAGGCCTAGAGGATGTTACGTGTATCAGAGAGAAAAGCATAGCTGGTGTGGGAACTTCTGTCCTAGCTTAAGTCTCCTTATGTTCTCATAAGAAAATACCTCAGAATGATTCATAATCCTGCTACCGATTCTTCTGTAGAGCACTGAAATGTAGCACAGTATGCATCCAAAGGAGCTCAAAAAGAAGCCTGCTAATTTTAGGCAAAGGTGGCTCAGAAGGTCAAATCTAAGCAGTAATATGTAGAAGAGCACCCACTCACCACCATCTCTCCTCTGATATGAAAATCTGTTTTAGATTAAGTTCTGTTGTGCTGTTTTATACACAAAGTGGAGTTCATAGTTCGAATATGTGCAGTATTAGCATTTGTTTTCATGGATTGCAAATGTTTTTAATAAATATTCCAGGCTTGATATTACTGGAGAGTGTTTTTACGTATACTTTATGTTGGTGAGTTGCCTAGCAAGTTCAATGAAATGAAAATATTTGCTCTGGCATACAAGCAAGTTCTGAAAGAGCTTAGGCAGTATTTCTGCAGCAGAAAATGTCATTTTACCTGCCCAAGTTCTGCTCTAGCTTGTGAATTTGATTTATTTATTTTAATTAAAAAAAAAAAAAAATTATTTGCTTATTCCTTGCTTTTCCTTCCAGGCTGAATTAGAACCCCTTTTTCAGATGCATAGTGTTTTGTACTACAGAGAAAGGCCAATAAGGTCAATGGAGTCAGAACCCCTGCATTTTTTTCCCTGTAGCCTAAAAAACGTGTGTTTTTCCCCTGTGGGGTTCAAGAAGGATACCGACCTTTCAGCAGTGAACAAAATAAAGGATGATAAGTACTTACAGACCATATAGTGAAAAAAATATTGTTTATAACAGTTAAGAAGATCATTGTGTTCTTCATCGTGAAATCTTTGTTGTTTGTGCTGCTAGATGCTAGACTTGAGCCCATCAATATTTGTCATATATTTGACATACAGAACACAACAGCTAAAAATATTGTATTAAGCTATGATTTGCTGAAGAGAGAGAATGGATACTGTTCATGACAAGCAGACTGGGGTGTGTTCACAGGCAGTGTAGATAGAGAAATTGTAGATTTCATTTTATTTCCACACCTGTCTCTTTGTTACCTTTGTATGTTGCTGCAGCCTCTGGTCTTCTCAGGGAACTGGAAGCTTTCAGAATTTGGCAAGTCTTAGCTCCTCCTGTAGGTGCATCACTCAGAGGTTCTGCTCCAAGTATGGAGATGTTTGAAGATGCTGGTTTTGTTTTGCATGTTTTAACTCTTTATGTGGTCAGATAAGGTGATCTGACAGAACAGCATGCCTGGAAGGTCCACATCTAAGCTGCTTCCTTCCTGCATACTCCACCAGTCATCTTCACTCGGTGTTTGTTTTTTGCAAGACCTTTACATTTGTTGTATTTGTTATTATAGTCGTGGTTGAACTACAAGAGAACATTTCTAAGTTGCTCTGTGGTTGCAAGAAAATACTGTTTAGGAAGCTTCGTGTTGACATTCTTAATGTGTTCATTAAATATACCTATCTTATAACTCTCAATAACAGGACAATGACAATGGAATAGTGAGCTGACCAGGTTGCTGTCCTTGATTAGAAATTATCAACCTCTGCCTTGTTCTCTTGCTCCCTTTTGACCAGGAACTTATTTCATCAGAAAAAAATGTATAAGGACAAAAGTTAGAACTGATGGTCAATATTTTAGACAAACTACTCATGTTTCACCTTTGTTCGTGTGCTGATTGGGTCCTCTGGTTCCATTTCTCATAATTGTACCAGTTTGCCTTGTGAATCTTGACTCAGAGAGCAATGAGGATTCAATCAGCAGGAATTAAAAGCTGCTTAAGAGCTGACAGCATTCTTCTCAATGTTGAATAGACTTGGCTGATAAAAGGTCATTTGTTTATTTACGTGCAAATATTCATGTTTCCTACCAGAAAGTTGATGTATAGCATTACATCACAGGAAAGTTGTGAAATTTAACTGGTTCATTTGGCAAAACGTTTTGAATACCTGCGATGAAATGTGCTTTCACAGAAATGAATATATTTTTTCAACTAGTTTGCAGGGCTGGAGCTGGTACTGAACACTAATGAGTGAGAGTTGGAAGCTGTAGTAACAGGTAGAGATAAGCACCGACTCCATTTCAGTTGTTATTGATTATACTGATCATGATCTAAAAACAGCTTTCTCCATAGGAATCTACTTACCTAATTATTTTTGAGTAGGTAATATTTCATTTCTGTTTGCATCATTTGCCACTTCATTAATTAAGTTCTCACCTACATGTCCCACATATGAATGAACTGATAAATTTTACTAATTAAAGTACGTAAGTCAAGGCTTAAGGTCAGTGCAAGCAATGTATTGCATCCTTTGAAACAGTGCATTTAAGAGTTTTAAGCAGCTTTAAGGACTCCATTGCATAGAGATGAACTTTGAAGGCACAGTGTGCATACATGTTTTTAAATCTCTTCAGCAGCTGACATACTGCTTTACGGTTTAATCGTTTTGCTGTTATCCTTGCAGACCTCTCTGTTTCCATAAGGCAGCAACTGTCAAATATTAGCCAGGATTCAGTTATTTACTTTGGCTCTTTGCATAAGGACTTACTTAAAGCTAAGACATGCTTTTTATCTTTTCTGAAAGATACATTTATTGTCAGGAAAGAATAAATTAAAATGTGTTCTTTTTACCAAAAACTATTTTCTCCTTCCTTTGTGGGTACTGCCCTCATGATGTAGGTTGGCTCTTTAAAGAAATAGAGTTGGAAAGGGTGAGTTGGGGATTTTTCGTTGATATTTTTTTCCTAAAGCAGAGGAAGTGACCAGATTCCTCAACTAGATTATCTCTCTGAGCACTTTAATGAGAGCATTTAATCTTTTATTATAGAAGGACACTGTTTTCTTTCAGATACACTTGTGCAAATGTAGAACTTTAGAGTTTTGCAGCTTCAGTAGTTACAGGCTTATCTGGGAAATCACTGGCAATACCTAGAACAGAAAGTGAGACTGACTTACTTATCCCTTCAGACCTCAAAGTATTTGAGATAATTATGAAGACTAGATTTATTTTTTCCATTTTAATATGTGTCCGTTTACTTAAAACATGTTATGATTTCTAAGATTGAAAAGGCGCTCAGAATTTTTCACAAATTTAAAGAGAAGGAGAAATTTTATTAGATAAAAATGTATGGGGAAAAAACTGCATGCTGTACTGATGAACGCCAACTTTCTGTCACCCTTTTTAAAGTCTGGATTTGGAGCTGGTGACTTTTCTCCTTGATACAAAAAGTTTGGTCGCTAGCCTTTTGCACCCTTTGCTTTGAGCCATGACTGCATTATACTTGAGGGTGAGTTCTTTGAACCAGGCAGTCCATGGGGACAGCCAACAACTGCAGCGCCTCAAGGAACACTCAGAGACTTGCTTGGCATGGCAGTGCTCTGTAAATGATTGCCTCGGCAGGATTCAACTAGAATTATTTTAAATGCTATCTACTGCAACTTAGTTTAGATCCAGGAGGGCGTTTTCTTCTTGATACAGTTTTATTACTATATCAGTTCAATTTTTTGTTATCTAGTAATAGGTTTTTTGGCTCATATTTCGTAAGCTTGTTAGGCTTGAACAGTGTAAAATCAATATTTCTGCTAATTAAGGTGTTTTGGGGGAGCAGATAATCAAACAGTAGAGTGAATCATTAAAAACCTGTGTGCCAATATTGACGGGCATTATAGGCACAAAGAGTCCAAATCTCTATGCCAGGGAGTTTCCTTCTTATATATATATATATATGTATATATATATATATATATATTTTTCATCAGAAGAAAGACAGATTATCTAAAAATTGAAGTTCTCTAATAGTAGAGAGGTGGTCCTTTATGAATATAAAAGGAAATGCAGAGTTTTAATATCTGTAGTAGTTTCTTTTCTAGCATTTAACATAACAGTAAGTGGTGGGGTCTTACTTTGCTTCGAAACAGATGGAACATTCCTACCACTTATAAAAAAACATTTTATTTTATTTTCAATTTTTGCCAATATATTTTTACACAAAGTGTAAAAAGGGAACAGTATCTTTTTACCAGGGGAAGTTTCTTCTCAGAAAGAGCAGTGAGGCAGTGGTACAGGCTGCCCATGGAGGTAATGGAGTCAATGTCCTTGGAGGTGCTCAAGGACCGTGTGAATGTGGCGCTGAGGGACATGGTTAGTGGGCACAGTAGGGATGGGTTGGCAATTGGACTAGATGATCTTAGAGGTCCTTTCCAACTTTATTGGGCCAAGGCAAACCTTGCATCTGCCCAGACTCTTACTCTCTAGACTTTATTTCTAAGGAGACCACTGGTTTAAGGGGTACTGGGCAGTTCCTCATGTCCTTTGTGCTGACAGGACTCTGGGCATCATTGTAGAACCAGAGCTTAGGCAGGCAGAGGGACAGAAGGAAGTATGGCAGGTATCATTTGAGTGAGAGGAAACAACAAATGTGTTACCACCATATTTCTTGAGAAAGCTTCTCCCTAAAATGGTATGGATATTGTTACTGTCTAGTCGGAAGTCCAAAGGAAAAGCATTTTTTGATGCAAGTGTAGCATTTATCATTCTTGTTGGTAAGAGTAACTGCCTCATGTTGCATGTGTTTTCTAACACTTCCATATTGACTTAGACAGACCGTAGTAATTAGGGTGAGTTCTAGTCCTTCTTTTAGGATAGTTACATAACTATTTAAAGTTTTCCTCTGTTACTCATAAAAATTGAACGTATGTCCCTTGACATCAACTGAGACAAACATAGCAAGTTCAGCAATTCTTCCACAAGTTAAAGAGTTTGTATCTAAACTTAGGGAGATAGCTGGGTGTTTACTGTGCTGTCAGAGAAGCTACAGAGAGACTCTGCAGGAGATGAGTGACTTCATTTAAAGGACATTGTTTGTGGCTCTTTACCTGCATCAAGCAGAAGTTAGTCCAGTACTAGCTGGTAATGAAAGCAGGGGCCAGTAATGGAGGGGTGAGCTACTCAGTCACCATGCCAGCGTGTGAAAGTATGAATTTAGGAAATCTGTTCTTCCATATTGCTGTGTCTCATGGCACAATTATCATGATTATCTCATGAAGAGACTCGTGAAGGTAGTTTTAAGTACCCTGACTCTTTCTCAGTTGGAGAATAGCAGACCCCAGATCCTCTGTATCTTCAACTCCAAAACTCTAGGGGTCAACCTCGAGTATTCCCTGGGGCTTTCTGCCAGACACTCCAGGTAGGACAGTTCTCCCCAGCTACAGTGTAGAGCACGGTTTTTTGCATCTTGCCCTGTCCAGACTGGTCCACAGGCCTCTGCATGAACTATCTCCTCTTTTATTTGTTTAAAGGCTCTTTGTTGCACAGGGCCCCATATGAAATGGTTCTTCTTCTGGGTCACTGGATAGAGAGGGTTTACAATCAGTCTGTAATCTGGAATATGCATTCTCCTGAAATCCACAACTCCAAAGAAAGCTTGTGATTCCTTTTTGCTAGCTGGTGGAGATATTGCAGTTATTTTACTGATCACATCCATCTTGCCATTTCATTCATAAGAGCCTATTCTCCTGTGCTGATCTCTTGAACTTACCTTGCTTCATAGCAAAATTGGCTTTCAGAAGGCTTCAAATTATTTTCTTCCCTTTAACAAAAGCTTCCTCTGCTGTGTTGCGCAACATGATTACTGCAGGCATTCAGGAGCTTCCCCCCATGCCAGTGCAGTCTGAATAAGTCCATGACAAATGGTAGGGCTGTGTTATCACCTCTGGGCAGTTGGTTCCAGGTGTATTGAACATTCCTCCACATAAAAGCAAACCATGGTCTGCACTCTGCTGCCAGAGGTATAAAGAAAAACACCTGGCTGTTGTCAGCTGTGGCACTTAGCTACCATTGACTCCTGTTCATATTGGAGTTCTAGCACACCCGGTTTAGCTCCACTTAGCTTATTACTCCACATAGTTACTCTCTGAAACTACCCTGTAGGTGAAACATTTATAATGGCTCTCACAAACTAATTCTCTGGCAGCTTACCAAAGAGAGCTGTACTTATGCTGCAGCCTTTCCTCTGGAGAGGCTATTATGTTGGGACTGTCCTGTAGGTGGTTGCTGATGTCCCTAGGAACTTGTGAGAACTCTGGATCTTCGCTTTGCTGTACAAGTGAATTGGCAGCTACAGAAGTTACTACTAGAATAAAAGCAAACAGTAACCAGAAAGGCTTTCACACTTGGGAAAATTGATTAAATATCACTTGAAAGAATTTGTCTGTAATTGACTATGCAGTTAAAGAATGAGTTTATAGAGGGAAGAATACAAATGCTCCAAAATTAAGAACAGATTCTCGTGGTTTAAAAAGAAATTCATGGTTAGAAGGCACTTCAGGGTTAAGCTAACTCTTGTCCTCACTGTTATTTATAATTTTTTTCTGACTGATTTATTTTAATATAACTATTGATTGGATTTGCAACAAAGTGAGAAATATTAGTCTGTAAATGCTGATTTATAGAGAAGATCCTGTGTACCAGCTTGTAAGATATAGATATATATCCATCAAGCTTTTTATTTGTAGGCAGTAGACTTTATTATACCTGGCATAGATTTGCAGTAGGCAGTGTTGGAGCACCCGGAAGGTCTGTCAAACTGCTTTCAGAAGTGGCAAGAAGTTGACAATTGACTCTGGAATTATACAGCAGATTAGAATGTAATATCTTGAAGGTAATATGTTCTCTGATCTTTTAATGAAACTCCATATAGAGCCCCAGTATTTAGGACCAAAAAGTATCATCACACAGTTAACTCTTTAATTTACCCAACAGATATTCCAAGCCTACTTTAAATCTGCCCCAGTGACTGGTGTAGAGTATCAGGTCAAGTAGACAGAGGGGTCTGTAGGAGTTGGCCATCTGCTTTTCCTTCTGGACAGATGCTGTCAGCAGGGAGCCTCTAGCCTTAGGGAACTATAAGACTGAACCCCCCTCCTGGTGCAGATGTTGCGTGGTTGTAGGTGGCTATGGTTCAGATAGTTTTTAGTTCTGCAAATGGTGAAGGTGCGGGGGAAAACTGCATAGATTATGTTAGCTAGCATGAATTCTACCACAAATCTTTCCTACATCTGTGCAAGTAAGGGCAGATATTTTTCTTCTAACTCTTAATTTTGGTCTAGAAGAGCAATGAAAAGCTGTGGCACCTCTCTGGTGCAGTGTTAAACAATGGGCTGATGTCATAACTAGAATATGAGTGCTTTTGCACATGTTCCAACTCTGATTATATTGAGGTATTGGCTACATAAGAAGAATTGATGTTTACAGGTATGCATTTCTTTGAGGATCTGTTGATGACCAGTAGTGGGGACAAGCAACTGGAAGAAACTTAGAACTGACCCAGTAGAGCACTGGCTTGTATTCCCTTCTCTCCTCTGGCATTTTTTCCTCTCTGAAATGCTTTGGAGGTTGTGACATATGTCATCTCCCTTAACAGATGGGATCCTTTCTTTCTGTGATGGTAAGAGAAAAGAACTATTATCCTGTCCTCCCTGGTGCTCAGGTCTAACCTGACCACTTCTGTTCCAGGAAGGAAGGTTTTATTTCTAATATTTAAACATTTATAGTAGTGAGGCTTCATAAAGGGGTGGAAGAAACATATTTTCATACTTATGTGTCTTTAAAAGACACTTAAATTTAAAAGGAAATTTCCACATACAAAAATAGCTTTGATAAAATGAGCGTGATGGGTTTGTACATAATAAATTTTCAACAATATTTGAGCTATTATTTTAATTTGGGAACATTTCCATTACTAGTTTGTTTTATAATTCATGTATTAGAATCATAGGACCATCTGAGTTGGAAAGAACCCTTAATGGTCACGTAGTCCAGCTCCACTGCAGTGACTCTGTGTATAGTCTCGCAACCAGTTCCTTGTCCATCAAACAGTCCACCCATCAAATTCATATATTTCTAATTTGGAGAGAAGGATGTTATGGGGGACCATGTGAAAGGTCTTACTGAAGTTCAGGTAGATGACATCAGTGTTTCTTCCCTTGTCCATGGGCTTGGTTACACCATAATAAAAGAGACAAGGTTGGTCAGGTGGGACCTGCCCTTGGTGAAGCCATGCTGGTTTCCCATATCTCCTCCCTCTCTTCCTTGTGCCTAGCATACCTTCCACGAGGATCTGTTCCATGATCTTTCTCAGCACAGAGATGTGACTGACAGGTCACTGGGTCATGCTTTCTACTCATCTACTCAGGTCTCTGGGATGCATCTCATCAGGACCCATAGACTTACGATGTTCAGGTTCCTCAGGCAGTGGCATACCTGATCTTTGCTTACACCTTCTGAACCATCTGTTCGAGGGCTGTGTGAAAAGCAGCTGCCAGTGAAGACTGAGGGCAAAAAAGTTGTTGAGTACCTCCATTTTTTCCTTGTCCATTGTTACCAGCCTGCCTGTATTGCTTACTGGGGGACATGTCCTCTTGGACTCTCCTTTTCTGGTTTACTTACTTGTAGAAGCCTTTCTTGTTCCTCTTTGCACCTCTTGCCATGTCCAGTTCCAGTTGGGCCTTGGCCTTCCTGACCCTGTCCCTGCACAGCTGAGCAGCACCCCTGTACTTCTCTCAGCTTACATGTCCCTGCTTCCATGCCTGTGCATTTTCTTCTTGCTCTCCAGTTTGATCAGCAGGTCATGGTTGAGCTGGTTTCTTGCCTTCCTTTCTTGACTTCATATACCTGGGGATGGAGAGCTCATCTGGAAAACTTCCTTAAAGATCTGCCAGCTCTGCTCCCTTGTCCTTGAGGACAGATTCCCAGGGGGTTTTGTTAGCTAATTCCCTAAACAGCTAGAAGTTGGCTTTCCTAAAATTAAGCTTCCTTGTTTTACTCTTTGCCTGTCTCATATCCTTCAGGAATGTGAACTCCACCATTGCATGGAACAGCCAACTAGGAAATGCAGATCTGAAGTTGAAATTCTCTGTCAGGAAAACTAGGCTGCTTTAACTTGCTCTGATGTAAGTGACACGGAGGAAGTCTGAACGTATGCAATTTGTCACTTATAGAGAGCTATTGAAATTTACTTAAAGGCCATGCACAGTGCAAATTTGATTACACTGTCTTGATGTTCCCTTGTTATATGGATACAAGACAAATGCTGCAGTGAAACCGGACATTTTCTTAAACATGAAAACCATGAAGACCATCACGGAAGCTTCATGGAATACCTGAGATGGGAAGGGGCCTGCAGGGGGAGAAAATGGAAGGATTCATAAAATACTCCAAAAATTTATTTTTACTGGATAATATCTATTCTGCAGTGTTTTTTTGTTTTTGCATTTTCATTTTTTGTTTGTCTGTTTTTTGTATGGTATCATCTGCACTGATGTGTACGATCTTATATGTGATTACTTTTTAGAAAACACTTTTCAAATAATCGCATCCTTTCTGGTCTCCCCTTGATGGCTATGGCTCATGGGACACAAGCCATCAGATATCATCTTTTCAAATCTGGGATTGTAACTAGCATACAGAGCTAATTGGATTTGGGAAGCAGCACAGAGGAAATTTCTTTCAGGGCTAATATGATCATGCAGTAGTGTGGTTTTGTGTGGTTGGCTTTGCATGGGTAGCATTGAGCAGGAACAAGATACTGCGTTGGTTAAGCAGTAAGTGGTTAAACACAATCCTTCGGCTTGCATTCTTTTTAAGTGGGATTTTTTTGAAGTGTCTTATGAAGTGCCACAATGCCATCTACTGGCTTGCTTTCCTATGCTTTTTTCCTAAAGGGGAGTTTCTTTCATACAGTCAGGCTTATATATGAGGCTTACACCACATTTTTAAACACTAAAATAGGCTGGCACAGAATGGGCAAGATACTTTTTGGTGACATATATATATTAAAGAAAAAAACATAGCACATATGTTAAATAATCACTTCTGCTTTCATCCAGTTGATCTTGTTCCTCTTTTCTTAGAGTTAAGTGAGATGGTGAATACTTAAAAGTACTGAAAAGATATCACCTTGCTGTCCAGATCCCTCTGTATAATCAATGAATATTAAGATGTTATAATGACAAAATAAACAAGAGAGTTTGGCAAAGCAGACTATGATAACAAAAAGAGAATAGATAGAAAGTTTACCCTTAACCTGGACTTACAAAACTCCAGAAGAGCTCCTTCCCCTCTGGTAGCCAGCTCTTAAATAGGTCTAGGAGGGCTGGAGCCTGGCTCCACTCTTTCTGGCAGCACAGGAGAATTGCCTTCACCTGTGCTCCTCTGGCTGACTCAGTGCTCGCCTCAGGTGATCAATCAGAGGTTCAGGCCATGATTTAGCAGTTCCCACATCTCATAGTAGCTTTTGTGCAAGTAGCTTCATGGCTTTCTATCTGTAGTCAGTCACTTTCCTTTTTTGTTTCATTGTTTTCATACAAATAAATCAAAACTAAGAAATATATAACCGCTCAGAATGCAAAAAAAAAAAAAAAAAAAATAGGCAGTGTCATATTAGAAATTAGTTCCGCTGACAAAATCCTAGACTATTTTGCTGAAGTATGTTTAAATGATCATTTTGAGGTTAACAGCAGCCTTTCACGGGCCAAGGTTTCATAGACTTCCAAACAACTTTTGTAGAGAGGTGTGCGTTAGCAAAATATTGTAATCAGTATCATGCTGCCTCTAAACGAGCAGTGAGCAGTTGCAAGGCATTTTCATGGGCTCTTGTTCCTGGGAATAGCCCTGTCTTCCACTGGCTGCCAAAAAGAAATGAATGGGCAAGCATAAAAATAATCTCCTGAAAAAAACAGGAACTGCAAATGTGGGTAAACACTTGCAGTTTTACTGCTTGCTTTTTTCCTGAAGATATCTTGGAAGTTTTCCTCGTGAACTGATTATTTTGTTTGCTCTCATGCAATAGACCGTCCCGTTTTGTTTTTTCCCCTCCATACTCGGGTTTCCTTAGCAGAAATGCTTCATACTCCCAGAGTAGTTGGGATGAGGAGAAATGCGTAATGCATTCCTAGCATATTGGATTGGCTTTTAAATGTGTTTGTTAGCCATTGCACTATATATCTTCAGAGTCATTACTCAGCACGATACAATTAGACAAAAATTCCTGGCTATTTCCCACTTGACCTACAGTGAAGGTAAATACAGGCGCATCTGTCCTTCCTGGCCTTTACCCCCTCTGTCTGGCATTTGGGAGGCCGCGTGTCTCTGACCAGTCTCAGCTCTTATCAGGGAGGAGCTGCATCCCACGGGTGCTCAATGTTTGTGCTGCTGGAGGATCTCCAGAGCTCTATCAGCAGCTGGGGGATGGGAGCAGCGAGGCTGAAAACCATTGGGCTTGGCACTCGCATTGCTTTTTGGCTATATTTGGAATAGTTGCTGGCCTCTCACTCCTGATGCTTAGCGCTGCTGAGAAATGCCAGGGCAAGCCTCTGCTTAGCACAGCATTAAGTGAGGGAGAGCTGGCAAAAGCAGAAGAGCAAAGAGGATTACTTTGTGCTGCATCTTCCACTAAATCTTTTTTTTTCTCTCCGATTAACTGTCCTGTGCTATTGCAAAGAAGGAAGGACTAATTAAGCCAGTTGCTGAAAGTGTTTTGCCACCCACACTACTGAAAAGAACTCTTTGTGCGGAATTAGCTTTTACCAGCTGTGCTAAACCCAGTAATTTATCTGTGCCAAAAGAAAGAAAAAAGTGCTGCTATAGTTTATACCAATTAAACTAGTAAAATGTAAGCGATACTCTTTATCCACACAAACAGAGATATCTCTTGCTCAAGAGCTGAGAGGTTTGCAAATAATTATTTTCTCCCTCATTAATTCTTCTTAATGTTTGTGCAAATGTTGGGCTGGGCTGAGGAGCACTGGGAAATTAACTCATTTGTGCACAGGGCATGTTAAACAAGCACATCTCATGTGAGCTTGCCTCGGTTCAGACTGCCTTATGGCATCTTTTTACTTGAGTGTCATTTGGACACAGCTGAACCACAGAATTCATCTCAGGTTGTTTGTACTACAATCCTTACATAGTGACAACATAGTCACAAACCTTGGCTGAAATTCAGCTAATTCATCCTCAGTTCTAAAACGTTGATATACTCCATCTGCTCCCTATGCAAGGTTCTGAAGAGTGTAAACAGTGCAGGCGATGTTTTTTCCAGCTGAATTTCCAAAAGCTGAAGTCTTTGATTCCCAAGAGCTAGAGAGGCTACCTCCTGTCCCCTGGGAGTATGAGAACAAGGATGCTCTGTGCTTTATACAGCTCCCATTGTAATTCTCCACTCCCAGAACAAAGCTCTTTGAAGTGCAGGGCACATTCAGGTGTGGGACTTGGAGACAGTGAAACACAAATGACAGCCAAGTGAGGAAAAAAAGAAATCTTGGATATCATCCATCAGAGAAAGTCAGATAAACAAGGAAATTATCTTTGTGATTCTGTCAGGAACAGCTGATTGTAGTTTAGTAATACATTAGTACTTTGCCAAAAAAGGGAGTCTTGTTAATGCAGAATAAGAAAGGCTCTTACTCCTTTCCTAATTCGTTACAGATCACCTAAATGCTGGATTAGCTTCAGCGATAGGGACTTGACATGCAAATGTTTAAGTAGATCAGGTGCTTCTTTCTGGATGAGGAAACAGATTGAATCAAAATTCTCCAACAGAAAATTTATTTTGGACACAGGAATTTTCTAAAGAGAAATTCACTTATTTCTGTTCTTTCATAATTTGAATGTGCACACAGATTGGCTCAGCTTGTAAGCATGTCTAAGGTTCAGCCTGTAATCATATGATGTTTGAGATGTGTGTGAGAAAGAGGCATACTGGAACCTTAAAGTTGTAAAAATGAGCTTAACCCTTCACTTTATGAAACTTTTAGTTTTGTTGAAGGACAGAAAAGATGTTTCTCTGTACTTTATGTCTTGAAATCCTGTATCTAGTGTGTTCTAGTATTCTAGTGTTGTCTAGTACTGACAGACTTGTTGCTTTGAGAGCATACTGAGGCATCTGGCAGCTCTACAGAATGCAGTGTACCTGCTGCCATCCTGTAAGCAGCACTAGCAGCCTCGGTGAGGACAATCTGGAGTCTTGGGGAAGACAAAGAGTAAATAATAAGAAGCAGCAAACAATTAAACTCTGGCTATTATACCATCAATAAAAATTTCGTAGCTCACAGTCTTTCACCTCCCAAAATACAGCACCAATAGCAAATTAAAAAATGTTTTAAAAAATTCTTGTGGCAGGGATGCCATTAACAAAATACAATATTTTTTTGGATGCTGTGCAAAATGTGTATTTTGAGGAGGTGGCTGCTGCATTATCCTGCACAAGAGCAAGGCAGGCTCTCCAACTCACTTTGGATAATTCTGCTAATGCAGTTGCTACAAATCACAGGATCCTCCTTGCACACTTTGGACATTTCTTACCAAATGTGTCAGCATTACTAGAGTACCTGGTACGTGACAGCACTCAGGACAGTATGAGCCAGCTGTGTCCAGCTCTCTGTGTTTTCAAGCACCAATGCATTGTATTGCTTTTCTTGCCATGCTCAGCATCCTAGCCAAGTGATTTTCCTGCTCTGCATGCTACATCCAGGTTACACCAAGTTTCTCCTCTCCCTTCCCCCTTAGAAGCAGGCTGCTGCCCATGCCATTGGCTAGCCTGTCCTGCACGCTTTCAAGATGACTTTGTCACGTTCCCGTTTTCTGCAGTACAGAAGACTTGCAGGAAATCAGAGAAGTGACAGTGTGCCCTCTTTGACTGAAGGAGCACATGATCCTGCCCACTTGGCTGTCCAATGGTTCTTTCTTCTACTTAGGACCTTCTCTTGTTGTCTCACACTATATTACGTGCACTGCATTAGAGCAGAGGCTGTCTGTCTTGTCCACATTGTCTGTAAAGATAGCAGCAGGTTGTGTAATTTAAAAAAATAATAAATATTCTCTTTATTAAGACATAATCAGCGTTTAAAAAAGAAGAATCCTTTGCTGTTGTACTTCATCATAAACAAATACACAGAAGCATATATGCCTGCAGTATTTTTTGTGTTAATCACTGTTGGATTAGATGTGATTCTCTGCTGAGGAGTATCTCTTCAGGGGAACCCCCAGAACAGATTAATAAGAGCACTAAATAAATATTATGTGATCCTACTTCTCATCGGCTGAATAAAATTATACCAAGATACAATGCATACATTTCTAATAAAACTGCATCTTATCATTATGAAGGGAAATAACTTTCAGAGGAATTCTTGACTGTTAGCTGTTTTACTTCACGCCCTCTTCTTTACTGGAAGTCAGAAAAACAGCAGCTGTGAGTTACTTGTTCCTGGCTTTTCAGAAGCTCAGTGTAGCACTGGCAGTAGAAAATTGCTTTGACACGAAGGAACAAAGAAAACAGCATTTGCAAAACATGGGTGAAAGCAGAGTATGCAGTAGCTACAGCTTCTTTGCTGTGCTTCCCTTCGCTTCCTTTCCCATTCCTGCGTAACAGATGGAAGCACTGAAAACGAAGAGCAGTGTCTCCAAAACGTTACGTTTTTGTATACCGTTTCCAGCTCAAGAACAGAAATAATTTATATAGCTAAGGAGCCAAATGCAGTTTTTCAACACTCTTTCCTAAGCAAAAATAAATAAGGCCACTGCCACAGCATTTAATGCCAACACAAAGATTTGACAGAGCACTGAACAGTTACTGATGAGTTCTGGGTTTGCTGTTTGGGTTTAATTACTCTGCACCGCATTGGTGTATTTATTATTGCATTACAGAGTTGTTTCAAAAATGACTGTATTTATATAAAACAAACATTAAAATGGCTTTAGTTAACACAGAAAACAGACTTAACTGTGCTGTGTATAGCATATCTGAGTTGAGGAATGAGGGAAAAAATGCTTGTTAATAGCTGTAGTATCCACTTCTTACATTTGGAATATATAGGCCTATATATGTGAGCATATATATATATATAGGTGTATATATAGGTATATAAATATAAATAGGGCATTTCCTTTCTCTCCATAAGAAAACTGAAAATGCATGTGTGACTCCAGGCTATAGGAAGGAACCATTGCTTCCCTGCAAACAAATCTGCAGCCAAAGAGAAGATTGCTATGTTTACATAGAGGTTGTTGCTCACGTGTATGTTTGTGCATGTGTATATAAAAAAAAGTATGTATGTATATATATATGTAAATGTGTTTTCTGTGTGAAACCATCTCTACTATATCAACCTCAGTTATCATCTGCACTTGTTTAAGGGAAACAAGAAATATTTTTTACTGTTCCCATGATGACCCTCCCAGGAAATCAATTTTTAAATAATTGAGAGCTAAAGAAATTGCTTTCTTAGGATATTTTCCTGTGCTGTGGTGGCTCTTTCACTTGTTTAGTCCTTTTCTTCACCCATGGGATGGTTGTGCATAAGGTAGGAGTGTTACTGCCATCTCCTGTTGGGCTGTTCCTGCTTTTGTCTATTACAGAAAAACAAATGGCAGTAAAAGTCCTGGGGTTGGTTTGCTTTTGCGGGTGGGAAGTTGTGCCTAAGTGATTATTTCAGAAACTGTTTTAAAACAAATTTTAATTATTAAATAAGCACAGGTTTTTTGTGGCTTTTTGTGTGTGTGTGTGTGTGTGTGTGTGTGTGGTTGTTTTTACAAATGGGATGATCTGTAAAAGTGACAGAGAAAGAAAGCCACTCTGGAAGCATGCAGTGGGTTTTCTTTGGGCACCATCTCATCAGCTCATCAACAGCTGACTTAGTAGTTTCCATGGAGAGGTTTGGACTTAGTTATGCTGCAAGCAGAGAGATTAATTAAAGCCCAAAATATCATTAGAAGAAAGCACTTCTATCTTTTGCTCCATTCAGCAATCCATTTGCTCCCCATACAAATTTTGCATTGATTTTGCTTAGGAAGTGATGGTAAAAAATACCATAAAGACACCAGGAGTGTTTGCAGTCATACTGCATTGACTTACATAAAACCATCCATGATTGCAGTCAGGAAGATGATATTTTCACTGCACTGGGAAGCCCAGTCAGTCCAATACCAATTGGCATTTATCCTCCTTATGTGTCAGTCCTGCTCGGAGATCACAAGCCAGATTTCTTGTCATTTTCACTTTGCATTTGTTTCCAGAAGTTGTGGACACCCTTCACTGGATCCATCTGTGTGGGCGCCCTCCTTGGTCATACACTGCCACCCTTGTTGGATGTCACTCTCACTCAGATCTGCTCCCCAGCCATTTCCCTGAGTAACTTCAGGGAATTCTGGTTGGGATTTGTCAGTGAGGCCCGACACTACCAGGTGGTATGGGGCTTGAAGACTGTTGGGTTTGGCAGAAGGATAATGATAAGAAGTTGGGGGCAGTGAGAAGTATCTTGTTCCACTGGCCCCAAAGGGTTTGTTAGCGCACACAGCTTATCTGCCAATTACAGTTCTGTCCAGTGCATGGGAAAAGCAGGTGCCTGCCCACCTTTGTCCTAAGGAGGAAAAAACACAGAGGCTAATAAAATGGACAGACTTTTTGAATACATGCAGAGCTGCCAGGGAAAGATGCCCTCATGCTTTTCAGAGCAGAACCACGCGCTCTTAAAAAAAATGAAGCAAATCAGAAAACTTCTTGAAACGTGGTCACCTTGTTTTCAGACCTGCAGAAAGAGGAGCAGTTGCTTCTCCCTCAAATCTGAGCTGCAAACTAAAACCTTCACACAGCCAAGAGCCACAATATGTGCCACATCCCTTCAGAAGCTGAAGATCTGGCGCTGTTCGACAAGCAGTGACAATGAGGCTGCAATACCTCATCTGCTGGCTTTGTCAGACAGGAAAAAAGCCCCTGCTTCCAGCTCCCTGCCCATGGCTGTCCCACCACACTTGTGTGCAGTGGCAGCTGCACCAAACCTGCCCATCGCCATGGGTGTCCCTGAGGGTCCAGCAGTGGCAGCTGTGGGCCATTTGAGAGGACAGAGTTCAGAGCTGGCAATGTAACTGGATGGGCTGAGTTTTTAGGATGGTAGCACATTCTTCTGATGTCTGGGATATTGACTTTTTCTGTGTTTAATTCTATTTAATTCTTCTCATTTACTATACATTTCTTACTACACCCTCAGCTGCGTAGCAAGAGCTGTGCTATAGGATGCATCAATGCTTACTGTTCAGTAATTTCTTTTTCCCATTTGTTACCTCACTTACATCCATTGATAAATCTCATTCTGAAACCCCAATTTGTCCAGAATTCAGATGGAAGGCAAGATTGACTTTTTCAAGATCACAAGAAAAAAATGACCATATAGAATGGTACTAAATCTTTGAGCAAGAATAAATTGTCAAGGTTTGAAGGCTGAACTTGTCATACTTAGTATAGATGTACAGAATTTTGCAGGCAGAATTGAATCTTCGGTAAGATCTGAGAAGCAGCACTATATTTCTATTGATAGTCTTCTCCTGATGATGAAGTGCTTTTTCATTGTGCACTCATTACTGCAGAATTAAATGGCACCATTACCAGAGAGGTAAATAACCCTATGGCTAACGAGGTTGCTGAGCAAATGGCAGAGCCTTTCTCCACAACAGCTTCCTGTTTCTAATGAAAATGCTGACGCTGACCTCTACGCTGGCTCCCAGCCATCTATCAGAAGAGTAAATGGCATGCTGTGTATGAACTAAATGCACATACATGGCAAAGTGGAAACACAAGAGATAGCTACTTAACTCTTTGGGAGAAGAGTCCTCAGTGACACTTGCCTTTTCAAGTGCTTCCTCTAGACCTAATTTCCCACAAAGGCACACTAGGAATGCTGTTTCAGTTCAGAGGGTTAACAAATGTCTGTTTGTCAGTAGTGTGGCAGTCTTTCTGCTGATGCGGTTGATGTTTATAGTTGTGAATTTTTCAACAGCTATAAATGGAACATATATTTGTTTTGTCTGAAGTGCATGGGAAACATCGAAAAGCTTGACTGTAACGATGGAAACTCAAGGCTAGCAGTTAAGAAAAAAAATACTTGTGTTTCAAAATTCAGCTTGAAACACCACAGAATAGATTCTGAAAGAGAGGCAGCAGAGCATGCCAGCTGCAACAGGCTGCCATGGACAGAATGGCACAGTGCCATTGGCTGTGCACTTCTTGAGATGTGCACCTTAGTAAAGAATCGGCTTAATACACACACCTGTGACTTCACCGTGTTCAAGTCAACAGGTACAGCAGTAGGTAATATCATCTCTTGGCACGGGGACAGAAAACAGCAGTTTGTATCTCTCCTACCAAGACTGACTGGGAAGTTACGTACTCAGCCTCATCTGTCTCTCAGTGGATGGAGGAAAAAAAAAAAAATCACAGTTTAGGTTCCAGGGTTTTCTGTAATCTCTCCCAGCCTCCATTAAATTTGCTGCATTGTATGAAAAAGGACTAAAGAATACCTGAAAGGTGATTGCAACGAGAGCAGGGTTGGTCTCTTCTCACTGGTGACAGGATGAGGGGAAATGGCTCCAAGTTGCACAAGGGGAGGTTTAGGTTGGATATCATGAAACACTTCTTTACAGAAAGGGTTGTTAAGCACTGGAACAGGCTCTCCAGGGAAGTGGTTGAGTCACCATCCCTGGGTGTGTTTAAAAACCCTTTGGATGTGGTGCTCAGGGACATGATTTAGCAGAGGGCTGTTAGAGTTAGGGTGGTATGGTTAGGTTGTAGTTGGACTTGAGGATCTCTGAGGTCTTTTCCAAACTGAGCAATTCTATCATTCTGTGATTCTATGATTATTTAGAGTCTGGAACACAGGATACAAAAATCAAACACTACAGCATGGTTGGTGGTAAGGCAGTCACTAAGGGATGGAGTCTGCCACATAACTCAGGAGCAGCGAGTTCTGTTTGATAAGTAACACTTGCTGACAGCTTGAAGTTTCTGTTGGTAACACATGCCTCAGTTGTGTATGGCCTTTGTTTTAAATATTCTATGTGCAACACACTTCATAAGTAATTTCAAAAATAATCGGAGTTGCTCATATGCTGTTCTGACTTAGTTCTGAGTGCCAAGAGTGGAGTGTTTGCTGGCAAGGAGAACTGCTGTTCCCTTTAAGGGCTCATCAATCCTCCCTCGTAATGAACGTTTCAGGGTTCAGATCAATGTGTTACGTGTTTCAGACCACACCGCTTATCAAGATTAAATAGTTCATTTCCAGAAAGGCAATGTTGTTTACATTTATGTGGGCACACAAGAAAAAATTTAACCGCTACCAAGATTTTTCCCATCAAAAATAGTACTTGAAGAATGCTGAAAAATGTATTTCCCTCACTTTTTTCACTGCTTTGAGAGCTTGACTTGCTGTCAGCCTTAGTTTGAGCAGTATTAAGTTCTGCTACACCTATTCTGTTTCATGTAATTAAGCACCGCCTTTTTTGTCCTACTTCCATAATTAATCAGACCATCTTTTTTCCAGTGAAAAGGACACAAAGCTGTGTACCAGCACCCTGGGAAGAGAGTGAAGGGTGAGAAAAGGCATAATAGATAGTAAAAATTCGACTCCAAAATTCGTACTTTTAAAATAAATGTTGGCTTCTGCTGACACAAGCCTACATGCACAAAACTTCCATCCACATCTCAGCTATTAAGTGAAGATCTATGTGGCTGCTGTCACCAACCACAATTTAGCAGTGCTACAATGAAGACTAGAAAAGGACAAGAGGAGTCAATTTTTCGTCTCCTCATCTCACTAGAATGCACAAATGCATGAGGTGTGAATACTGTCTCATGGTCAGCTCCAGCACATGTAAAATCTTACTGCTGAACTAACTGTACAGGCAATGGTTTGACCCTTTGTGAGGAAAACTGGGGTTCCACACAGACTAGAAAGTAACACCCTAGCATGCAGTTTATAACTTGGCTGTCCACCCAAAAGCGTAATCAGAAATACAGGCTGATAATATTCATCTTTCCCTTGTTCTAAATATGGAGGCTGTTTGCTTTTGCTCTGTCGTTAACTGTTAATGAGTGCCTTTGAACAGTATCCTTCTGCCATTATTTCAAGATTTTAGGTACACAGCTATTGGCTATGGGCTTAGGTGAGGTTCTTATTTAGAAAAGATGCTTATAGAAAGAAAAATGTCATTATGAAAAAGGTTAATACAAGGGCTACACATTTCTTGGTTTGCTTTTAATCTCCTTTGTGAAGCGGAAATTATAACCTGATTACTTTCTGGATTTGGCTTGCTAATATTTTGGTTTGATTTCAGGTTACTATTGGCCAGATGTATGCCACACAGAAATTGGTCATTGAGAGTCCAGGAAACACATAGCTGTGAGGAGGCTCTGACCGTGAAGCAACCCTGGACCATCTTCAGCATCTTTCAGTGCCACATACGGATGCATAACGTCACTGCACATCTGGCCTATTCTGTTCAGCATAAGAAATGTCTGAGAGACTCTTTTTTTGGCAACCAAAGTACCATTTTCTTATGGTTCGCACATTCTGAAATATACTGCTGTGATTTACAACAGTGTGTACGGTAGTCCTGAAGTCTGTTTGCTTTTGTGTTTCTTGTGATTAAATAGTACCTGCTTTATTCATCAATAAAAACTTTGTTAACCTACCTGCAACCAGACACATTCTTCTGCTGCTGCCCTTTTCTTTCGCCAGGCACAAAAGATGTTAGATATAAAACCTTACACTTAGTTACTAAGAGTAAATTCTTATTAATCCTGTTAAATTTTAAAAAGTACAGCATCTAAATTTAACCTCTAAATAGCTTACTTTAAGTATTAAAACCATATGAGATGAGCAGGGCAAGATTCCTTGACATTTGAGCAGTTAACAAAAAGAATTCATTTGTTCATTCTTCCATTTCTAAGAGTCAACAAGCAGTCTTTCACCCTACTTTTAGCAATGAAGAGATAGCAGTAGCAGAATGTAAAACTTCCATCACTGAGGCTTGGGAGCTTCAAAATATATTTTCCTTTTCTAAATGTATTGAAGCACAGCTACTGGCGGAAAGTAGCAAATCACTTCATGCAAGGCTTTCCTTTCTCATGAAGCTCCTGATTTTACCAGGAGAAAAAGGCCAACAACCTGCCTATAACTCAAGTGCCATATGTCATGAATCGGAAGCAAGCTTTACCCAGCAGAAGTGGAACACTCAGGATAGCTTCTTATGGAATCTTTAAATCTATAGATTAGTCAACATTTCTTAAACTATATTTTCGTTTGTTTGTTTGTTATTTAAAGCTGAACCAAGTTCTGTTCCAGTCAATGCTGTACTTGTTTTGGTTTGTTAGAAACCAGAGGAAAAAATAATCCATGCAATGGTTTTTTAATAGTATATGGAAAAGGCTTGCTTTTTTTTTGCTTTTTTTTTCCCCCAAGGGATTGTTTTGCTGGGTTTTGTTGTTTTTGCTTAAAGAGAAGCAGAAGCTCCAAAGCAGTTCATGGCCTTTAAAAACCTCCTTTCATTTCTTCTACTTCTCAGAGTTCATTGTTACTCAGGCCTTGTTTGTTTTGCATTGTCCATGTTGTGGCACTATTAAAGCAGAAGACAAAGTGTCTAATTTAGAACAGAAACACACCATATAAAGTGTCTTGTATAATTTTGTACAGTTGAAATGTGTGGTACTGCTTACCATTAACAATATAGTGTACAGAACAAGATATGAGGCTGAGAGCCTGAGACTGCAAAGGTAGCCTTCATTCTCATTAAACAAAAAAGTGAGTATAGTAATAATTCTCCTTGTATTAGGTCTATAAGTACTGCATTGTCAATTGTGCTTAGTGACCATTAAAAAGAAATGTAACTGTTTTAAAAGGTAAAATACAGTTGATTCTCATTTTAAGATCTCCAGATTCACAACAAGATAATTAAACACACTTCTTGATAATGAAAATGTAGAGAAGAAAAGAGTTATTATTTAAACTTTCAGTGAACTTGAAGAAATGTAGTAACGTCTGACACTTTTAGAGAACACTGGCTTAGAAGCGTTGCCAGTTCTTTAGAACAGCTTCAGGACTGGAACAAGGACAACCTACAGGACCAAAGTATGAGAATGTATGCTAGGAAACAAAATAAACATCCTTGTAAACAGTGTCGCCCTGATTTATGAAAAGGCATGATTGCAAATGTAGGCTTTTTGCCATCTAAATATCAGTTTAAAAAAAAGTCAAAGACAAGTCTTTTAAATACATGATAATTTCTTTCAAAATATTGGTGCCTGTCCTGTGAGGGCCTTTAGGATGCAATTTCCACCAGGAGTACAACTGTAAATGTTGCACCTTGTCATAAAAGTGCAATTGTCATTATAAAATTGCCTTAACATTATGGAGATCACTTCCATGCTTTAATGCCTGAAAATTCTTCCGTTAAGTTTTGGTGGTGGATAAATTGCTGCTGCACTCCTAATTTGTACCACCTGTTCCTTACTTTTTGTTTCAGCATTGCCAACCAGGTTGTCCCCTAGCCATTATTACTTGCAAAGGTGCACTAGTTATCTTCAGGATGCATTCTACAGAAACCCATCTAGAAAGACATAAATTAAATTCAAGCCTTGTAATTTCCCTGTCTCCCTGATCTGTAGTGCACAAGTTAAGACAGCTCACTTTCTCAAGTCAAGGAAAAATCAGTTCTTAACTCCATATTAACCATGAGTTTACTATAAAGTATATATACAGCACTTATTAAGAAACTTCTGCTGTTCAGGACCAGAAGCCTGTGTTGTATTAACTTGTAAACAGGAATGCAAAGCTAGTGAGGATGTTAGTGTTTACTCCTTAAATCCTACACTATCAGAACATTTTAGAAATCTGTTCCCTATTTTGGTCAGACCTGCATGACTTTGCTCATCAACACACACACAGTGCACTCTGCATTAGTATCAGTTATGTGCCTATTAGTTGTAAAGGATTGGAAGACACCTAGAAATATGATTCTGTCCTTGCCTGAAGTCTGTTATAAGTTTTTCTCATAGTATACTTAGTTCTGTATAAAAACATAGCTTATCAAATTCTTTATTGTTGAAATCCTACGAAGTATGGAAGGAAAATTCTTAGAAGCCACACCTGGCTTAGCAAGTACAGAACAGAAATAGTTGCAGGCTGGGACAAGTTCCCTCTTCTTACTCTGCAAAGCTTGCGCTTCTTGTCACTGATGGAGACTGCATTCTGGAGCTGGCACTTTGGTCCATCCTGGTAATTCCTATCTTCTTTCTGCTGCACCTTCTGTGCTCCACCAGCAGTATTTACAGTTCAGTACTCGGGAAATCTTTCTTGGCACCTGGCAGTATTGCTGGATTTTGCCAAATCAGTGTAAGTGGTGGGAAGTGATAAAATGCAAAGGAATGTTTCCATGATGTATATATAATGTCCACTATTATAGAAGGTATCTATTTTATTTAAAAAGGCAGCTTGCTAAGTATCTACTAAAGCTGCAATGTTTTATCAAAACAAGTTTGCTTGTATTGTATTAAAAAATTGAAGTTTCTCCCTGATCATTTTAACAAACTATTAATCTCCAAAAGTGATTTGTGATGAATTTTACAGTATAAACCTGGAAACAGCTCTCTGAAAGAAAATAAAAGAAAGAACACTCCTTCGACATGCGTAACTGTCAAAAGGAAAGGCCTGTCTGCTGTGTTCCCACTGCTCGCTGGATTTTACCCCAGTTGAAAGCCCAGTTTCACAATGCCTACGTATGTTGGAGAAAAAGCCGTCCTGAAGTAAAGCAACCTGGAGTAGCACGTGAATACTTTATATCCAGTAGTGAAGCAGACCAAGAAGGATTTTAACCTACAGCTCACATCTGTAGAAAGTTCTGTATGAAATTTCCCCATGTTTCCAAGCATTAGAAGCATTAGTTGTATCTTCTAACATCAGCAGGTAGAAGAAAGAATACCTCTATGGAGAAACTCTGCCCCCTCAACTTACTCCCTGTAAGGCAACAGAAATGCATCTCTCTAGATAGATTCAGTAAGGATGTGCATATAAAGAGTCAAAAAGGAGCTGTACGTTGACTGTTTTCCAGGCTGGACAGGGCTCTGAGCAACCTGATGTAGCTGTGATGCCCCTGTTCATTGCAGGG
Source organism: Tympanuchus pallidicinctus (assembly GCF_026119805.1). NCBI lineage: Eukaryota > Metazoa > Chordata > Aves > Galliformes > Phasianidae > Tympanuchus > Tympanuchus pallidicinctus. The sequence continues at coordinate 4,260,103 of NW_026294749.1, read as the reverse complement.
GAGTTGGACTACATGGCCTGTAAGGGTCCCTTCAAACTCTAAGGGTTCCATGATCTCGTAATGATCTACAGTGAACTCCTGGCATTATTGAAGTCATGAGCGTACTCATTGCTTCGCTCCTGGTTCTTAACACGGCCAAAACTATTTCATACTCTTAGGAATGTTTTGATTGATGACATCTATAAGAAAGATTGAAGGTGTGTTGTTCTTTTTTCCCATGAGTTTTTATTTTTACTTCAGTATTGTAGAAAGTAAAGCATGCGCATGAGCCCTTCATACGGAAGCAGAAAAACAGAGAGAAAGCAGTCATTCCTCCAATGCTGTATATTTTCTACAATTGCAAGAGTTAAAAATCAGGAGCTCTCAATCCTGTTTCACAGACATATGCACCTCTGAAGAACCCCGCAGGTGACACAGAGCATCGTTAATGTAAGAGATGCTTCTTCCTAAACCACTCTCCTTTTTTTTTCTTAGTGTTAAGCCCATTAACTACTGAAGCTTCACAAGGGGTGTGAGGAAGTGATGTAAGCAGTGCATTCATACGACTGTTCTACATTCAGAAGAGAACTGTGGAGACCTGTGAAGAATGCACGGGCTTGCTACTAAAAGAGTGCACCACATAAATATTTATATCAGCCTTTGGAAATATGCTAATGCAAGGCAAGTAATTTTCCTCTCTTAGAAAGAATCATAAAAACAATTAAGGTGATTTAATTACTGCCAGGCCTAGATGGCAGGTTTTGAGCTCTCACAGACGAACATTCATCACAGTGCCACGTAACAGACAATTAAACCTCAATCATTTCCCCTGTCTTTGTGCAGTACCTGGGATGGATCCAGATCCCAGGAAGTCAATGGGAGCAGACGCCTCACTTTCAAGCTCTGACTGAAAGCTTCAAGAGAAACAGAAGCAGCCTGCATGCAAGTTTGTAGTGCTTCAGGGCTCCATAGCAAATTGAACTTCAGTCCTTTCTGATTTCAATCTGAATATAAACATAGTTATAAACTGCAAAATAAAAAAAACCCACTTAAGATGTAACTTTGACATCCTTCATAGTAACCCAATATAGAGATTCAACTATTTACTATTTGTTTTATTTACACCTATAAAAAAAAACTTTTACATCTATTTCTCCGTTATGCTCTTAGTCCATGGGAAAAAGAAAAGAAGAAATCTGCATGAACTGGAAGTCTTTACAGCTGGATTTTATCCAAGAGTGCTACCAAATCTGTATTACTTTTTATTTCTCACATTGGGGTGAGGAATGTGTTTATGAGCACGTTCTGCACAAGTTATACCCCCAATCCCAATAGAATATTACATTAACAGTAATGTAACCAAACAAGAAGCGTGTTTCACTTAACATTCGATTCTACTGGACTTTCTCATTTTATATAATTAGAACTAATTCAATTTGAATATATTTCCTTGATAATGATAGTACAAGCAATGAATCTCAAGCTATGACCACAAACACCAACCCTGTGCCGTGTTGGTTCTGGGATGCCAGCGTTTGGTACATACATGTCCTATGTAGCCATATAACAGTGTGGCCTTGTGTCTCCACAGCCTGCAACACTAAAATACAGGGGGAAAAAATCATTTTGCATATTAAAAAGTGGTTATGTTTGAGTCCTGTCTGTGAGAAGTTTCGTCTTTCACAGGAAGTGAATTGTGTAAGAAATTAAAGCATTTTACTTGTTGCCAAGGCATAAAAATGTTCTGCTTTAATCATCGTTTGCAGGATTTTTTTACCCCTGCATTTTGAATTTCAGACTACACATAAATGTTACACTTTCTGGATGTTTCACATCCGTTATCCATAGCTTACAGAACAGCAGAAAATGTTTCTCACCCTCTACACATAACTGCAGACTACAGCTACAATTCTTCTATGTGGCAGCCCCACAGCTCTGCCCAGATGCAGGCATCAGAGCTACTGCTGCCTTCTGTTTTAGGAGACATCTCCCAGCCCACCCTTCATTGATGAAACTTCTTCTCTGGAGCAATTCATGAACAAAACACAGATAAGGAATGCACTGCACAAGTCTGAGATGTTACACTGTACTGAAAAGAACAATCCATCTATCTCGATTGGCATCACATATCACATGTTATTTCATTGGTACAACTATCAGTAGCTAATGCACACTGCGTTATTCCATGTCCTGTAACCTAGCAGTGCACAACAGCTCTGCACCAGCTTGCAGAAAAGGCAGCTTAGCTGAAGACTCATTTCAGGTATAGGATATATGCCAAAGCATTTTCTGCACCCAGATAAAACCTTATCTGTTTTTTCATCATGAAAAAAATAATAATGACACTAAAATAATACAAGTCAAGCTGCAGAGCAGCCATCACATCTTCTACAGAACCCTGTGAGAGCAGAGCTTCCTTTCACCACAGCTCTGCATGAGCTGCCTCTGCAGGGCGCAGGCTAGGGTTAACACACACGTTCTGCTGCACAGAAGATGCAGAAAAAAAGGTTTGTGTCGGTGAGCTTTTTGAAAGCTTTTTATTCTAACAAAGCCATTTGCAATGGTACTTTTTTGCCAAATGTCAGGACTTGGGACACAGCAGTGCCACAGTGCAATGCAGTGCAAGAGTGAAAGGCTGTGGGTTAAGTGCCCAAACCCAACAACGCACAAATATTGGAAAAGATGTTGCAAAATGAGCTGAATAAATTAAAAGCACTTGAAAGCGTGGTGCAAAACGTAACATAAGGAGAGCTGAAGCGAAGCATTTGCTTTCGTTCATTAGCGAGATCCCCTCCCTACCACGCTGTCACTGTGCTGTGACAAGGCCGTCCATGTCATCGCTCTCCCCAACACAGGCACACCGAACGAGACAGACACCATCTTCCAGCGCACAGCACGTGACTGCGGGGTGCTGTTATCGAAGCTCTCCAGATAACTCGCTATCAGCCAGTATTTTTAACTGCTCCTCTGCCCCGGCAAAGGCAGCCTATGCTCGGCAGGGCCCCAGCCGAGGACGTCCTTCTGGGCCTCGGGCAGGGCGGGGAGCGGCACCGAGGTCCCACTCAGCCTCCTCGTTGTCTCGATGCGCATCCGTCCCGCAGCGCCCCTTCAGCCGCCGCCCCGACCTCCCCCCGACGGCAGCACGACCGTCGCTCAGTCGCGGGGCGCGGCGGCCGCCTCGGGGTCGCTGCGGCAGCGCAGCGTGTAGTTGCGGCCGTCGTTGTTGTCCCAGTGCTCGCCCTGCGCGCCGCGGTAGCGGATGGCGAAGTGAAGGGCCGAGCCCTCCCGTAGGCTGGGCGGCACGCACAGGGCGAACGAGAAGCGCTCGGCCGGCGGCTCGGAGCCGTCCGCGGCGGCGGGGGGCAGCGGCGAGGCCGGGACGTCCATGAAGGAGAGCCACTCGTTGAAGGTGTAGCGCACCGTCACCTCGCCGGGCCCGGAGCCTCGCAGCGCCCGCACCGTGCCCCGCACGTCGGAGAGCAACGCGGGTCGCCCCAGCCGCTCCAGGCAGACGCGCTGCCGCCGCAGCCGCTCGGCGCTCGGCTCGCCGCCGTCGGGGAAGTCGGGCTCCAGGCGCAGGGAGGGCGGCTGGCGGGGCGGCTCCGGGGCAGCTCCGGGCTCCGGCGGGTCGCGCGGCTCGGCGGGCGGCGCTGCGGACGGCACCCGCGGCTCCTCGGTGTCGCTGAAGTGCTTCACGCTGGCCAGGCTCAGCCCCAGCGAGTCCGCGAACTGCACCCGCTTCTTGCACTTGGGGCAGCAGTCCTCCCCCTCGGCCGCCTCCTCCCCCGCCTCCTCCTCCTCCTCCTCCGAGCCGGAGGACGGCGGCCGGGCGCAGCGCAGCTCCAGCAGCAACAGCCTTTCCCCCGCCGCGCCGCCGCCCCACGCCCCGGGGGCCGCCGGCTCCGGCTGCGGGCGCGCGGGGCTCGCCATGGCGGGCCGCCCCGCCGGGCCCTGTGGCGGCGGCGGGCGGGCGCGCAGAGCTTTATCCCGCCGCCCCGCGGAGAGCCCCGGGCGGGGGGCGCGTCCCCGTCGGGCCCGGAGCCACCCCGCAAGGGCTGCGGCCGCCGCGGGCGGGGCGGGACCTCCCCGGGAGCAAACAATAAGGAAGTACGGGGAGGTGCGACGGGCGGCCGGGCACGTCGTCCCCCGCTGCCTCGCGGCCGGGTCTCGCCGGGGGCCGCGGTTACCACAGCGAGGAAGAGCGAGCCGCTAGCAACGTGGTCGGTTTTACGGCTTTTGGACGAGAGCGGAGGGACGGCCTGGCACACCCGCGGAGCAGCCCGTGGCCCGTGGGCACCGCAGCAAAGCGTCCGGCTGCGGCTGAGAGCGAGGAGGGCGGCTTTCGTGCCCAGATGGGTTCTGCCGAGGAAAGCTTTGAGACTTGAATGCTAGGACAAAAACCTAGGCGAGTGAATGGACCGACAAATCCGTTCGCTTTTTAAAGTGTTTTTTTTTTTTCTAAACCAGTCTCTTCAGTTGCTTTTTCTCCCCTCATTTGGTCGCAGCAGTGCCCGCAAAAAAATAAAGGCCAAAGGCCCTAGCAGCACACTTGCAGGTGCAGCCTTTCCCGACACTCAGAACATCTAATAAGATTCCAGTTGAATTCCCTTCAGTTCTATTTTCCGAGAGTTACACATGGCCACCAGCATCCTGCTAACAGCACCCTTTTATTACTGTGCTCAGACCCATATCCGAGACCTTTTCCAAACTCTGTGCGCACCATTGCTATTGTCTGTGGTGATTTCTATGGATGACTGCAAAAACACTTTGTTCTTCAACTGTTCTTTTTCTTGGGGAGAGACACTCGTTTGTTGTACATCCTTTGTTTTATTTTGAGTGTGAAGCCTCACTGCCAAGTAGCGGCCTGCCAGTGAATGACTCCTCCAGCTCCTGGCATTGCATGCAGCATTTGTTCGTAGTTCACTTCAGAGCTTTATAGGAACAGGAACGAAGGACAGACACTGTGGCATCAGCAGTGCCAATGGAAAACATGACTAATAGCAGTTTGCTGTCAGCTGCTCATCACTGATGCTCTGCTTTCAGCTCAGCTGGGCTGTTTGTAGGGCAGCCCCATAACCAGCCAGTCCCAGGAAGCTTGTGTGCCACCCTTTGGATCTTTAGACAGCCTCGTTGTAGTGGAAGTAAGCCATGGAATCACTGAGCTGAGGTCTGCAATGCGCTGCAAGAAGACCACAAACAGAACAGACAGCTGTGCTGGGTCACTCTGCTGTTAACACTGACTTTGACCAAAAGAGGACGCAATGTAAGCCCTTTGTCAGCTGCGCCTGGAAGTGAGACTCACAGCTCACCCATGCTACGTGTATGGCATGGGGTTAACCAAGCTGATACAAAGACTGACGAGGTGAGCAGCTTGTTTAAGGGCTGTGTGCCATACAGATCCTGCTCCAGCAGGTGCTGGCTGTGGTGAAGCACCTTTGGAATGTTGCTACATCAGTGCATGCAGCATGCACCGAGAAACAAATGAAAGGAGCCAGAAGCCTTGGCTCAGTCCCAGAGCCACGACATCACTGGTATCAGTGGAACCTGGTGGGCAGAGCCCTGTGACTGGTGTGTTGCAATGGACCATTCTGGGCCTTTCTGCAAGGACAGGCAGGGCAGGTGAGGTGGGAACTGGCTGCGTGTGAAAGAGGCGCTGGTCTGTACAGAGCTGGCAGGTGGTGATGGCACAGCTGGCAGCATCTAGGTAAGGATTAAAGGACAAGCAAATAAGGGGATGTTATGGGGCACTACCATGGGCTACTTAGTCAGGACAATGACACCAGTTAATTATTCTTTAAGAACTAAAAGATACATCTAGATCAACCAGCTTATCCTTGTCCATCCTTAGTGATAAGGATAAAAACTTCAGCCCTGGATATGGGCAGAGCAGACGTCAGGCTGCTCACAGCTCTAGTTAGCAAGGTCCTCATGCCCCTCAGCCTGCCCACCACCTCTCAGAGCTCTGTCCCTAGGCTGAGGAGTTCTGACTGCCCACCCTGGCCCAGTGCTCTCAAGGGCCATTTGGGCAATGGCCCATCACTGCTGGTCTCTCATGTCCCGTCACGTGCCCTCTGAGCACTACCAGCTCCTGGCGGGTCTGCTCCCCTGGGATTTGATCAGCACAGGCTGGTGCCTCCATCCCTGCACTTTGCAGGATGTGCTGGTGCTGGAGCTGATGGTCTTTGTGAGTGACTGTTGCACGCTTAAATCAGTTGCCGTTGCTCCTGACCCCATCAGCCAAAGTTTTGAGCAGCAGAGGGGAAAAATGTGCTGTTTGCTGATAATGCAAAACCACCTGGAATAATAGAAATTGAAGAGCAATGTGAAAGAATTAAGCAAAATAAGGGACTGCAAAAAGAGAAACATGCTGTAAACATTGTTAAAAAATTAAGCAGTACTATGGAAATTAATATGCATTCCTTATATTCTCTGCAAGTCTGGGAGACAGGCCTGCAGGAAGGACTACTGTTCACAGAAATTTAGAAAAGGCAGTGAAGACAACGGGAATTAAATTCTTTTCATTCTGCATGAAAAGAATTAAAAGGAGGCAGCAGCACATAAGGAATCCCGGAGTTTTGGTGTTAGTCACTGGCTCATATTCTGAAAGTGAGTGTGATGTGAAATTGCATAAACCTTTATGACACGCACTGATGAGAGGAGGCATTATTTAGGAGGCATTCATTGTTGTGTCTGAGATATTTCAGAATTGATTCTCTTAAAAGAATGGGGTAACCAGGGTACTTCCAACTACTATTTACTGCTTTTGTTATTCAAGAAACAACTAAGATAGAACTGGGGGCATTTTCAGTAGAAGACAGCAGATTCACAGGCTTTTTGCATTCCCTGAAACTCTGCCAGTTGTATTAAAGGACATTTGATATAAATCATCAACTGAGCAACTTCATTCTTCATCGCCCTCCATGTTTCCCATCTTCCTCCCTTCTCCCTCTAATCTCCAGCCTGCATTCAACACACATAATCCTCCAGGAGCATTTTCATCCTGAGATGATGACTGAGTGACATGAGCAAAATACGAATGCTCAAATCAGTGGTAAGTGATTCCCAGCATCACTTTCTCCATTCTGACCGTGACTGCATGGTTGATGTGTTTCTCAGGACTTGTTAGATCAGAGATTTTGGTTTGCTGCTTTGGGAGGGAGCTCTGTTTGATGTGCAATTTAATAAATTCACTGAGCTCCTTGGATCAATAGTCATCACTGGACACAAAATGAACATAAAAATATTAGTTTGCAGACACCCGGAATCATGTAACTGGAGGATTCAACTCACAATTTAATCCCAAAGGCCATTCATACACTTTTCATCATTTCTTTTTGTGCAATTTTGATGTTAGATTCAAACTTTCAAGGCCAAAACTAGAAGGTTTTCTTATCCATCCAGACGGAACGTACTCTACTACATGGAGTGTATGTAGTTCAAATATACCACATCTCTGCAGTTTCCCACTCAAGTTTTAACTAAGAAAATCTCCTGTAGCAACAGCTTATCAGAAAACTTGAATGAATGACTAATAACTACTAAGAGATATTTAACAATTTACAGGGATTTATAGATATGCAGGGATTATCACAGTTTGTACGCCAGTCACAGGAGTGACCCCAGAGCTCAGTTCTAGGGCCAGCTCTGTTCAACATTTCTGTCAGTGATCTGGATGCATCGATGGCATGCATCCTCAGCAAGTTTGCTGATGTGGATCAAATTCAACCGTGTTATATGGCATTGTATTGCATCGGGCTTCAGCATGAATGGAGCTCCGTCTTATGCAGAGTAGTCTTATATAAAGGATGTTCTACATGAACTTGCACCCAGATGGTTTCTGTTTTTTGCTTTTGTGTTTGTCACAAAGAGGAGGCCTGTACCTCAAAATCAACAGAGGCATGGACTCGTTTGGACTCTGTTAGGACATCAGAGCTGGCCAAGTGGTCAGAAGGGCCTTTGTGATGTCAGCTGGCAAAGCCTCTGCTGGTCTTTGCATTGTGTTGGATGTGTTTTTTTAAAAATCGAACTTTAACCTGACGTCATCAGCTCAGGTGCCACCCTGTTTTTCAGGCAACTGCAGTTGTGCAATGCAGCATGTTCCCAGCTAATGCAGGGCAGCCTTTTTGGCTGGGCAGTCGCAACTGCGTACGTAAGTAGTACATCAGCTGTTTCCTTCACTTCTCTTGAGACACTGTATAGACCTGTATGGGCTGCATAAACCCAATGTTAAAAATTGTTTGTTTGCATGTGTAGCTTTCCAAACTGCAGCACAAGTAGTAAATTCAACACTGAGTCTGCATTTTCCCAAAACTGCCCTAATTAGAGTTTGTTATGAATTGCTGAAGTGCGTTAGAAGATGGAAAAACAGGTATCTAACAGGAGGTCCTGTAAGAGAGGTACTTTATATCACAGTCATTTTTATTCTTACGGCTTACAACAGGATTGTTTCAATTGATGCACGTACCTACCAGCAACTGGGTGTCTGTAACACAGTACAGTACTGCTACAAGACAGCAAAATACAAAAACAAAAAACCCTGTAAGACGTCAGAGTTGACTTTCAGTGAATGAAATAGATAAGTATTTCTAAATACATATACATATATACATATATATATAATTTATTTATTTATTACAGTAGGAAAAACCAGCAGAAATATGTTCTGCTTTAATATTACTCTACCTTTCTAGCAAGTTCATGCACTCTGGAGTGCATGAACAAGAAACTCAGGACTGTGTGATGCTGCCTAACTGCAAAAGCAATGGATTGGCATAGTAACCATCGTTATCAGTTCGCACATAGAAATCACTGACATAGCCATGTGTGAATGAATGCATGCTCAATCCTGCTCTGCCAGACGTATTAAAAATAATAATGATGGAAAAAGAGCTTTATATTTCCTTGACTAATAATGCAGTAGATCATAAATACTCTGAATTCAGTCCCACAGTTCCATCACCTTCAGTGGGAAAGGCAGAAAAGATACCCCCCCTAGTGGTGTGGTTGATAATAATTACTTCTAAATCTCATTTGTTTGCAATTACATTCTTCCCCAATAACGAAATGAAAATGCAAATAGCATGCAAAGGATCAAATGTTCTGCAAACTAAGCTAGTGTTGTCTAACATTTTAAAATCAGAAAATACTATAAAATCAGAACAGCAATTTTACTGGAAAAGACACTGCATGTCCCATCGCCAAGGAAACTTCAACTGTTCTATCGAGAATAGATTGGGAACATTTTATTCTGAAAAACAAAGCAAAACAAGCTTTGATCACTTTTTAATGTAAGAAAATGACTACAGTTTATGAAGCTGCTTTCTTTCTCCCTGCCTCCACTATAATTTATCACCTTGAAAGGTCATAAAAGTGGTACCTTCTTGAATCTAAGTTAGAAGAATGCCGAGGAAACAGATTTGAGCACCCACATGTTAGAAAATGCCCAAAGTGACGTTGCCTTTCTAATGTAATGCAGTGTTTTGGGGCGTACTGTTTAGGTTACAGCCTGTAGTGATGTGTTCCTATGCCATTTTCCCCTCAGGACATCACATTAAGCATACAGGATAGACAGCTACTCAATGCTCTTGTCATTTTTTTTCTGTGCGTTGCTCAGTGTGTAGCTGCAGGCCTTAATTATTGAACAGTACACTGGAGATCTCGTACTGGAGATACAGTCAGATTTCCTCACAGGGTCCTCCCTAGTGCATTCTGCATAATACATACTGCATAGTACAGAGTACTTACATGGAGTAAGGAGTATAGGATGGGAGATTAAAACTTACCCAAAAATATTGTCACGATTCATGTCTACATATATGGAGATTGCAGCCTTAATGAAGTTGCTTGGGGTTCCTGGTTCCCTGTACATGTTTGGCATTCATGGCAGTTTCCATTTATGAGCCATCTGTATGTAGTAGACACTTCAGATTATCATACAGTAAATATTTAAGAATAAATTCAGCTAAATATGCTGCCTTTCCTGGTATCTGGACTACTAATCTGCTGTAGCTTCTGCCTCCATTTCCATATCCAAGTAAAACAAAAAAAGATGAATCCCACATGTCTCTCATTTCTTTTCACTCCCAAATTGATGAGGCATTTAAAGGCAGCTACTTCTGTGATTCAGTACCTCATTTCTAGTGTCTGTAATGCGAGGATGATAGATTGTAAATGCAACCTAATGGTGACAAAATTGAGTTGTTTATCTTTTTTACTTGATGAAGCAGAAGGACTCAAGTTACTTCAGTTTGAAGATATTTCAAGCAGTCTCTACACTGTAAGGAGTTCAAAAGCAATTCCTTTGAAAGAAGACACTTCTTTTTTGAAAGGGATGGCCATGAATAGGAAGTGTTGCCATTCACACTCTGCTCTGTGTCCCACACAAACAACAGATATGCATGAGCACAGTTAAAGTGAAAGCTTTTACTGTTCTAGATTATCCTGTTTGCAACACCAGTTGGTCAATGTCCACTCACACTGGAAATGTTGCTTCATACCATCTGTAACTCAGCTGATGTCAAGGGAGAAATTCCCAGCTTACACTGCTGTAGAAGAGTGCAGAATATAACTGAGAATCTTTTAAGTAAATTACAGAGTGTAGAGTCTCAATTACTAATTGATTTCTGGTAGCTAATGCCTCCCCCTCGTATCACTGCTTCCTAATTATGTAAGCAGTCCTAGCCAAATCCTTTCAAACATACTTGCAGATCTAAGGATAACTCAGCAAGATCAAGAGTAGCCAGGTCAATCTTAGAGAACCAAAATGTGGAGCTCTTAATTATCTCGTGGAGTGATTTAGTAATCAGACTGGAGTCACAGGGAGAAGCAGCTTAATGACCAAGGAGGAAGAATGAACTAATGAACAGAGTAAAACTTGAAGAGCCATAGATTCATTTTCCTTCTGAATATTGAAGGGTTTCAGTGATTAAATTAAATGACTTCTAGGGTTTCTCTTTCAAAGCCTATTTCAAGAGTCATTTTCTCTCTGAGTTTTCCTTTTTTATCCATTGTCCCAAAATTAGACTTATTTTCACTTAATTTTCCATGCCATTTTCTACCTATTACTCCAACTGAAGAAAAAATGGAAATTCTTACTCTTCCCACGAGAAGGATACATCTATTTCCCAATACAAGTCCCACTCTTCTCAGTCTGCTAACAAAAGGTTCATCTTGGCCAAATGCAGAGTATTTTTGTTTAACTGTGAAGTCTGTCTTCTTTTCAAATTTGAAGACTCATGGCTCTGTGTAACATTCTGTCATTCCTGCCATGTGTTTAGTGGGTGTGATTTCATTATGGTTTATGACTGAATCCATTTAGTCATCGTTTCTTGACTCATGTTACAGAACAGGAAGATCCATAAAGTATTGGCACTGAACTGTGCCAAGGTGCAAGCAGCTTTGTTTTTCACATTTAAATGCAGTGGATAATAGCAGTGAGGTGGTGAGCTGTCTGCTGTTCTGCAGACAGCAATAATCCTCCAAGCAAGCGGTGAAGTTCAAAAGCTTATTTGAGGTTCTGTATCTTCACACTGATGTGATTTTTGCTGCTTGATTGATTGAATGGATGGTGCAGTATCTTGCTGGATTTTTTGTCTAAAACTGTCATACAAAGGCTTGCCTGTTTCCTCACACATTTGGCCAGAAGCAGGAGCAGCAGTTTTGGCAAGAACTTCATCCAGACATAAACCACTAGCAGGCAGAATATAAAGACTCTGGCTCTAAAGAATTTTTCCTCCCGTCGTGGCAAATAACAACTGGTTTGCTGTGAATGGCTTGAATAGCAAAAAATTCAGAAGCTCTCAGACCTCAGGTAAAATGTTGATCTATAGAGGCAAAACTTTTCACTAGTTTTGTTCTCAAACACTTTATCCAGGAAACAAAAATAATGGAAAAGTGCTTGGGAGACCTCCAATCGTAAAAATGATGAAGACCAGAAAAGACAATATAATCTAGTATTAGACGTTGCATGCAGCAGGGGGGTTGGAGCTTGATAATCCTTGAGGTTCCTTTACTTCTCATAGTGGAGCTTCCAGGTGACTGGAGAGAAATCTTTCAAAGCCTATTAATAAATGCGCATCACTAACAGGTGTTTATGGGGTTATCTGAACCATGATGTCAGGAATTTTGCAAAAACTTAGACAACTTAAAGATGGGGGGCTAAACATAAAAGCCTGAATCCTCATTTAAGTCTCAGTGAGATTTTTGAAGAGTACTTTCCAAATGACAGAGGAATGCACACATTGACTACGGGGCAGCTTGTAAAAACGTCCTGCTTTTACACTTAAATCCCAGTGTAGAAATAAGGCTTTGGCATGACAGGAGCAGTCTGCACATAGTCTGAGGGCTAAAAAATTATCAAAAATGGAATTATAAGGACAGCCCACTAATAGAGAATAATACTTGTAAAACGTCTGAAGTGAAAAGGATCTGAAACAGTAACATCTTGTCTTTGAAATGTATAATGTAGTAGACTATTGAACTTCATGTCTATAATTGTAAATATAATGAAATATAAGTCTCAGAACAACTCTGGCATCCATAATCTTAATAATAAGTTGACTGAAATGAGAAAAGAGAGGATTTACTCTAAAATAAATGTAATGAAACAGGGGCATACATGCAAAAAAAACCCCCCATTCTTAATCAGTGTATCCAGAATTACTATTTTTGTCTATTTCTACACTCAAATTTGAATCTTCCTAAGATAGATAAAAAGTGCAACTTCAAATTTAAACTTCACTTTTGATAATACCACTTTGATATCTGAATCCTCCTGAGGGAACGACTCCTACCTGGGAACATGATGTTTTCTTTTAATCTTCGGTTATTTTAAGTTATTACACAGTTTTGGTTGCTTAACTTCATAGCTTACATTGAGGAAAGAAACTGATGTCCAGACACTTTTGCAACTGCTTTCTGAATACCTGTGCACAGGCTGGATTGCTCAGGAAAGCTCACCTTCCAGCCTTGGAGAAAGAGCTCTCCAGCTAGCTAGAAGGCAGTCTCTTCTCTCTATAGCTTTCTTCCTCTGCTGGCACCATTTTCAGCTTCCCTTTGCTTGAAATAGGCAGCCACATAATTTTGGTGTTGCTTTAAAAAAAAACAACCATGATTGAAGTTACTACGCTAAGCTTTGAGGGTTGAGCTCTGCTGCCCATCCATCCTTGGTGAAAACACTGAGAGCTGCACAAACATGCAGCACTAAGAAGTGCAGCTTGGGACCTCTGTGAGTTGGGAATGCAAGAGAAACAGTTCAGTGGGCAGAAATTCCAATGATCTCGCAATCAGAACATTTGTTAACAGCATGCATCAACATACAAAGGAGTGCACAGTAACAGGTTTAGCAAATAAGGATTGTTTGGTGGGAATGGCAAATCCTCCCCTTGTAGCAGACTGGAAGCTTCATTGGCTGTGGCAGGAAGGAATTACTCTGCACTGATCCTAACAGAAAATATACTGTGCTTTGAAAATTAAACTTCAACAGGGCCTTAAAAAAAAAAAACAAAAACCACAACTGTGTACAGGAGAAAATGTTTGGTTTTGTTTTCTTTTTGCTTTGAAGGTGAATTAAAGAGAGATCTGCTGGAATCCCAGCAGCAGTACCAGTGTTACCAGAAATACAGTGCTCTAAAGATACTATGAAGGCAAATTTTGCAAAGACAGGTAAGATCTTTTACCACACCCATTGATATAACTGGAAAAAAATTACTATTATTGGCTAAGTGCTCTGAGTTTAATGTGATGGCGTTGACAGTTTGAGGGAAAATGTGTCTGTTTATCTATAGAGCTGGGGAAGGGAAACAGCAATGGAAAAGGCGGGGGTGTTTTCTTATCTTGTTGCTGGACAGGAAAAGGAACACCTATTTATTGCTTGTGAAAGGTTGAGGATTTACCTGAGTGTGGAAGCACTCTCCAGGGCATTTCAGAGCAATTGGGTGAATGTGGCCATATTATCCTCTGCTGGAAGTGTGAATAGAAAAACACGCTCCTATTCCTCATTGACCACCATGGAGTAGCTTGCCACAAAGGGCATCCTGCAAGGGTGCCTCTAAATAGCCACCATGCAACCAGTACTGAATCTGTTTAAAGGAAGACACAAAGTCAAGAAAATTCCCCATGACCACGCAGGGCTCAGCCAAATTCTGGCCCTTAAAAGGCAAGCAGAGGTGACTGCTTGAAGACCAGACCACTCCTGATCCCTGGAGCCCTGTCAGATGAATGATCCTTCTCTTTTCTTCTCCCTCCCTTGCATCACAAGAATGAGTGAGTTTCCCAGATTATAAAGGATTTTTTTAAAAAACTATAAAAGAAACAGATCCCTTGTGTGGAGTTTGTTTGCTTGTATCTTGTTTTGGTTTGTTTTAACTTCGTTTAAACCAAAACCTGCAGCTCTGTCCACAGCCAGCATTTGCTATTCTCCCTGGCTTGAAAAGCAGCTTTGGGGAGTAGCTTGGCAGAAGCTTTGTTTGTAATCTCCTAGAAAAACAAGGCTGAGTGGGATCGTTTTTACAACCCATCGCTGCTCTGAGCATTTGGACCAGAGCATGTAAAAACAGGATATAAAGCTAACTATCAAGCTCTTCACCATCTTTCCACTTTCCTCAATGAAAAAAGCAGCTGACGTGGGTCAAGTGAAGTGCCATTTTCAGTCTTACACACGTTATCATAATTTCAGATAAACAAGGCACTAGAGATAATTGCTTCTGTTTTACAAATTACTAATTATGATAGCCAAGGTTAAAAGGTTTAGGCAGCTTCCTTCCTTCTTTCTGGCAGTCAACAATATTTAAGAAAGAAAAAAAATAGTACCTCAAAAGAAAAAACAGCTTCATTCATCTTAAAGACACAAACCAAATTAAAAATACAAACGTGACAAATACTTTTTAAGATTCGATTTTATGAAAGTCTAGGTCCTTTAGTCATGATAATCACAGAATATCCACCTGAAAGAATGAGCTAAGGCTGCCCTTCAGTATTGAAAAGATACATGAAAGAAATACCTGGGCTTCACAATTAGAGATACTGTACATAATGTTTATTGGGCTTTCCTTTCTGATCTCAGTTGTTTTACACAGAAATGGAATCAATTTTTCACTAGTCCCAGGAAGTGTCTTAGAGACCCTTCCCTACTCCAGGCTATTACAAGAGGTTGCCCGAGGCACTTCTTTCCTCCTCCTGACTACAGGCTGTTAGTCTCTGTGAGCATGATGAAGCAGGATTGCAGTAGAACTGCATTATCTCAGTACAGGTTTAAATCCCTAGGAAAACAGTGGTAGCTTCACTGGGGCCAAATAATTTAAGCTATTCAAAGTTTAGAATATCTTTTCTTAAAAAATAATATGCAGTAACCATACACCTAATTACTCACAAAACTGTAATAATCACTATAAAAATGTCAGCATTTACCAACAGTTAGCATACGGATATCTAGCTCAGTATTTAAGGAGGGAATTTCTGCATGTTACAGCACAGACTACTGGACTGCTAAATGTGTTTTTTTTTAATGTAGTTCAGTGTCTTCTTGGGGCTCTCTAAAGCAGACATGTGCTATAGCAGGACAGCTGACATAAAAGAGTAAACGTAGGTTAAAATTAATTGTCTGACATATGAACCAAATTAATTGAACAATGATGTAAACCCTTCGATGCCCTACTGAACTGCAGTGAAGTACATGTGCCTGCCAAAATCCCCCAAATAGTGACTGAACTCCCTTGAATATGTAGCCATGAATCTTGATTCTCTTGCTCTTTCCACAGCATATTTTTTCCACATTTCTTTTCTCATCCATTTGTATCCCTAGCAGAAAACATAAATTACTTTTGTGAGAGAAGCTCACAAAAAAAAAAAAAAAAGAAAAAAGAAAAAAAAACAACCAACAAACCATCAAAACAAACCCAGCTCCACAGGCTGCCTTGAATATAGCTGAATTTCCTCTCTGGCTGTCTGGGCTTATTGATCAGAGGCTTGAACTTTTCACCCCATTAGCAGAACAGGCTTCCTGATCATCAGAGAGTAAAGCTTGTCTGCTCATAGAGGCTTCTGCCTGCGGGTATGGTAATAACTGACATCCATCAGGTACTGCTTTTCCCATTAATTTTTGCACACTTTAAATTAGAAGACTACTATGATTACATAGCCATTCTTGATTCCTAACAAACCAATTTACACAGGCAATGTAAGTGCAGATTTCAGACCTCCTCAACCAATGTTAATGAGACAGGGACTTCATAATAGTGTACAAGCCACTGAGTTCAGAGCAGCTGTCTTGAAGTTACTATATTAGCAAGCACCCGGAAGGCATGCACCCAGAAACAAGTGGGTCTGAGCCAGCCTAACAAGCCAGAAGCACTGAACTGGTAGCTTCTCAGGAGCATCCTGCTTACCATTAGCCAAATGCAGTTCTTTTAATGCAGGCTGTGCAAAGATCAGCCTTCTCACAGTACTGCTGTTTACAGTCAGCAATATCACAGACACCTAAATGGAGACAGAACACCAGAAAAGTGCAGTCTCCATTCGAAGCAGAACACTGAAGCTTCAGTGAGCTGTGTGTCAGGCATAATAGACAGATCTAGAATATTGCAGTGCTGTTTATCTATGCCAATGAACTGACCAGGTTGAGAATGAGAGTGTTTGAATTATGATATCAAACTACCAAGATGTTTAGCTGAACTAGTGAACCAGTAAAATTATAGGAGTTTGATGATTCATGTATGTGCAACCATGTGGCTGTTAACAAATGACCTTACCATAATCTATACATTAACAACTGAAACAAACTTGTCCTCTTGGCATTCAGCCATTTCAAGCACAATGGCTAACGTGGCTTCACCTAGGGCAAGTCATGACTGACAAACTTGGTGGCCTTCTATGGTGGAGTTACAGCATCAGTGATAAAGGAAGAACAACTGATTTTATCTACCTGAACTTTTGCAATGTGTTTGATGCTATCTTGCATGACATCCTGGTCACCAAGTGGGAGAAAAATAAATTTGATGGATGGACCACTTGCTGGATAAGGAATTGTCTAGATGGTCACGCTCAGAGAGTTGTGGTCAATGGCTCAGTGTCCAAGTGGAGACTGGTGACAAGTGGTGTTCCTCAGGGGATTGGTGTTGGGACAGGTGTTATTCAACATCTTTGTAGGTGACATGGACAGTGGGATCAAGTGCATTCTCAGCAAATTTGCAGATGACACTAAGCTGAGTGTTGCAGTTGACATGCTGGAGGGAAGAGATGCTACCCAGAGGGATTTGGATAGACTTGAGAGGTGGGCCCATGCCAACCTCATGAAGGCCAAGTGCAAGGTCTTGCACCTGGGCTGGGACAATCCCAGTCAGATACAGAGTGGGCAGAGAATGGCTTGAGAGCAGCTCGGAGGAGAAGGACTTGGGGGTGTTGGTTGATGAAAGATTCAACGTGAGCTGGCAATGTGCACTTGCAACCCAGAAGGCCTGGGTTGTATCCTGGGTTGTTGAAAGAGAAATGTGACCAGCAGGTCGAGGGAGATGATTTTGCCACTCTGCTCTTGTGAGACTCCACCTGGAGTACTGTGTCCAGATCTGGGGCTCCCAACACAAGAAGGACGTGGAGCTGTTGGAGCAGGTCCAGAGGAGGGCCATGAAGATGATCAAAGGGCTGGAGAAACTCCCCTACAAGGACAGGCTGAGAGCTGGGGCTCTTCAGCCTGGAGAAGAGAAAGCTCCGAGGAGACCTCATAGCAGCCTTCCAGTACCTGAAGGGGCCTACTGGAAAGCTGGGGAGGGACTTTTTGTAAGGGCATGTAGAAACAGCATGAAGGAAAAGGACTTTAAACTGGAAGAGAGTAGATTTAGACTAGATATCAGGAAGAAATTCTTTACTGTGAGGGTGGTAAGACACTGAAACAGGTTGTCCAGTGAGGCTGTGGATGCCCCCTCCCTGGAAGCATTCAAGGCCAGGCTGGATGGGGCTGTGAGCAACCTGGTCTAGAGGGAGGCGTCCCTGCCTGTAGCAGGAGGTTGAAATGAGGTGATCTTACAGGTCCCTTCCAACCCAAACCATTCTGTGAGTCTATAATCCTTATGAGCCCCTTCCAGCTTGGGATATTCTATGATTCTACAATGTGTACTGACCAGATTTTAGTGACCTAGACTGAAATGCAACCTTGTACAGCATATAGAAGCAGCAAAACAAATACTAGGAAAGTTAGTAGTTACCATCTTAAAATAAATATGGGGGTAAAAAGTTCAGGGACAAGGAAGAGAAAAAACTGCATGGAGCTGTAAAGTTTTTGTAATTTCTTTATACAAAATATATGATGTTCAGAATGATCTGTGAGAGGACACTTGACGGGCAGACCCAACCCCACTCAGCTTGGTGCTGGCTAACCTGGGCAGCATGGTCTGGTGCTTGGAGACCCTGCACATAGCAGGCGGGTTGAAACTAAATTATCATTGTGGTCCTTTTCAAGGCAGGGCATTCTGTGATCCTACGATTCATCAGACCGTGAGCAGACACTGCATTATATCTGATAGAACTATTGCTGTTGTTGCAAATACGCTCAGCATCTAAGGGACACGACATGCTCAGTGGGTATTCATGTACTCAGTGCGTCTGTGAGGGGTTCCTGCTGTATGTCCACGAATCCAGACGAAGGTGTGCTGGCGCCGGTGGAAGAAGCGCAGCTCCCAACCCACCGCACCGAGGGGCGCCGCAGCGCATGCGCACACCGCGCCGGGGACCCGGCTCTACGCGGAAGCGGCGCTGAGTCCGGACAGGAGGAAGTGACGTCATGCGAGGGGTTTTCCACGCCTCGCATCTCCGCCGGGCGGCGGGTGGCGCGCGCTGCGGTGGTTGTTCCGTTGGAGGTCGCGGTGGAGAATGTCGGCGCCGCTGCGGCGCCTGCAGCAAGCGCCTCGGCACCTGCTGGTGTGCGAGAAGGGCCACGCGCGGCACGCGCGCTCCCGCCACGCGGCGCACGTGCGGGACCACGCCTACAACTGCCGCGTGAGTGCGGGCGGCGGCAGCGCCGAGAGGGGAATGGAGGCGCGTCCTGGAGCTGGGGGGGCGGGACGGGAGGCAGCGAGCGGGACGGACGTTAGCTTCGGGTCTGCCTTGAACCTCGCTTCTCCAGTCAGCTTCTGGCTAAGTCGGGCCGCGGGGAGTCATCTTTCTGCACGGCGTGTGCAAAAAGCCAAAGGTGTGTGCGTGCTCCAATGGCGGCGTTTTGAAGACGATAGCCTGAAATGACTTGCTCCTTTCACGTTCTGCGTTTCTCGGCTTTCATCCCTCACGTGTTTCAGGCACGATTTGCGTTACGGATCTGTTCTCGGCAGGTGTCTGTGCTGATCCCCGAGTGCGGCATGCTGCCCCAAGTGCTGAAAAGCGCTGTTGCAGACCTTGGGGAGTACTACGTGGTGAGGAGCTTGTCTGTGCATCAGCTGCTCGCCCACGAATTCATTGAGTGTTTCGTGAGGAAAGGTAAGGGTTTATCATGCACACAAAGGTCGTCTTTTCTTCCATGAGCAGCAACGTTAACTTGCAGCTGTTTATTCTGTTGTAAAGAAAGGGAAGAAGCTGTGATAATAAAATCTATGTGTTTCTTTATGTTTTTTTTATTTTCCTGCTTTGTGATACCAGCATTTACCAATGGGGCCAAAAGTTACACTTGATCCCTCTTTGTTTTTTCCCCGTTCCATCTAAATTCTGCAAGCCATTGACAGGAGGGCTTCTATGTGTAGTCTCATCTCTTCTCTTACCTCTTATCTTATGCAGGTATCACCTCCCTTCTCAAGGATATGACTGAGTAGAGGGTTGTTAGAGTCAGGGCAGTATGGTCAGGTTGTGGTTGGACTTGATGATCTGTAAGGTCTCTTCCAACCTGAGCAATTCTGTGATTCTCCTCTCCAATCCCTTCATATTTCAACACAGTGCAGCCTGTGCCTATTTTCCTAGGTGCAAAATTTTTTTTAGGTGCAAAGAAGACTTGCTGCTTTTTTGTTGGCTCTTTTTTTCTTTTGGGTGGTGAAGTTGTGGCCCATCCTTACATGGTAAGAAGAGAGAAGTTGCAGAGAAAGATCAGAAAGTTGCTACCTCTGCCCAGCAAACCTGTTTTGCGTATTCAAAGTATGTTGTTTCCATCTAGCGGGGCCCGCTTATTTGGCTCCTGATGAATGTTGCATCTTTTGGATGATTGCCAGGGAGGAAAGCAAGCTTTAAAGGCAAAACAGAGGAGAAAAAACAACACGTCAGAGAAACAGGGAAGTAAGAAATGAGTTTCTTGATATACAAAATGTAATACCACTTCCGTATCAGAAAAGAAGTCCATATCATCAGAAGTTCACACAATCTGACTCTTGTGTTTCTAATAACGTATCAAAAACAGAAACATTTTCTGAAAGTACCTGCCACAAAATGTATTGATAATGTCAGCATTTTCCACCTTGCTTTCATGTGAATTAGTAACTCATATATTTCAGGAAAAAACATATTTCACTGCATAGGCATAAGAAGCAGGGGGAGATAACCCTGGTAACAGTATGGGGATGCTGCTAGGCTGTGGGTGGGGTCAGGAAGGCCAGGGCCCAGCTGGAGCTGGACTTGGCAAGGGGTAAAAGAAGAACAAGAAAGACTTCTACGGGTATATAAACCAGAAGAAGAGAGTCCAATAGGGTGCGGTACAAGCAGACTGGTAACAACGGAGAAAGAAGAGGCTGAGGTACTCGACAACTTTTGCCTCAGTCTTCACTGACAACTGCTCTTCACACAGCCCTCGAGTGGATGGTTCAGAAGATATTTGAAAAGCCACGGCTGTTAGGTGAAGTCCCTGTCAAAAGACAATGTCACGCTCTTCTTTAACACATAGAAAGCATGACCCAGTGACCTATCGACCTGTCAGTCTAATCTCTGTGCTGAGGAAGATCATGGAGCGGATCCTCCTTGAAGTTATGCTGAGGGGACACGTGGAAGAGAGGGAGATGATATGGGACAACCAGCATGGCTTCACCAAGGGCAGGTCTTTCCTGACCAACCTTGTCACTTTTTATTATGGTGTAACTGACAGTGGACAAAGGAAGAGATGCTGCTTTCATCTGTAAGGCCTTTGGTATGGCTCCCTGTAACATCTTTATCTGGATTTGATGGGTGGACTGTTCAACAGATGAGAAACTGGTTGCAAGATCATACCAGAGGGTGATGGTCAATGGCTCAGTGTCCAGGTGGAGACCGGTGACAAGTGGTGTCCTTCAGTGGTCAGTACTGGAACCAGTGCTCTCTAACATCTTCATCAATGGCATTAACAGTGGCAAGTTTGCAGATGACAAGCAGCTATATGGTGTGATCAACACATCTGAGAGATGGGTTGCCATCCAGAGAGATCTGGGCAGGTTTGAGCAGTGAGCCTGGGAGACCAGATCCTCATGAGGTTCAACACATTCAAGTGCAAGGTCCTGCTCCTGGTTCATGGCAACTCCTGCTTTCTGTACGAGCTGAGGGATGAAAGGATGGAAAGGACCTGCTGAAAAGGACCTGGGGGTAATGGTGGATGGCAAGCTGGGCATGAGCCAGCAATGTGTCCTCACTGTCCAGAAAGCCAACCGTATCCTGGGCTGTATCAAAAGAAGCATGGCCAGCAGGGCAAGGGAGGTGATCCTCCCCCTCTGTGCTTGTGAGCCCTCACCTGGAGCACTGCATCCAGATGTGAAGTCCTCAGTTTAGGAGAGATGTGGACCTGCTGGCTCCACAGGAAAATTATCCTGCTGCCTCCACCTGCTGCCAGAAAAATTATTCAGGTGGAACACCTCTCCTATAATGACAGGCTGAGAGATCGGGCTGTTCAGCCTGGAAAAGAGAAGGTTCTGGGGAGACCTGATAGTGGCCTTTCAGTATCTAAAGTGGGGTTATAAGAAAGAAGGGGACAGACTCTTTAACAGAGTCTGTTTTGATAGAACATCAGGAAATGGTTTCATACTGAAAGAGGGGAGATTTAGATTGGACGTAGGAAGAATGAGGGTGGTTAGGCACTGGAACAGGCTGCCCAGAGAGGTGATGGATGCAGTGTCCCTGAAGACACTCAAGGTCAGACTGGACAGAGCTCTGAGCAACCTATGTAGCTGTAGGTGTCCCTGTTCAATGCATGGGAGTTGGACTAGGTGACCATTAAAGGTCCCTTCCAACTCAATTCTGTGTACAGTTCCTTCCATTTGCTGTGTTTGCACAGGGAAGCAGCGTGTGTCTGGATTAAGGCATGTTGGTAATGCTACCTGTATTACAAGTCCTTTGCAATAGTACCATTGTAGACTTTATAAAATTAATAACAGGTGTTTTGTTCAAGAAAGTTACCTAGTGGAAACAGAAGAATTAAGAATAATTCTAAAGATTTGGTGCGTGCTTGATTATCTTGAAGTGAATGTTTCCTGTTTGTTATGTCTTTCTCCAGAGGCTGTATAATCTCAGAATTTTCTGCTTACTATTAAAGGTTCCTGCTATGCACTTACCTATAACACCAGAATTGATCAAGATAATACAGCAGCTTTACTACCAACTGGTATGTTCTTTTGATTTTTAAGATACATACATTGATTGTTGGTTGTTTTGTGTTTGTTTGTTTGTTTGTTTTTAATGTGGAATTATATAAACTGGAAGGTGGGCCTACTGTACTTGCCTACTTTATTAGAAGTATGCTAGAATAATTCAGCTTTGATTCACACTGTTAAATGATTTTATCTAAAGGAAAATAAAATAAAAAATCAATGTTGCTTATTGATAGTATTAGCTGTCAGTGCTTCACCTGGCAGAAATAGCTACATATGATTATTTTTCTCAATACGCTGCCTTTCAACTTCTTGTTTCATAGTGCTCTTAAGGATACAATTTGTACCAAAAAAGAAATAATAAACATTATTTGGGAATACCTTTTGAAATAGTCAGTGTTAATTATTTGAGAAATGTTTAACATGAAAAACCTCTCCTGCAATCCCATCATTATTTTATGACAAAGCATTATGGAACTTTGCACACAAAGAAAATAATGGAACTGTTCTGACATTCAAATATATTTTCACGTTTAATAGTGTATCAGACATAATAGAAACACAAATTGGGTTATCTGCCCTCTAGCTCAAGGTGTTAAAACAGTGCAGGTGCCTATCAGGGCATAAGAAGATTTAAATTTTTCAGAGGAGGAATTATTTTATGTACTCCATTAGCACAGTCCTAGCAAAACAGGTACTTGGTAGTGACTGAGTTTGTATGGTGCAGTTATTTCCAGCTATGCAGCATTGATGCAGGAACAGCATTACTGTTTCTGGTGATGTCAATGTCTGAAACCTTCAGCACAAGTGTATTTGTTTGTATTCTGTATTATACTGTTAAATATATTGTAGTAGAATTGAAATACTGTGGTAGCAATCTTTTGTGTACAATTGTGTACCAAGTGGCAGCTGCCAGATTTGACCTGTGAGCTGGGGAGTGGAGATGCTTCTGAGCATTATCTGCTCATTGCTAATAAGTGTGTTTCACTCAGCGAGAGCAGTCCCATAGGAGCAGGAGGTAATGCTTTTGTATGTTTAATTGAGCAGAGCATGAAGGAATGTTTACAGAATCAGGTCCCAAGTGTAGCTCTGTGTTCAGCCACTGACACAGCAAATGTAGGGGTCAAGCAGAGGAAGGATTGAGTGAAATACTCCCATAGTACAGTAAAACAAACGAAAAAACCTGTGTCTAAATCAGTAACAACTTTGCACTTTTCTCATTCAAATTCATAAGGCCTGTAGGATAATAAAGAACAATTGAATTTGAATACCAGGAGCAGATCTGGTAATCAGCTTAACTGAAACTAAGGAGTCTGGATTACATTAGCAATACCAAGTGATCCAAAGTGAACATCGTATAAAGTATGTGGTTCTCAGGAGACTTCAAGGGAACTAAATTGAAAAATTATTTACATTAAAGTTTGTTTTGTTTATAGGAAAACTAATTCTGTCAGTAGATAAAGATACTTATGAGGAACTTGGACTGCAAGGCCGCCCTTCTCGGTATTCTGGTAAAAAACCAATGAGATACAGTAAGTGTAATTAATATTAACAGTGCTTACTTCAGATCTGTTGGTGAAATGCCTTGTTAGGATGTTAAAACAGCAACTCTGAAACTCACCTTTCCTTAACAATTATTATTGTCTAGGTGGTATTTTTCCAGATGTAGATAAAGAAGATTGCATGAAGAAAAAAACTGAATTTTTGAAATGAAAAAATAACTGTAAGGAGATAAACATTCTCAGGGGTATTCTATAAAGTCTCTAATTTTTGGTGTTTTGATTAAGTGCTTATATTGGGGTGATGTAGAACTGTAGAATTTTTTGGTTTGTGAGGTATCTGTGCCTTCTGATGTAAGAGGAAAGGCTGAGTCCTGGGACACTTCAGTCTGGGGAAGAAAAGGCTGAGAGGGCATCTTCCTGCTGTTTATAAGTACCTAAAGCATGAGAGTTAAGTTGATGGGGGCAAACTCTTTTTGGTGGTGTGCAGCAATAGAACAAGGGGTAATGGTCAGAAAGTGGAACACAGGAGGCCCTGTATTGGGACTTTGTTGTTACCATCACTAGGAAACAGTTCCATGTTACATCAAAATAAAGATGGCAGGAAGAGGTTATTTACGTAATGGGGAGTCACATTTGCATAGTCAAATACTTTGTAAACATGCTGTACATGTGAAAAGTTATTTTAATGCTCTTTGGGGGGTTTTTTTTGTATTGTTTTAATTCTTAACTTTGATATTAAATTTAGTCTATTGAATTAAAATAGCTGTTTTACATTTTTGCAGTTATAACTATTGACTTGACCGATTCCAACTTTCACCCTGATGGCAAGAAACATAAGAGGGTGTTTTGGGCCTTGAAAGAAAAGAAACCTTTAGAATTTGACTTCTTACTGGCTTGGTATAATTCAGGTAATAAGAACTGAATGTAAAACTAAAACTAAAATGTTTGCAGCATTTGCATTGACAAAAAACACAGGAGCCATGCCTTATCAGAACTGGAGCTTTGTGTGCTGCTTGAAGTCACTAAGAAGTCTCACACTAGTGAGATGTCAGAGAGGTTCTTGAGTGTGCTTTCCCATCTGCTCTTTACATTCTTAATGATTCTGTGTAGAGCTGTGTAGAGCTGACACTGTGTAGAGCTGAATGAAATTTAATGGTTCTTCAGGTTTCCCCACCTTTTATAATACAAACTGTGTTACATGGATTCGTCCTTGTTTGTTATTACAGAAGTTGTTTAAGGCTTGTAGTTTCTTCCTTTGTCATCTTCAGGAAAGAGTCACAGTGAAGACTCCTGCTACCATAAATGGTGACATAAATCCAGCTCAGGTGGCAGATCCTCAGGCTCAGCTTTATTTATTGACTCTGGGCAGAAAGCAAAATAGTGTTAGGGCCAGTATGCTTTTTACATTTATTGCTGCCTGCGTAGCAGCATTCAGGAAGAACAATATCCCTTTTCTTCAGCTTCTTATGGCCAAAAAACTATAGTCAGGTTAACCATCTCCTAAATACAGAGTTAAATTAGAATGTTGTTCTGTGCAAGAATCAAGTTTGTAACATAGGAAGACTCTTCCTTTGTACTGAGAAAAATAAAACCCTCATAGATTTTTATTTATAGGCACTGAGGCATTGTGTGGATTCTGCTGGAAGGGGAAAAGAGGGCTGTATTTTCTTGAGATGTCCTTGTCCTCCATGAGCATTGTGTTTGCAGCCTTCCTGCTGAACTCTAGTGCTTCTTGCCATGGCCAGCACTGCTGAAGGCCTGTAAACATTCCTATCGCTTTCCAAAAGTGGGGTTTTCAGTTTTCATACTGAATTTTTTTTTTTTCTTTTTTCTTTTTTTTCCCCCCTATTTCCTCGTTCTGGTGCTCAGAGGAACAGAAAGAAGGAATATGGAGTGTCTCATGTCTTTAATGACGGAATCAAAGCCATCTTTTCTTCTCTGTTTTACTGCTGTAATTTCTATGGCAATTTTAAATATTTATTGGCTGAAATTCACTGGACTCCGAGAGAACTTTAACAATGTAGCTGGTTGTTGTGGGCATGGAAAGCTATGCTGTAGCTAGAGGAGTTGCTCTGTTAGAGTACTGGCTGTAGCCTTGGAGATTTCCTAAAGTTAGGACTACAGCTGAAGTTTCTATTTAGAGGGGAGATTTAAAATGTATCAATTTTTGTTTGATCAAGAATTCTCAGGCAATATTATGTGTTCTTTGAGGCTGTTAGTGTAACAAGTACTTAAGGGAAGAATGGACTGAAGGAGGATTGTCCTAATGCACTTCAAACATAAATACGCACATATATTTATGTAAATATACAAACTAACAGAAGTTCAGTATCTGTCATGTGGGCCCTTGTGCACTTGGACAGCTTTTTGTGCAGGATGATTAAAAAGGGTCGGTTTAGCCCTCCTCCTCCAAGTGATTGCCTTCGGTGGGATAGACATGGCTGATGAAGCTTAAGCAGTCCAGGATTTTTGGCAGTGGGCCACAGATATTGTATTCTGCAGTTAATTATGTCCCATTCCTGAGTTTCATCTGTTCTTTCTCACTTCAAGGTGTTTGTCCCTCACACTATCCTAGGATTTCTCCTGACACGATTGAGAAATCTGTTCTCAAACCTGTAGTCAGCTGCTCATTTTTTCACTGTTTGGGGAAGTGGTGTGCTGGAATGGAGCTAAGTAGATGGGAGAGCTGCTTGCCACCGTGGCTAATTCTGTTCTTTTACTGGGC
Organism: Tympanuchus pallidicinctus; assembly: GCF_026119805.1. NCBI lineage: Eukaryota > Metazoa > Chordata > Aves > Galliformes > Phasianidae > Tympanuchus > Tympanuchus pallidicinctus. The sequence goes on along the minus strand of NW_026294749.1, from coordinate 4,233,389 downwards.
TGATCTTAAGTTCAATGTATACTGTATATGAAGATGATTTCTCACTTTGCTGTGAATCAGTAATTTTTCGCTTGAACTCCCCTGGCTCCTAGATGAAGTTTCCCATCACACTGAGAACATCAAGTATATAGTCTTTAATGATGGGATCGAATCTCCTGGAATGATTCTTATTTGTTGACCTCCACTGAGAAAACTAAAAGCCTCACTACCTGGGCATGTTGAGTAAAAGACATGAGTGCCTTTTAGGAAGCTGAAAAGGGACGCTTTTGGTGCTTAGAGGTCGTGTTCCAGGAGAATTTATGAGACTACAACTTTTTGTAAAGCGTTCCTGAGAACTGCAGGAGTTCATTCCATTAGAGTTGGTTTTGCTTTCAGATTCCATGCTGTCTCTAGGAGGCAGCTCTTGCTGAACCAGTGGTTCTGGGATCTCTCTGGATGCTCTGTGCTCTTGGAAGAAATAGTGCCTAAATTCTTTTGAGCTTAATTTCACTTAAATGGCTTTAGAGACGCAGTATCTCCATTTACATTTACCTTATGTATGCTCTCCTTTACGCTTCAATACTTGAAAAATTTCTAGAGATGCTGAGCTAATGACACAGTGCAAGGGTTGCCAGCCACCAGACCAGGCTGCCCAGAGCCACATCCAGCCTGGCCTTCAATGCCTCCAGGGATGGGGCCTCCACAACCTCCTTGGGCAACCTGTTCCAGTGCATCACCACCCTCTGAGTGAAAAACTTCCTCCTAATATCTAACCTAAACCTCCCCTGTCTCAGTTTAAAACCATTTCCCCTTGTCCTATCACTGTCCACCCTTGTAAACAGCCGTTCACCCCTCCTGTTTATAAGCTCCCTTCAAGTACTGAAGGCCACAATGAGGCCTCCTGGGAGTCTTCTCTTCTTCAAGCTAAAGAAGCCCAGTTCCCTCAACCTTTCCTCACAGGAGAGGTGCTCCAGCCCTCTGATCATCTTAGTGCCCTCCTCTGGACCTGCTCCAAGAGCTCCACATCCTTCCTGTACTGGGGCCCCAGGTCTGGATGCAGTGCTGCAGATGGGGCCTCATAAGAGCTGAGCAGAGAGGGACAATCACCTCCCTCTCCCTGCTGGCCACCCTTTTTTAATGCAGCCCAGAACACAGTTGGCCTTCTGGGCTGCAAGCACACACTGCTGGCTCATGTCCAGCTTCTCATCTGCCAGGACCCCCAAGTCCTTCTCTGCAGGGCTGCTTTCCATGAGCTCTTCCCCCAGTTTGTATAAATACCTGGGATTGCCTTGACTCAAGTGCAGCACTCTGCACTTGGGCTTATTGAACCCCTCATTAGGTTTTCATGCTTTCACGCTTCTCCAGCCTCTCCGGTACCCTCTGGATGGCTTCCCTGCCTTCCCCTGTGTTGACCACACCACTCAGCTTGGTGTCATCCATGAACTTGCTGAGGGTGCACTTGATGCCATCGTTGATGTCACTGATAAAGATGTTGAAGAGCACTGGTCCCAAGACCAACCCTTTAGGGACACCACTTGTGACTGGCCTCTACCCTAACACAGAACCATTGATCACAATCTTTTGGCTGTGATCAGCCAGCCAATTCCTAATCCATTGAACAGCCCATCTTTCAAATCCACACCTCTCCAGTTTAGAGAGAAGGATATGGTTAGGGACTCTGTCAGAGGCCTTGCAGAAGTCCAGGTAGATGACATCCGTTGCCCTTCCTCCCACTAATGTTACTGACTTGTAGTGAGTTGCTGGATTTTACACTAATTCTCAATTCAAAGAAGCAAACTGAAAATTCTATGCCTTTTGCAAAAGAAAAGAGTAGGAGCAGTTCTAGTTGTAGTTCAGCACCACACTGCATGCCTTTAAATGTGCATACAAATGTTTCATGACTTCAGTGTGCCTTGTGTGTAATAGCTTTGTAACAGCCCTTTGTGGTGTTGTGTTGTTAAGGTGCAGAGGGATCAACACTGATGTCATACTTTCCAAAAAACCAAATACAGACCCTAAAGCCAAAAGTAACATTCAGCACATTAAGAGATTTGCAGTGTCCAGTGTTACAAAGCAATGAACTTGAAGGAAAGCCAGAAGAGTCCTGCAGTACAGAGGAACTGTTTGAATGGCTAGGTGCTGTCTTGAATCAAGTTAATCTGTAAGTATTTGATTTTGTTTGATCTTAAAATACATTTGAAGTAGGAAAAGCCACAATTTATTTAAGGAACAGCTAAGTAAGGATTAAGAAGGACATGATTAAGAAGGACATTTCTGCCAATGGAATGTCTATTGTGCATTTTGCACTTAAGTTCTTGTTTGAAGTCCTGATTAACTTACCTGTGATTTTGAGGATACCCATGACAACTTGGGTGTCAGTTATCCACTAATTGTTTGGGTCAAGATACTTCTTTGGTACAAGTTTTGATTACTAAAGCTTTATTTGGAAGATTTTAAGTACATTTATTTTATTTATTCTTTTTATTTTTATTTTTTCCAGAGATAATGTATCTTCTAGTTTTTTATCAACCTATTGCTGTCCTCAGCCCAACACAGTAGTGGACCAGGCATTTTTGTGCACAATCACAGGCTTCATAATTCCTGAGAAGATAATTCAGTTACTGGAGCAGCTGTGGTAAGGACTTACAGGAGGACATTCTTAGAGTTCACTGGGTTTTTTTGATACTTTCTCAAAGTGACTTCAAAAATTAAACACTTGTATTCAGTAGTGCTGTTGAAAGAAAATAAAATAAAAAATGAAGACTTCAATTGGGAAATGAGCAGAAGTTTAATGTTGGTATGAAAAAGCAGTAATTGTTTTTGGATACTTTCCTGCTCTAGACAAGTATGTGAATGCCTGCCCTGCATTCTAGTAACAACTTTGTTTTTATGTCTTAATTTCTAAAGCACAGTGGCTCTGCTGAGCTCATGTATTTTTCATATTTCATGTCTGTGAACATCAAGTACCCTGAAATATGTCTGACTTAGCATTTTTAACTATTGATGGAAAAGAGTATTGAAATCCCTTTATAAAACCAAAAAGAGCAACACAAGGTGCTTCAAGGTTATTATGACATTACAGTAAATTAAGATTTTTTTAAAAATTATGCTATGACATGATTCACATAATGTGGGTAGTGATGAACAGGGTAGCTGTGCTTCTAATCCACAACCAGTCTACCTGATACTGGTGTATCTTGGATCAGTACAACATCTGCCTGTAATGTACATTAGCTCTACTGATAGTGAATTCTGGAGCTTCCTTGCTGTGTATAAGAGAATTTTTGAAGGGCATGGCTACTGATGGTTGTAGCACTGGCTCAAGACAATATTGCTGTTGGTTTGTCTGGGAGGTTATCATTACTCTTTTTGCATTTTCAGATCTGAAGCAAAAAGCCTTACTAGTCTTACAGAGTTAGCATATGAATACCCTTGCCCCTGCTTAGGAGCAGTATATAATGCCTGGCTTTGATTATTTGTAATCCACTTCCTTTCTGATGGTAAAAATATTTGTGTCAAGCACAGCCTGTTTCTTCCTCCTATGCCTTTTTTTTCTCCCCCCCCAGTGATGTCTGTTCTTAGTTAATGTAATACTTTCTGAAAGGCAATGCATTCTGTAGGAAGTTCCAAACAACTAATTTTGATTTTAGAACTGTAACTTTTTTTTGGTCATGTCTACAAGCATGGTAGGAATAATCAAGAATCAAACATATTTCAATTCCTAATGTCATTCTGGTAGAATATTTTCAGATTTATGTATGTACTAAAGCAGGGTGTTCTAAACTTTGTTAATTACTAATGTTCATTAAGATGCTTGTCTTAAATTTTTGACCTTATATACTTGAACTTCCTGTTCATTCCATTGTAATTACTGATAAACTTGTTTTCTTTCTTGCAGTTGCTATTTTGGTGAACCAAAGCTGGCACAGTGGCTGACCTTAACTGTGCATGGCTTTGCAGACAGCCCTGTTTCATGGAGAGAGAATGAACATGGTTTTCACAAAGGAGGAGAGAACTTGTACAACTTTGTTATTTTTAGAAATCTGGACTACTGGCTTCAGATGGCTTTAGGAACTAATGATGATTGTCCTCCGTAATGCTCTGTCTACAGAAAAAGCATTCTAATAATCCCAAGATACTGTATAAAAATATAGTTTTTACAAAAATAATCAGATAATAAGTTAAATCTTAAGAGGCTTTGTGTTTTTCTGTAGTGTTTTCCTTGAAGCATGACCTAAAGTGGAAAGAATGGATTTTTGTTTCTTCACTGCCATATAGTGGCTTCAGTTCTTCAAAATTCTGTATTTAAGAAAAATATTTTGTGTGTGTAAGTTCTCAGGCATTGACTGCAGGTTGTTTCTTTTTATCCTAGCATCATTTGAAAGTATTTTTAAGGATTGTTAGTATAGCAGAAATGCTGAGTCATGGCCTGAACCAGTGATTGAGCACCTGGTGAGAAGGCAGAGCCAACCTGGGGGAGCTCAGATGCAAGCAATGAACCTGAGTGACTGGAAGGGGTGGAGCCAGGATGCACCCTTTCCCAGACCTCATTTAAGGGTTGGCAGTGGAGGCCAAGGGTATCTTGCTGGAGATTCCTGCCTACCTGAGGCCTTCTGAAGGTAAGCAGATTCTTTATTTCTGTGTCTACAGCTGTTGCATTTGAGTGAGCCAGCTAGGTGCTTATTTAGGATGGATTATCTAAAAAAAATAAAAAGTGCATTGGATGCTCACCAGGACTGCTAATACACTGAAAGAGAAACTCCTGGGGGAAACTCCAGGATTCCTGTGCTCCCCTGGCTAAGTTCTCCATTTATTGTTGAAGAATGGGGTCTTATAAGGGGCAATGTTCCCATTATTAAATCCCCTTCAAAAGTGGCTGGATAATTTTTGGATAAACTAGGATAAAATCTTTTGACAGCTGAGAAAAGAGTGGTAGCAGTATCTGCTGTGGCACGGCCACTGCTACTCACTATTAATGCGTATCATTCCTTCTAGGAAGAATTAAAAGATGAAAATGAGCTTTTAAAAAAGCCTATACTAGGCAACTGGAAAATGAAGTTGCATCTTGGACAGGGCAAACTTCTCCACCCTCAAATGGAACTTCCCCTTTGAAATTAAGATCCATGTTATTAGGAGGGGAAAAGGATTTGGATCAGTAAGATTGTTGGATCCTAGCTGAATACAAAAACAAAAAGAAGGCCAAGCAGACTAACATCTAACTAGAGGATCTGGAAACATCAGATCCTCTAGAATTAAGACCAGTAATAACTCAAAAGGCAAAGAAAATTCCAGAAAAGACCAACAGGGTTGGCACCTGAAGAGTGGCCCCCTGCCCACAATGCACTACGTGTAACAGCATGCCCATGCACAGCTGCTGAACTTCTGGATTTGTTGCAAAGATTTAAACAAAGACCTGAAGAGAGCATACTGGCCTGGCTTTTGAGATTATGGGATGTGAGGGCTGAAAGCATGGTAGTTAATTGGCCCAAGATTTTCAAACCTGCATCCATTACTACATCTGGCCCTCAGACAGAGGCTGTAACGTGATAGTAATACATAATGAAGAAAACCATTCTTTAATTCAGTAGATAATGGCAGCATGTAGAATTACATCGCCAAACAAATGATATGCTGATAAATACCAGTTCATGGACCTCAACAGAAGAGCTCCAAAATTATATCAGAGAACTAGGGATGAAGGAGGCCATTAATGATGATGCATTTGAGAGTCCTGACCTGTTAAGTTTCCAGCAGGAATGAGGGATGTCATACTACAACAAGTTCTAACCCACAAGTATGGGGCACTAGTTTCCATACTGAACCCTTTAGTGGCCTTGGAGGCCACCATCCAACAAGTCACCCAATTGGTGGCTGAGCTGGGGGAGACAGACCACCTTTGGAACAGGTGCAATATCCTGACATTGGAAGGGACTGAGGTCATCCCTTAATTAAAAGGGGGAAGTCCTACCCCATGCACTCCTCAGTTGGGACCCATACAGGTATCCTAAAAGCAGATGCTGAATGATTTAATCTAAGCTGGGGTTCAATTTGATAAAATTGATTGCTAGCCCAATCGTGTCTTTCTCTAGCTGTGGAGACAGTGGGAGAACAAGCTAAAGTTTTAAAATGCCTCTTAAAAAAAAAAAATAAAAAAAAAAAACAGGGGTGAGAATTATTGAAAAAAATGCCAACAAGAACATGGAACCTGAAAGATATCCTAGTTCCTAATAAAAGTAGAAAGCTTCCTCAAGTGACCCCAGTCACTATACCTTAGCTACCTGAGAAAAAAGAATTGGCAATTGCTCAGGTTACCTGCATGACAGGGAATGCCAGCCCTTCTGCACCTACAGCCCCCAGATGGGACCAGAGGTCTTATGTTAAGCTGACTATTTTTTTGGTCCCAGAAGAACATACAGTTGTACAACCAACGAATACACAGATGTTATAATTAAGAAATACATAAGAAAGTTATGCTAAGCAAGTTATCACACTAAAGAAGAACGGATGGAAAGCTTACCCCTGTCCTGGGCTTGCTGAGAAGACTCTAAGAGTCTTCTCCCCAGTCCCTACCATGCCAAGGTATCTGCAAGAAGTTTTGGGTATATTGGGATACTGGCCTTCCTTTATACCCCAGTTAGCACAGCTGCTGAAGTCTTCGTTTGACTGAAAGAAAAAAAAAAAAAAAAAAAAAAAAAGCCTTCCAGCAAGCAAAGCTAGCTGCTATAAACAGGCCCAGGCAGTGGGTGTATTCAGTTGCACCTTTCCAGCTGAGCTAGATGTCTCTGTAACTCAGGATGGGTTTGGCTGGAGCCTATGGCAGTGTCAAAATTTTGTTTAAAGCCTAGTTAGGTTCTGGTCTCAGGTTTGGTGAGGAAAGGAATCTTGGTGTGGAGGGTAGACCTACCCGTTCTGGTACCTCTGAAACATCTATGCTACTTCCTGTGAGTCACTTTGAGTCCTCAGGGTCACCAGGAGGAGCAATATGACATCGAGATGCTCTACTGTCAATACAAGTTCAGCATGACACTCAGTGGTGCACTTTATGGGGCTGATAGAATTCGGGCTGAACCTTCCCTATAGCAACTATGTGCCACCAGAGAGCCACTGACTACCGGTCCACGAAGGAACATGAACCTCAACCAAGAACCAGTTGTCTATCGTCTTATATTTTGTCCGTCTACACTGTGATGGGCAAATTGTACAAAGCACTGTGGTATACTGGGTCACTGTAATGGAAAGGGGTTACCTTCAACCTGCTCAGTCTTTGGTTCACACCATGAAAAGGTTGAGTGTAGCAGAAATGCTAAGTGACCAGTGATTGCACACCTGGTAAGAAGGCAGGATCAACCCAGGGGAGCTCAGGTGCAAGCAATGCACTGAGTGACTGAAAGGGGTAGAGCCAGGATCTATCCTTTCCCAGACCTCATTTAAGGGTTGGCAGTGGACGTGAGGGTGTCTCACTTGAGATTCCTGTCTGAGGCCTTCCAAAGGTAAGCAGCTTTTTTTTTTTTTTTTTAAATAAATTTTATTTAATTGCTTTTGTAGCTGCTGTGTTTGTGTTTGTTCTCATTTGCTGCAGCCTTGGATTGTGTCACTGCTATTATTGCTGTTCTTTCCATTGTATTATAGTATTACAGTTAGTTAAGTATTAGGGAGAAAAGCTCATTTTAGGCTTGAACGTTCTGTTTCTTTACATTAAAGATGTGTAAAAATTTCAAATGCATGTTTAAGACATTTTAGTGTACATGCAGGCAAAAAAAAAAAAAAAAAAAAAAGCCTTCTCTGTAAATTAGAAAAGGGGAGAAGAGAGTTGAGGAGAAAATACATAGGAGTAAGTGGGACGCCTGCTGAACACAGATAGGAATGATGGCTATAGACCTCCTTTTTGGATATGGCAGGTAAGAGGTGGTTACCAGAAACAATTTGTTACTAACAGCCATACTAAAGGCTTATTGCTGATTATTATCATTACTATCTTGCTAATTCCCACACAACCCCAGCCTCACCTCATCTCTACTTTTAGAATTGGCTTATGTTCTTGCTTATAAAGCAAGCCTTCACAGTCATGATATCACAGAGATACATTTCAGGAAACTACACCATGGATATCCTCAAGCAATTTAGCTGAATTGAGACAGTTTTTGTAAGTAACAAAAGTTAGTTAACGCTATGGGCATAGGCAGCTTGAAAATATCCAGTCTAAATTGTGTTAAAATTTATGAAAGGTTTTTTTCTTTTTTTTTTTTCTTGGTAGTTCACTGTTTGTTCTATGAAATCAGTATATTTAAAATACCAACACAGTCTAAAATGAAAATTGTCCCATGTGATGGAGAAAGAGAGAAATAGTAGTGATGAACTGAGGAGGAAAAATTCAAGATCTCTTATCAGTATGAGTGGAACAGCAGAGCAAAAAACCTGGGGGAAGCAGTTGGATTTTTTTGTTGTTGTTTATTGATCCTTTTCAGTGAGGAAAATCATCCTGGATGATAACTGGGTATTTGTCATACATCTGCATCATACATAACCCCTTTTGGTCAATTGTAAGCATTTTGCAAACACGCGACTGTGACAAATCAGCGTGCTGTTTTCTAATTCAGTACATTGCTTTTCCCAATTATCCTGCCATGAGATGTTTCTAATGAATTACCAGGAGCAGAAATGCTGCCTTGTTACATGTGCAGACATAAACTCACATAATGAATGGTGAACAAGAGTCTTGGAAAGTTCCTAGCTTGGTTCTGGTTCTTCACTAGAGGACACTTGATGTGTTGACATTTGAATGTGTCAAACATTACTGTTTCATTACTATGCAGCAGTGTAGATGACTTCATTTATTGGCTAAAGTTTGCTTTTGAAAGCCTCTGTTGAGGGATTACACCACACTTCAACTTCCACAAAAAAGACTAGTAAGTAGAAGCATCTTTTTCCTCTTTATCAGAAGGTCTCTTAAGAGTTTCTGCTTTCCTGAAGTTATAACTGCAGAAAAGTTTTAACTGCAGACTTTCCAGAGCTGAGAATCTTATTTGTGTGTTAATTTCCCTTATTAATTGAGATCAAGGCATTAAACCTTATTCATATGCATTGTAATATAGTCAGCAGGAGTGCAGCAGCTTTTGGTCTTGAGACTTTAATGACGCTGCTAGGATCAGGTGAAGTGACTTTTCTTTGAGGCAGCTCGTTACGGAGCACCTGGGATAGCTGATGAGGCAGCTGGTGCAGAAGCACTGGTGGGTAAACTCTTCTGGTCTCACTGAGATGGTTCTGGAAAGTAAGCTCGGAAGTCGAGTGTTTCAACTCTTATCAGTTTTCCTCAGCACGTGAGTACTAAAGTTAATCTTTTAGGGATGTCTGGGGAAATCCCATCAGATTGGCCTCTTTACAGTCATGTGAGAGGTTCTTTACATGGTTCTCTTTACAGTCAATGGACTGTAAATGCTTCACAGCACCCAGTGGTGTGAGTAGAGTCGTTTGGTTATGCTGCTTTATGCCATTTCTAGTCATTTCCTAGTGGTTGTTTCAAAGGGCTTTTCCAACTATGGAAGGGATGAAAATACTGTCTCTCAGTCCTGCAGCTGGTTGGAGGTGCTGAGCTGGTTTTGAACTTTTCTATTTCCTTTAGGCTCTTATGAACTATCACTGATAATACTTGGCTGTAAATAGTCACTACTGTTGTCTGTTCTGAGGCTCTGTGAATGGTACATTACTCAGATCCATGCTTTCCTAGGAAAGCTCTATGGAAGGCCTGCCTTTCAGAAGACAGCCTGTACTTTGCTGACTGGACTTTGTAGTTGCACGAGAGATTCCACTGAGTGCAACTGGCTTCTTTCTACCTGCAAACTACTGTGATCCTAGGGAAGATTTTCCTGAGATGGGTGAGAAGGGACAGCAGCTTGTTCCCTACAGTCTGTAGGACAGACAGTGTGCTGTGAGGAGATCAGCATGTCTTCTCCAGGAAACTCCCAAGCATGGGTAATGCTGAAGAAAGCATTATTGCTTGTGTCCTTGAGAGACTGCTTAGTTAGGGCTGAGCCAGTAATTCAAGAAAAAGAATTACTGTGCAGAGAAAGTGAGGTGGCAGGTGAAATTTTGCAGGAGAACGAAAGGTAGCTGTGGGTGGTGTTCTTGCCCTTCGTGCCTGACTGTGAGGGAGGACAGGAAAATCCAAAGGGTTCCTGAGAGCTGCAGAAGTAACAGGGAGCAGCTGTGCGCCAGCTGCTTCTGAGATCAAAGGGCTGACTGCTCACTATGAAGTTTGGCCTCTGGGGAGTGTTTTATCTAGCATGGAGAAGGGGAGTCAAATATTTGGATGCAGAGGCAAGCCTGGGGCAGGCTGGTTGCAGAAGCAGTAGAGACTTTTGTCCTGGTATGCGGATAGTGATAAGTCGTTCCTTGAGAACTAAGGAGAAAATGCTCTGCTTTAACCTCAGCCCTTCTACTGAGCTGTGCCAGTTTTCCCTGGGCAAATGGAAAGACAGGAAATTTTATTGCGAGGCTAACGGGTGATCTTGCAGCAAGCTGGGAAATATGTGGCTGGAAATTGCATAACAGGAGTTAAAGTTGGTAGCACTATTTTGTTTGAAGTAATAATATTAAGTAATACTAACATGGGGAAATCTAAGAAAAGTAGAGGTAAGGATGAGGAAAAAAGAACTTCAACTATCCAAAGAGATTCTGAAGATGCTGCTGTTGTAGTGAGGAAAGCAACAAGACAGCACAGCTTAATTTTGGGCAATGCAGGAGAGACAAGAATGAGTGCTGATCTGAGGCTGCATGACAGAGAGGTAACAGGGTTTAATGGAAGAAGTACTGCTACTGCCAAAAACAAACGAAACAAAACCCTGTAAAATAAATAGGTAAGACAAAAAGTCAAAAGGAAGAGGGCAGAGGAAGGCTTAGACAAGTATTTCTTTCCTCTCTCATAAGAGGTACGCAGCAAGTCAGATGCTGATCTGCTGTTAGAATGAAAGCTCATTATAGCTAGTCCAGTGCTCTAGGTACTAGACTGTAGTTCCTCTAGTACTGTTAATTAAGTGATAATTTCATGCATTGGGTCTGCTTTTAGCATTTCTTTATGTAGTGGCTATATCGGAACACGTTTGAAGTATTTAAATCATTTTTACTCCTGAAATAGAACTTAAAGAGCAAAAACAGAGTAATTCAGCGAGCAGGCTATGAAATTCCCACTTTCTGAATAATAAAAACCTCTGCTGGCAGAGCAAAAAACAAACAAACAAACAAAAAAAGGCTTCTGATTCATTCTTGGAAGTTTGCTTCCAGTACTGCGTGAACTGTTTTAATGTGGCCGGATACAGCAGCAAAAAAAGTAGGGCTGAACTGATTGGAGCAGTTCTTGATTTTTCAGAGTAAGGTGAGGTGGCTATGTCGAGTTTCTTTTTGTAGGCTATATTGTAGCGGTTCTGTGGACTTCCTTACTAGAAAATGGCTGTGTTTTGCAATAAAAGAACATTCTATGCAGTAGTATGTGCTGTTTTGTCTGGCGGTGCTGAACGCTTCCTTTATCCCCACCCGCTATCAAATATAGTTGAGCGTCAATATTATTATTAATATCTCAGCCAAACTTCAAATTCCTGTGTTGTGTACTGATAGGGTTGTAGAGTATGTGGAGAAACTGGGTTTCGTTAGTGGTTGTAGCTGAAAAATAGTGTATGTATTGATTAATCTATCGTTATATTTTGTGCCTTTCTTCAACACTACTAAAGTGTGTGTTTTAAGAGTATAATTTAAGCCACTGTGGGAAGCCAATGCTGTTACACCACAGCTTTCAAAAGTTCTTGCAGTTTGACACCAGAAGTTGGCACTGGGGTGACAGCCTTATTGAGCTGGGCACTACGCTGTCATTGCACCATCACAGACTTTGTGTTATGGAGTGAGGTATCTTCATTATTGAAGCAAATTAGCTGTCAGCATAAGGCAGGCACAAAATGAAGCAGCTAAGCATCAATTCTTGAGCCTGTTAGATAATAAATCCAACTGTAGAGCTCCTGGAACAAGAATTTGCAGTCCCTTATTTAACTTAAGTGTGTTCAAAAAAAGATTTATGCCAGTGTTGTTTGTTTTCCCATCATTGGTGTAAACACTCTATCCTGTACTCTGTTGTGTAACTGTTTCAAGAGGAATCTGAAGGTGCACCAGATTCTTCTCATTCTGCAGTTCAGCTCCACCTGCTCTGATTTTGTTGTGTGGGGTTTTTTGTTTTTGTTGTTGAAGAGGGGAGGTTGAGTTGGGAGAGCTGCCTGAAGGACTGTGGTAGAGAGAGCTGGATTTTAGTTCTGATAACAAATTACTGGGTGACCTTGTACGGTTTGCAGTTCTGTGCTGCTCTGACAGTTTCAGTGCATCAGGCTCAGTGATACTGCTGGCTTTGCAAAGCACATTGGGATGGCTAGAGGTACATGCAATGCTCACAGAACTTCAAAACCTGTAATCAGCTCTGGCTGCATCTGTCTTCCTCTGAAGGCTGCTGATCAGAGAGCAGTGGTTTTGACCAGAGCTTCAGGGCAAAACAAGTCATGTCTTTCCTCCACCTGTCTGGGGAATGATGTAAATGAAGGAAGTGGTGTAGGTTTTATTCTGCTTAAGGCAAGGCTGTAGTTGCTGGAAAGCATGATTCTGTTGGCAACATTGTTGAGAACAGAGATGAAGGGTAACTAAGGGTAACCTGAAGCATTTGGGATATTTATAAAAATGTGAAATGGCTTTTCTTGTTAAAAGAATGGTTGTACATCATTAAAGGCTACAAAAGCGAAGAGGGAATGTTCTTTTCAGATCAGGAGGAGCAGTCCTTAGCGGCTGCTAATCTATTTATGTTCCAGTCATACTCAGAGTGTGACTTTGTGAGCTGAATTTTTTGTAATTAATTGCCTTGAATGTGTCACTCTGCAGCAAGATTCATTGTTCTGTTTTCCCCAAGAGGAAGGCTTGGATTTTTAGCTTTAGGACTTCCCTGTAAAATGAGCAGAGAGACATGGCAAAATTCCCACATATTGTTTTGTTGAAACATTATTAGTTATGGCTTCCATTACAGGAGTGTCAGTGCAATGTGATCTAGACAGAAACTGGTGTGTCTGGTGGGAAGCAGCCAGTACTCTTCTGAGGATAATACATGAGTTTTAGGAGTCAGGTTTGGATCCCTGTTGATAGAGTTCCTGGAGCTTTGCAGAATCAGTAGGATGCCATTTGCTTCCTTGGTTTCTCAAAAAGAGTCTTTATTTATTTTTTTATTTTTATTTTTCCCCTCAACTTCTTCCTGCCTACCCTTTTACTATTCCCCAAGCAATGCTCAAAACATCTATGTGTTAAGCCAAGTTAGATGAAGGTGAACTAAAAGCTCCTTGCCTTGGGTGAAGATCTAGAGGGACAAGATTAAAAACACTGCCAAGAAGCTATGTAACTTATGGCTTCAAAAGGGCCTTCAGCTCAACCTTTCTCATTTACGGGAGCCCTCCTCCTCTATGCCTTCCCTCGAACAGAAGTGAATGCGTTTTTAAATAGTGAAGCATTCCTGCAGCTTCCTTTCAAGTCCCTAAAGTATTGTTGGCCGTGGGAACCTCTCTGTATAGCTCCTATGCAATTGGGAACTTGGAGCATAGCCACAACACTTCAGCGTAAGAAAACACACATGCTTTACACAGAGCTTCTCACTGACGTTGGTAATCTGGGTGGGACAGCCAATTTTTATTCTATAGATTTACTACTTTTGTGAATGAAAACCTACGCTGAGTTTTCTTCCCTAGGGGCTGGAAGTGGAGTTGCTGTTAAGTTTCAACTAAACTTGAGACATCCTTAGATCCAGATGCTGTTCTTCCTGCTCCTTCTTTAATCTGTGGCCTGACCAAGTTAACTCTATGCTGAGGACCTCTAGGAAGGGGAGCTGTGAAGAATATTTTTTTTTTTTCTTCATGCCTATCAGAAGGCCCCATTCAGGACTATTGTGGGGCTTTGTAGTCTGGAATGGCTATTTCTTATTTTTTCTGATGCTGGTTTTGGTAGGCTCATTGAGAAAGTGCAAATGCTCCTCCTGTATTTATTTCTGTAGTTTCTAAAATTGTTTATTGTGCTGAATTTGAGAAACAGTGTCAGGGAGATGGGCACTGCTGAAGGCAGAGGGCCTGCCTACCTTGCCCTTGGCCAGTGTTTGCCACAGGCTGTGTAGATAAGCAGGATTTGTTTCCAGGAATAAAAACTGTGGAGTTCTTGGCCTCTCTTATGGAAGAGCAATCTGGCAACCACCATTCAGACAAAAAGCTCTCAGCACTGACAATTCTCATTGTGACTCACAAATGCTACATCTCCAAGAAGGTGGTGGGATTGCGTTTTTGTGGTTTTCCTCTCCTTTGTTGTTGTTGTTCTGTTCTTGGAGAGTGGTCATTCGTTTGTCATTTTCTGGAAGACTCCGAAAAGATGGTTCAGAAACAAAGAAGGGATAGAAAACTGCAGTGGTAACATAAGGCAGAGGTTTGATAGAGACTTTTCGATAGCATAGAAATTGCTTTATGAGGAAGATTTTTTTCAACGTGTCAGAAGTTCTCATCCCTGTAAGTTATGAAGGCAAAGTAAGAACACAATGAAGTGTGCAAGTTCACACAATTACTGCTCTAAAATGGCTGTTTTGCCCTCTTTCCCCCATTTAAATTTCAGTAACAATAAAAAAGTAAAGGTGGATAAGGAAAAAAACTAGAATAAATTAGAAGTTGGTCTTGGGCTGAGATTTAATATGATAAATTTTGCCTTAGGGAGATCTTTTAGATAGCGATTGAGGAGAAAGATAGAGCTTTGATGAGTTGAGGTGTTGATGAGTAGAGATGAGTTGAGGATGTGCTCTGTTTTACTTCTCCAAACTCAATAAAAGCCATGTGGACAGAACAGCTTCTGTATACACAACAGAGATCTTAACAGTTAAGATTTTAGTGCAAACTTTGAATTCCCATATTCTTCCACAGCCTCCTGAATTTCTTAAAAACTAGTTGTTTTATTAGGAAAGGTAAAATTACAATAGCCTACCCTGCCAGATGCTTCTATACATACTTGGATATATTTCATTCCCAGTCCAATCAGAAGAGCAGATACTGCCCTCTTCTAAGAGAAGACCTGCAAGTGCCAGCATCTGTATAAGAGTCAAGAATCTGGTTACCTTTGCAGTAAACCATCTTGGTCTCTTGTCCTTGCTTTCTTACGACAGAAGAATGCCTACCAAATATATATGACTTGTAAATTACCTGTGGTACACTTTCTTATAACTGTCATTGAGGATGGCATGTCTTTGATTAAATCATCTGCTGTCAGCCCTTGAGCTCTGTCCTCTCGTGATCTCTGAGCTGTTCTGTGTGGCCTTGAATGTGAGTTATGTCAGATTTCTTGAAGAACTCCACAGTTCTAAGCAGAAATAAGTAGCTGTCTTCTGGTGGACTTGCATTTATTTCCATTTTGCTGATTTTTTGTTTGTTTGTTTTTATTGATTTAACTCCCTCAGAAGTTTTGCTGTGTTTGTAGTTTGGAAGTTACTACAGCCAAGTTTATTATGGGTGGGGGGGTAAAATTGATTTCTGCTAAAACCGTCCTGCATATACCTCCTGAGGATTCTTGCTGAAGGAGTTGGTATTTGGGAGTAGGAAAGAAAGGAAGCAGTACAAATTCTGAGAACTTCACTGAAATTCTAACCATTTCTGATGCTGGACATGAAATGCCCATATTCTGCAAGCAGTTTTGTGTCCAGTGTTGTAGTAATGTGCAAAAAGAATCCACTTCTGCCTTTCATTGCTTCCAAATGTTAAAAAATAAATAAATAACACAGACTTGGACAAATGTGGTAAAGTTCCAGGAAAGGTTTTGCTGTTGACAGAAAAAAAGGACAGAGAGAAAGGAAATGCACTTCAGAATGTTTCCCCCAAGCCAGTGCTTTCAAACTTGTTTGGTTGTTCTTAAGGTTCAGAAAGTTTGTCCTTGCCTGTGGTCAGACATATGCCTGTTGTGCTGTGTCCCTGTGGCTGTTCTCAGGATGTTGCTGTCAGCAGAATAATGTCACACAGAATGCTTTTTGGAGGTACTGGTCTAAGTACAAAATGGACTTATCGTGCCTTATTTTTCCTCTTTTGCTCTGGCTTGCCTCAGTGGTGGAAAATGTTGGTGCATGGAAATTCTGAGACTGTCAAAAACAATAGTTGTGTGAGATAGTGAAAAACATTTTCAATAACTCTTGAGCTAGAGGGAGCTTTCTGGGAAGGGAACTAGCCAAAGAGAAGTCTGGACTATTAAACGAATTATTCTGTCACAAGGTTTTTGAAAGCAAGGATGGAGCTGTATTACATGTTGGCTTTGTGGCAAATGAGAGCTGACTGGAACCTGCTCATCTGCATGCAGTTTGGCATGGATTAAAGTCTGGAAGCCCATGAGTTTTGTTGAAAAATGGCATTTTGAAAGAGGCAAATTGGCTGCTAGGAGTCGGAATCATGGCAGAGCCAAAATAAGCTTCATATTTCTTAACCCCCATGTCACTGTGAACTCCAGATTTTCCCCAAAGATGTGCAAATGCCCGAGGAGTGAGTGTTGTGAGCTGCCAGGTTATAGTGAGATGAGGAAAAGGAAAATACATTACAGCTGTCCATTATGTAAATACAGATTTGAAAAAGATGGAATTATTCAGACTTGACAGTGTTTATAAGGAAAGGGAAGAGGGAGCTATAGAATAAGGATAAGAGTGAGGGATGTGAGTGAACTGAAGACTCAAACTATGACTTCAGTGTTTGGCACGAGTCATCAGAATAAAAAAAGCACTGAGCTGGTGGGGGGCTGGGGAAAAGAGAAGTGTCAAGAGTAGCATGAACAGTGAGTCTAGAGCCAGCATGCTGAGCATTGTGTTAGTAGGCATCAAGTGGAACTTGTGGGAAAGATGGCAGCAGAAGAAACTAAGGTTGGAATGAAGGCAACCAAAAGATTTGCTATGCTCCAGTCACTTTTATGCTGCTATGAATTGGATGCAGCTCCGTGGGACTTTAGAAGAATGTCCAAAGATGCAGTACTAAGAGAGAAATAAGCTTTGTTTTTTTCTTATTAGAAAAGATGCAAATTAGATGCAGTTGTGATTTATGTGATTCTGAGTATGTGGGAAGCTGGCATCAAGGCCTGAGAAACTAGCAAATTAAAAAGGCCTGAAGAGAAATAAAACGAGATCCCAAGGGACTGTTTATTCGCTCATCATAAAAAAAAGATCATTAAGAAAGATGAGCCTGTTAAAATTGGATGATAAGTATAATTTCCAGCAGCTCGTAGCCACCAATGCTCATGAGCTATCTTATGTATATGTGAATGGGAGTTAAGGAGCCTGAACACTGTAGGATCTTGGGTTTTGCCAGTATGGTACCACTCCAGATAGGTGAAGCAAGATGATGTCAGAATTCCAGCACACCTGTGTTCCTTCTACAGGTATTTCTGACCCCATTAGATGGCAAATGGTTTTGCATGTCATTGGTAAGAGCTGTTCTGAACTTCTCTAAAGTTCTGCTTCAGGATCACTGCAGGATAATTGCAATGTAGCAGAGTGGTGAAGGACAGTAAGTATGATGCTGGACATAGTGCTGATGAGAAAGCCAGGGAAGAATGTGAAGGCACAGCCTTTCATGGTCTCCTGTATCGTATGGTTTCTGCCCCTTCTCTCACTAAAACTGATGGACACCACTTTTTGTGACTTTGTGTTTCCATCTTGTTACAAATTTATCAGGCAATACATAGTTCCAGCTACAGAAGGAACACTGCTGTTCAGATTAACTCTTTCTATATTAACTCTTTTCTTTTCATGAAAAACCCATGCAGGGCAGGTGACAGTATGAAATAATTGCACTCTAGCATCCTCTGTTTAAAAATAATTAAACTCATTCATTTTTGTTTATACCATGGGACATCAAGTAAAAGATACCTGATATCTACCTTCAGAGTTCCTAGTACTGCTTGTGAAAGTTTCTCTGTCATAGATTCATACTGCTGGAAAAACCAAACTTCACCATCTTGGAGTAATTCTAGGTTTATTAATTTAAACAACAATTAAAAAAGAAAAGAAAAAGAAAAAGCTTAGAAGTGTAGCTAAGATTTTTTTTGTGAAGTTGGAGGTCATCTTGCACCACTCCTGAGCCGTGCCAGCTCCCATATGCTCGTCAGTGCTGCTGGTTCAGGGTTGCTTACCCATTCTGGGCATCTGGCCAGCCTAACTTACAAAGCTGCAATTGCCTGATTGCTGGGAATAGTTACACTTCTTGCCTCGGATTTCTCATGCCTTCCTTCTTTCCTTCTTCAAGAAAGTCTTAACGTTTTCATGTCAGTTCTGAGCAGATCCTTACTTCTCCTCCAGGGTTTCCCACAGAGAAGCAGTCAGAGGCTCTGCAGCTCTGACAAATGCAGTCTTCAACAAAGAGAAGTGAGCATGTGCCTCCCTTTCTTGGGGCTGAAACTCTTCTACCCCTTTCTACTTAAAGCTTGGTCTTGCTGCTGGGAGGTAGGAAAAACAGATCTTTGAAAGATCTTTAGGTCTGTGAAAGATCTTTACTCTGATCTTCTTGCAATTTCTTGGGGGGTACAAAATCCTGCTGAGGATTTCTGTGGTCTCCCAGCTAAAGTCAGATTCTGTGTGTGCCTTTCTAGATACTAGCAAAATTACTTACTTTTATTCTTAGCTGATCAATTTCTCTTGGACTTCTGTACAGTTTTGATATAGTGTATTGTTTTTATTACATACACAGTGTTACAGGCTGTTGTATTAGTTGTTTGTTTCTGGAAATTCAGCAACTCATTTTGTTTTATGAAAATTGGAATCAAAACCTGTCTTTCTTTGCCTTTTGGATGTATTGATGTATTGAATTTGTTTCTTTAGTGTAACTTCACATTGGCATAAATGAACACAAGATCACAAAGCTCAGTTTGCAGACCCCTGTTTTGACATCACTGGTCATCAGGCCTACAAAGCAAGCAAAAAAACTTTTGCTTGGGTGAGCAGTGTTGCTTCCATTTGCTTTCTTATTTTGATCCCTTTAATTCAAGGGATCATCTTGTTTAGAAGCTTCTTGCTTTGCTTTGTTGTTAACCTTACTTAGAATAAAGAAAATCCTTCCTGAACAGCAGAGGGGTTGTGAGAAGAAAGGGGACATCTCTCTGCCTTTTGGCATTTGATCACAGCATGCTTCTATGACACAGTAGTCCTGTGATGCGATAGACCATATGTGAACTAGCACTGGAAGAAAACTGTTTCTTACTTTATCATTTTTATATGATGGAGTGCAAGTGTGATGTATGTATGTATGTGTTTTCTTTGTTCCTGACTTAGCAGGTTTTCCAGTTCTTGTTTTTAAAATAGAATTGTTTGACGAAGATCCCAGCCCAGCCTGACGAGCTCAGTGAACTTCACATACATACACTTTATGTATGTGGAGCATTGTCTGCATTTCAACAAATTGCTGCTGGCAGTAGGCGTTTGGTGCAGCATGTGATTGGGGCGATGTTGAGGGGCTGAGTATGAGTGTCTGCTCCCACTGAGACAGGTGGTACTATGAACTTATTGAAAATTAACTGATTAGAGGTAGGGATGCCAAGCAACACTTCAATAGTGTTAATATTCTGGGTTTTGTCTGGTAATTAGGACATTTTGGTGGAGATGTATAGGGTTATAACGAATGAGTTTCAGAAAACAGAATCACAGAACGGCCAGGGTTGGAAGGGACCTCAAGGATCATAAATCTCCAGCCCCCTGCCACATGCAGGGCCACCAGCTTCCCCATTTAATACCAGACCAGGCTGCCCAGGGCCCCATCCAATCTGGCCTTGAACACCTCCAGGGACGGGGCATCCACAACCTCTGGACAGACTGTTCCAGTACGTCACCACTCTCCTAGTAAAGAACTTCCCTCTGAAATCCAACCTAAATCTTCCCTCCTTCAACATAAAACCACTTCTCCTTGTCCTTCTACTATTTACCCTTTCAAAGACTTGAAGAGTATCTAGGAAATACTGTTTTATTCTAGCATTATGAATTGATTTCTCTGTGCAGAATTATGCAGTTTCTAGCATGTGTTTAGTCTAAAGAAATAGCCAGGGAATGTAGTAAAATGTGTTAATTTGGAACTAATGACTGAGACTATATGCTGTCGACTTTGGTAGTGCATTTGGTTACATTCAGGATGACTGGGTTGCTCTGCTGCTTGATGGGCTTGATCTTGGGGAGAAAAATACAAAGTTTTAAGCTACGAAGTCTAAAGCAAAGTTTTGGGCACTATGTAAAAGGCATGTAGATTTGTTTTCTTTAGCAATCCTATTTATCCTTGAAGAAACAAGTAAGACTTTTTCT
Source organism: Tympanuchus pallidicinctus (assembly GCF_026119805.1). Taxonomy (NCBI): domain Eukaryota; kingdom Metazoa; phylum Chordata; class Aves; order Galliformes; family Phasianidae; genus Tympanuchus; species Tympanuchus pallidicinctus. The sequence continues at coordinate 4,213,066 of NW_026294749.1, read as the reverse complement.
TTATTCTTTTCACCAAAAGTCAAGGATGATTCCTGTCTGGCCCAAAATACACACGTCACTTTGTGCTCATTTCTGTCCTAGGGGATTTGGTACTGTCTTAATACAAGATGCTGAACACAACATGGTGGCCTTGTGCCGTATCATGGTTCTCATCCTGATGCTTACATCTTTGGAAAGGAAAAAAAAACTCGTGTGCCATCTTCAGCATAGCTGTGTCCTCATGCTGCATGATTTGAGGTTGCCATCTCAGCCTCTGATATAGCACTGTAACACAGCCTGAGCGTTGACAGCTGCTGGCAGTTCCTTAGCATGGAAAAATCATAAGGATAACTGTAAATGAGTTGAAAGGTATCTCCTCCCTCCTACTCATACTTGTCAGAACCCAGAAGAACATGAAGTACTTCAACTTCAACCAAGGTAAGTCATTGACCCATTTTACTGAAGGTCTCTCTCATCCAGAAATGCTGTTTACTGCCACTTTCTCTAGTTGTTTACAGTCCAATTCCACCCACCTTTGGGTAAAAGCATGATGAAGTTGTATCAGTGTAAGGGAAGACAGTCATAGCTCTAGAATTATGTGTGTTTCAATTAACTTCAAGTAAGCATAGCTTTAAGAAATGGATCTCGCCTAACAAAGTGATTTAATTCCCTTGAGCCTTGTTTTCAGAACAAGGTTCTGAAGTACAGAGAAAAGTACCCTTTAGCAATGACAGCAGCAACACAGCAAAGGACTCACTGAAGGAAACTGCTCTAAATGCTGTCTGGGCAAATTTGAAACTTGGAACAAGGAAAAGACATCTAGGTGAGTTTAGCTTTTAGCTTACCCCAAAATACCTTTTGTATGTTGTAGATCAACTTACACAGAGCAAAAATGTTGCTGTGCTTTCTATTTCTGTTCAAAATAACACAAGAGATGAGTACGTGTGTGGCTTTCTACCAGTTCCAAGTACATTCTTCAACCTCTGGCTTATCCAGTCCTGTTTCCTGACAGGAGAAAAGTAGTGTTATTTAACTCAAAATGATCTCAAGTGTAATGCAACGTTTTGTGAGGACTTACTCCAGCCCAATTGCCAATACTTATCCATTAGCTGTTTGCTCAAGTGCCTGTGGCCATACTTATTTCAGAAGAACTAGACTATCATAGAGAGATTCCTACACTGTACTACCACAACCCCTGTTCTCCTTTTAACTTTCAGCACCAATGTTTCTCTATTGAATTTTGCATTCACAGATTGAGTGGTACAGCAATGCAAAGTAGCAGACAATCTTGATAGGAGCCTCAGGAATCAGCTTAAGCCTGGTTCAGTCCTGTCTCAAACTTATACTCCAGTACCATCATCTCCAATTCTCTGCCCAATGGCTAAATGCCTGACATCAAAACAGGTTTCATGATTGTCTTCATGCCTGCAGGTTGAAAAAAGTGTAGATTTTTTTTTTCCTTATTACAAAAATAAGCTGCAAAACACCATGGGAAAGTTCTCTCAAGCATTCAGAAAGATCCTGTTTCTATGATGCTGCTTTGCACCTGGGTCCAACAACCTCATGATGCTCAGAAGTTGTTTACACACCAGTTCTAGAATCAGCATAGAAAAGCAGTCTTCATGTACAACTGCTTCTGGGAGGTTGCGACTCCAAGTGAGGTGCCTTTGAAGAAATGCTGGTTTCAGCAGCCCTTCTCACCCTTCTCCTGGGCCCAGTCAATCCCCCAGTGGGTGCAGCTGCCTTTAAGCAGCAGGAAGCTAAACCTGATTTATCTGTGCAGTGGTGCAAGTTTATGTGGAACACCACAAGTATCTGCAGTGAACCAGGCTAGACAGAGACCTGACTTCTGTGAAGGCAACTTGAAAGTACTCATGTTAAAAGCTCTTAAGTCACTTACTTATGATTTCTCATGTCTTACTGCTTGCTATTAGAAGGACATCATTGTGTTGGCTTTGTTCTATCATAGTTTTGAAAGACTAAACTCTCCTTAATGCTGTTCCACTCAGGTACACACTCCTCAGTTTTCTGAGGCAGAGAAGTTCTATTTGAGAGCAGCTGAAAGTAAAGTTCTGTTACCTATTAGATATTTGGAGGAAGAAACAGAACCTTATTTTTTCCCATTTCCTTATCAATATAATTTAAATTATCATTTTTTTTTCCTGCAGTGTTAGGAAACCATACAAAATAATAAGAGAGGACTACATAAGATTCACATACCTGCAGCTATTGGAGACAGTGCCCGTGGACAGAGATGGCAGCAATTCAGATTTGAGGGGAGGCTGATTTGGAAAAAAAAAAAAAAAAAAAGAGCACAGAGTTCTACTTCAACTCTGGAAGTCTGCCTTGCTGGATGAGCATCTCCTGTGGGGTAAGATTTTCATTCATTGCTTCTGTATATTCATTCTAGAACCAAAGAAATAATAAACCCTACCTTGTTTACTCCCTGTATGATTTCTTCAGTATAACAGTGTAACTGTGCCTTTACTATTTTACATTTTCTGCTGGATGCTTCTGACCTGGAATGAAGAAATTCCTCAGACCCTCCATAGGCAAGTTTTGCACATCGGTAACTATTGGGCACCAAAGATGCTTCCTGACATATATGGGGCTGTACATTATTTTCCTATGAAGCAGCATCTGTGTAGCTCAATGTACTGATATGTACATTTATGAATGAAGGCACAATTTGTAAGTGTAAGGTTTGTTACTGTGTACAGAAATTGGTCTGAACTAAGGATTTTTTCCAATTTATTTGCAGCTAAATATGCAAATTGTAGGCATAGTAACAGCCTGACTGACAGTAGCAGCACAAAATGAAGTGGAATTCAATTTCCACCTGCATTGACTGATCTCAGATTGGTGTAATTCCTCTCCTATCTCTATTCCTTTCTATCTCTAGGTCCAGTCTGCTGTTTCAGAGAAATTCTCCTGTATGTAAGGACAGCAAAAATGATTCTCAAGCCAGAACAGATGCAACCTGTGCCCAAATGCCCCTTCCAAGGTACCAGAAAAGGGCTGTCCTGAGGTGTTATCATCCTCTTGGAGAAAATGTCAGTGCTGTTTACCACAACCAGGTTTTCACTGAAGGAAACGAGTAAGAGCTTATATATGTTTGACAGCATAAAACATGAATAACATGAAAACATGAAAAACATGAGGTCACTAATTTTCAAGTTTTAAGCAATGCTTCCTCTAAAATCAGAACTGCCTTTGAAAAAGACAACTGTATGAGAACCACGTTTAAAATGTGTTAAGAAATATTAGTTTTATTTAACCAGTTTTCACAGCTGAATATTTATTCTATAAAAACTTTACAGATTGTACAGTTTATATATAGTTCAAACTACTAGAACAAAAAAGTAGGTCCCACAGATGCAAAAATACTGTACCAATCCAAGGTAAAGGCAGATTTACACACTGTACAGCTCTCCACTGGGAAGGGGAGGTGGGTCAGTTCCAAGTAAAAACTTCAAAACTGTACAAAAATAAGGTTTGATTTCTATTCCATTCTTCATAATACATTCAATAAGATTGCAAGCACAGATACCCAAATAATAATAGATATCTGCAGTCAGGAATCAATAACCACTCCTGAAAGGAATGCAAAATAGGTCTATTTACACAGGGCACTCTTTTACACCATACTGTATATAGTGTATATTTAAAATAATAAAAAAAGCATAGACAAAGAACATTAAACATCTAATATAAGGTAGTTTTTTTTTTTAAAGTTTTTTTTTTACTTAATAGTGTGCCAAAAGAATTTTAACTTATTAAATAATATATTCTAAGTGAACCTAAAATTTATGAACATAAAATGCATTTTTGGTGTAATACATCAATTAAACCAGCAAATAGGAAATAAAAACCAAACAACTGTATATAAAGTAGTATTCTCACCCAGCAACAGAAGCACTTATGTAGTTATTAAGAAAAAAAAAAAAGGCTATTTGAAAACCCACTAAAACTAACTTATAACTTAGGATATTCATACATAGATATTCAGTGATTCACTAATACTGCAAAACAAGCTTTTTTTGTCTTTTTTTCCTTTCCCCTCCACGTTCCCCCTGCTTCTCCTCATTGCCTTTCCCCATGAGACAGTGGTTTCTTCACGTTATCTGGGTAAGAATTAAATGCATTCCTGCTCTCTTCCTCCCACCCCTCTATACCACTCCCCTGGAAAGGGCAGTGTTTCCTTAGCATTAATCCTGAGCACGCTCTCTTTTGGGTGATATTTTTGATCTAAGCTTTAAGGAGTTCATCTGAAAAATGTTAGGATGTTCCACTGAGGTATGTCAGCCTTCTTCTGAGACAGTGCCTTACATCTTAGCTGACTTGTTGGGCAGTGAAAGTAAGGGCTGGCTAATACCCGTTTCGATTCTGTATTCTAATGATAAAAGAAAAGCATTATTCCAGACTTCCCTGCCACACAGAAAATAATGCAACACCATTTGCTTTTTAATCCGTTCTCTGCCTGATGATACAGTACTAGCCAACGACGACCAAAACTAGAGGCTTTAAGGAGATGGTGGGTAGTGCACTCTGTCATTGTTTACCTTCTGTGTGCATGTGTCTATGTACACGCTGTCAAGCATTACACTTTGTATATGTAAAAGCTATGTATATGTGCACACACACATACCTTATGCATGTGCATATATACACACACACACAACAATCAAGGAGAAAGGAGTTTTGTTCAAATTTAAGTGATACAGTACTGTCATACCCCTTGACAATAAAACTGGGGGGGTGGGGAGGAGGGATTTACTACTGTTCCCAAGCTGAGCCAGGGTGAGTTTATATAGGTTTTAAAATGGGCATATTTTGTTTGCCCTGATGTCCAAGAAGTACAATTCCAGTGTCAATGGGCACCTCATCAGAACTCATCGATTTTTCTTTGCAGATATTTTAACATAGAGTCCATCCCCTGTGCTGAGCCCCAGATTTTCTTCAAAACTTCACACTCCTTTTCATTTGCTTGTTCCAAGTCCACCTTCATAATATTACGTACTAGAGCTTTGGATTCTTCAAGTACCTACACCAGAAAAAGAAGAGTTTGTTCAGTTTTGAGCAGCTTGCACATTTAGTTTTATACAAACAGAACCTGATGTTATTCATATATGTGAGCTTTTCAAACTATTCATGTACTACACGTGCATGATTTCACAGTGATAACATGAGAAAACTAACTTCAGTTTGGTGAAGGTTAATGGTAATACTGTTATCCAAAACTGCTCTAATAACCAGGCCGACATTCTAACTTAAACAACATTTTAAAAAGATTGGGAAAAAAAAAAAATAAATCAAAGGTTGGCTTTTTCACTTATTCTCTTTCAAAATCCACAATATCTGTATGTAACAGTTGCTTTGTACTGTATTTCTTTCCCTAAGGAAGCATTGGATTGTGGTGGTTGCAGCCATCATGCAGAACTGCTGAAACACAGACATGAGCGCCACAAGCATTACCAGTAAAAACTGAAAGCTTAGCCTGTTGTCAAAAACTGCATTTTTGCCTACAGAATTAAGTTATCAATTTCCTTGGTAATTTAAGTTACAAATCAAAATAGGACTAGGGCAATTGTTTACACTGTTAATTAGAATAAGTTGGACTTATTTACTGTATCATTTATACTTAAGTTAAAAAGAAAGTATATTCTGAAAGAGTACAGTATGCTTAGCCACAATGTATTACAGAATATGGTTTAAAAAAAAAAAAAACACAACAGGTATGAATTCTTTAAATCAAGAACCAAAAAAAAAAAAAAAAAAAGCACATTAATACTCATTACTTTTTTTTTTTTTTTGAGAGGGAAGGTGTAACGATGTAGTCCAACTATACATGAATTATTTATTTCCTTACAATAAGTTGTTCATAGTTAAATTAAGGACACTTACAACTGAGTTACATGTCACCAGTTCCTTTATTCGAACCATTACTTCTTGTGTGAACGTTCCTGGCCAAAACACTTGAGAGACCAGTCCTTTGGCACAAGCTTCCTGCGCAGTCAACTTCCTTCCACTGAACAACATTTCATTGGCCTGAAGGGATAAAAAGTTACTTCTGGTATGAAATGTAATGAGACAGAACTCATTAAAGGAAAAATGCTCAAAAGAAAAGAGAAAATGCCTACGCTATTTGAGAGTTTGACTATGGCTCTTCCAGCTTTTAAAGATAAAGAGCTGCCTACAGATGAGCTGGTCAGTGGTGTTGACTATACAGCTTCAGTAGCTGTAGAAATAGAGGTCTATGATTAAGTGTGAAATGTGTAGATGGTTTTTTGTTATTTCCTATTCATGAGTGTACGTAAGCTTCGGCTTTCTTGGAGTACTGCAGCATATGGTACATATGGTAACAGATTACGATGCCTGACAGATCTGTAATGAACTCATCACCTTGCTTTCCATGATAGCAATGCTTGCAGTAACTAAGCCTTACTTTAAAAAAATATAATTTTTAAAAATATTTTTAAGTCTACATTTATGTGTAAATTATAAAGATCACCTAATTCTTGTGGTAGACCTCCCGTGAACTGCTCGTCTTGCAAGAAAAGCGTAGTTAAATGGTCTGCTGTTATTTTTTATTTTTCATACTGAACATTCTGAAACCTAAATATATATATATGGTTTATTTTGAGCCCATCTCACATGTCTTCATAGCATTTCATGTATGATGTAACATTTGAAATAGATGGCTCATCTTTTGGAGTTCAATTTCCAAAACCTACTGAAGCAAGTGAATGGGATATTAGCTGTTTTCTGTTCAAAGTCATAGAAAATTAATATTGAACTGATTAATTCTTTCTGAAGCTGATATAGGAATTTTTTTGGAAGGAATTAAAAAACAAACAAACAGAAAACCCACCACAACAATAAAAAACACAAACAAAAACAATCAGAACCCAAAATCTTAGGAAGATCTTATACATTGAAAAAAGCATTAATAAAAGGTACAGAAGAACAGTACATTTTATACAACAATCTCTGTAAAATTTGTTGATTTCCAATCACACGCGTGACTGTTTAATAGCTTCCCTGTTAAACGGGACTCTACATGTTTATGTATCTCTCTTAATGAAGATTCTTCTACAGACAATTAAACTTTGTGTTTGCCTTGATAGCTGCACAGTAACAGCCAGTGAAGATTAAAAGCTCAGAGTAATCGTCAACTTTGAAAAAAAATCAGCCTTACTGCCCTTTGATGACTAATTACACTGAAAATATGACAAAGTTATCACTGGACACTTGGAACATGAGGCTGTTCAGTTGCTGACTCCCAGCTCAGTTGGCTTGTGAAAAGGAATGCTTCCTAGGATCTTTGACATATAATGTATATACTCCTGTTAGTAATACCTTCTATGACAGGTTCCAGCAAACTTAACTACGCAAGATTTATCATAATAATATTTTCTAATTTTTCTGGATCATACACAAACAATACTGACTTGTAATGCTAGCCAAAAAATCAGTGATAGACAATTTTGACTGAAAAAAACAGGAAAGGGAGGAAAAAATATTTAAATTCAATTTTGAAAGACACTTAGCACTGATTTTGATAAAAACGTGAAGATAATCTACTGGGAGTTAGGAAATTTTACACTTGAAGTCAGCTAGTCAGTTACATATTCTTCACATAGATCTTAAGTGATGAGGTAAAAAATGAATGCTAGGAAACATCATCATTATTATTGTCAGACACTGTTCTCCTGAATGTGAAGACAACAAGCGCTAGCGGTGCAATTATCTTATTTCTGCAAGCTGTATCACAGCACATGCAGAAAACCTTGCATGAAATGCACACTCAATAGTGATCTTAGCTGACAGATTTCAAAAGGGAATCTTTAGATTTGTACATATTGTATGCTGGAGACCCACTGCCAAACAAGTTTTATTCATCTGACCACGTCTTGTATTTGATCTGAAATTTAACACACTTGTTGCCTACTATCCAAGAAATAAAATACAGCCGTAGAGATGAAGATGATAAAAATACTTCATTAACACCACATTCTCATGACCAATTCTCATATTCATGAACTCAGTTTCATACTTCTCCTTTCACTAAGGAACTGCCATAAGGCAATGAGACATCTGCTGGTCTCAGTTTCCCTCTTTCAACAGAAAGTGCATCACGGCACTTCCACACAAACATAGATGCCACAGAGCACCTCAACTCTCCCAAGCACTGCTAAAAGGCAGCTCCCTGTAGTGCTGAAGATCCTGACTGATGTAGACTACAGACTCTGGGAAATATGAATCCCCCACGTATGACACAAAAGCTTAAGATGCAGTGCCAGCATGCTGCAGACTGACTGAAAAAAAAGCAGGTGTGTATAACTTGATCCCACAGCTCCTGTGCTTTATAGCAAGAACCAGAAAAAACAGAGCAAGAACTCTACAGCAGACACACAGTAACAGAGCTTCCCAAACAGACTTCAGAACCTCTATTGCAGATTTGCTTTCAGAACTTGAAAGCAGAGCTTAAGCATTCTTCTAAATTTCTTGGTATTCCCAATACAGAATCAGTTTTGAATCCCAAGTCTGTACTTCAAATTTCCTGCAGTAACGAGCTTTACATCAACCATATTCTAGGAAAAAATTCTACACAACAGACTGCTCAGCAGCTGAGACTGACCCACTCCGTGAAGGTATTTCCAACAGTCTTGCCCTAGAATATTTTTACTAGGTGTTGCTGATAAAAAGAATGCAATGAAACCAACGTACAAGAGCTGTGTGCGGGACTTACTTGGTATCTGTTTCAATACATACGTAAAAAATAAAGTTTCAAAGCAGACAGAGGTCCCCTTTCTTTTGTAGGACTTTTTTTTTTTCCTCCCTGAATGTCTGTCATCTCCTGCTAGCTGCCTCTTGTTTCTGCTGACTTCCCAGGGAAGCATGCTGCTTTAATGAAATTTCCAACATGTTCTGAATAGATTTCACAAAACCCACTGATTAAAGACCAACTTTGCCTTGCACAGCATTGACACTGCAAAGGGTCAACAATAGTATGAAAGCAGCAGCTTGGACTTTCCCTTGGAAAATGCATTTAGCTATGGAATAGTACAGTATTATTTGCACTAGAAGCTTTGTATTTAGATCTTTAGATTTAAGGATGAGAGCATTCACGAAGGCAAATGAAAGAGTACACTAGGGAAGAGCTTGTGTTTTTATGAAAGTTCTGAAGAAACAAAAAGTAACAACCACGAGACTCACTCTAAAGGACGAGGATGGATGGAATGGATGGATGAATGGATGAACGAATGGATTGATGTCCAAATAAAAAGGGAAAGGAACAATCAGTAGGTTGTAACATGCTCATATTAAATACACTCATAACTATCAACCTGTTTCAATTACCTTTTCTTTTTCCTTCTACTCACTAAATCCAGACATCACGCAATTAATTAGTTATGAGATCTGTTCAATCTGATGCTTTTAACATGTTAAAAATTTGTATTTTTAAAAATCAATAAATGCCTATGGGGGAAAACTGGATTATATAATAAACAGTAACTTAGGAAAAAAACACAGAGCTGTGAGTGCTTGTTTCACACTGTTACTATTCAGTTTCAACTGCAATGGGATATAGGTCCAAGTTTTCAAGGAATGCAGCATAAAAAAAGTAAACAACAAAAATAACGTAGGTAAGAATATTTTAAGTAGCATTTTCTTTTTTACATTCAATTCTTTTATCTGATTGGAAAACAGGAAAAAAGAAAAACTTAAATAATGTGGCTTATAGCTTCAGCAGCAATGCAAAGCATTATCAGTTATTTCAAGCCATTAAAACCGTACAAACAAAATACAAAGCTAAAATTTAGATGAAAAAAAAAAAAAAAAGGATTTGCAGGGGTGACTTGGATCAAGTATTTCCTGCATAACGCACTCATTTAACATCAGGAGAGATGCATAAAATAGGGAAGCTTCTTGAGAATAATGAGTGCATGAAAGCTGATTTACCTATTTTGCATATTAGCATAAGACTGCTGATAGTTGGTGATACAGGGATCTGCAACATAAGCACAGACCAGTGTACTCATTACTACACTTCCTGATGCTGTGCTGAATGCAAGACACCACTGGCTGGTCTTCATAAGACCTCAGCTGGGAGCATGTATCCAGGTACACACCTTCCCCTTCTGCCACCAAAAGGGTTAAGGGTGCCCATGATGTGGGATTAGGTCTCACGCTGGTTGTTTGGTGCCCTCAGTTGTAAGCTAAGTTGCAACAGCAGAGAACCTATAAATACTGATTTCTCATGAAAGGTTTTCAAGAGAGAAAGAATAATAAAGATAGCACAGCAAAGCTTAAAAGATCGTGAAATCGCTGGATAAAGTTTCACAACTGTATTGTGAAGCTGTCATCCCCTGCCCTGCAAGCTACTTACAGAAGCCAGGCCCATTATCCGGGGGAATGTAAGGGATGAACATCCATCTGGACTTTGTCCAAAAGTAGTGTATGGTGTCTGAAACCAAGCCTTCTCATTAGCCCAAACCACGTCACACAGAGGCAATATAGATGCTCCAAGTCCAATGGCTGGGCCATTTACTGCTACAATGATAGGCTTCTTAAACTGAATAAAAGTATTCACAAAATTCCTGAAGAAAAACAAGAACATGCACTCATGTATTAAAAGCAAAATATACCAGCCCTTGAGATCTCAGTAATAATTAATCTCTATAGCAACGTCACTTTCAAAACCAACCTGATAACCTACTGTGGAGGTGACTAGCTTTGCCAATGAGGAGAGAGCAGCTGATGTTGTCTGCCTAGACTTCAGTAAGTCTTTCATCACCATCTCCCATAAAACCCTCACAGGGAAGCTGATGAAGTATGGATATGGTGAGGTGGATTGAAAACTGGCTGAATGGTTGGGCCCAAAGGATGGTGATCAGTGGTACAAAGTCTAGTTGGAGGCCAGTTGCCAGCCCTATATCCCAGGGCTAAGTACTCAGTCCAGTCACATTCAAATTCATTTGTGACCTAGGTGGGTTAGTGCACTCTCAGAAAGCTTATTGACCATTAAAAAGCCTGGCTACAGTATTGTTCTGCCATCCAGAGACCTCTACAGACTGGAGAAACATCTAACGGGAACCTCACGAAGTTCAATAAAAAGGAGTGCAAAGTCCAGCATGGAAGCAACGGCCCCATGCACTAATTCATTCAGGAGGCCAATGAAAGCAGCCTGGCAGAAAAAAAGACTCAGTCCCAGTTGACACCAAGTTGCACATTTGCCTCATGGCAAAGAAGACTAATGATATTGTGTGCTGCGCTATGAGGAGTGTTGTTAGTAGGTTGAGTGAGGTGATCCTTCCCCTCAGCATAAGGAAAAAAACACCTAAAATACTGTGTCCAGTTCTGGGCTCCCAAGTACAAGGGAGACAGGGTGTTATTGGACAGTGTTCAGCAATGGACCACAAAGCTGATTAACAGACTGGAGCATATCTTCTATGAGGAAAGGTTGGGACTGTTCAGCCTGGAGAAGAGAAGGCTCAATGTGGGAATGATCTTATCAATGTATACAGACAGCTGCAGGGAGGCTGCAAGGAAGACATAGCTAGGCTCTTTCCAGTGGTTCTCAGTAACAAAACAAGAGGCAGTGGGCACAAACTTCAAAGCCCTGTCTAGACGTGGTCCTGGGTACCCTGCTGAGGGGACCAGATGAATCCCGAGGTCCCCTTCCAACCTCTACACTCTGTGTGGAAGTCTGACATTTCTCCCAGTTCAAAGCACAGTTATAGAACAGATGTGCATTTAATGACCCTGGTATGGAAGTGTTTGTGTTAAAATCTTGTGCCTCACACAGCCACTCTCTCTTAGATGATGATGCGATACTAAGCTACAATTGTGTGTTCTCATATTATCAACACAAAAAGACATTCATCCCAGTTCCAATGAAAAGTATGCATGCATAAAAGTTGGGGGACAGGGAGAGAGACTCCAAACTCACAAGTAAGATACTGACATTTCTTAGTTAATCATAGAATGGCCCAGGTTGGAAAGGACCTCAAGGATCATGAATCTCCAACCCCATGCTGCCAGCAGGGCTACCAACCTCCCCATTCATTCAGTACTAGACCAGGCTGCCCAGGGCCCCATCCAACCTGGCCTTGAATACCTCCAGGGACAGGGCATCCATAACCTCTCTGGGCAGCTGTTCCAGCACCTCATCACACTCTCTGTGAAGAACTTCCCTGGTGATACTCAACCTAAATCTTCCTTCCTTCAACTTAAAACCATTTCCCCTTGTCCTGTTGTTATCTACCCTTTCAAAAGTTGATTCCCCTCCTGTTTGTAGGCTCCCTTTAGGTACTGGAAGGCTGCAAATGACATCACCTCACAGCCTTCTCTTCTCCAGGCTGAACAAGCCCAGCTCCCTCAAATAGTTAATAGGTCTGATACATAAGGATAATGTTGCTCATATTTAGTGCAGGTACATGATTATTAAATTCAGAGGTGAACATATAGAAATCAGCATTTGTAGAACAACCTTTTAACCTGAATGACAGGTGGCTTTTCAATTCAGTTTTAGATACGGTATGGGGAGATTTACACAAATTTATGAGTAAGCCCCCCCCTTTTAAGTTTAGACATATACAGCACAGTAGCAACTGAACATAGGGTCTCTGAAAGAATACAGTTATTCTGGAAGTATGCAGGAGTTACTGCAAGATCTCAGGCCATAGAAAACAGAGCTTCCCTGTACTTGGGGATGCAAGATCCATACATTTTTTGATAAACATTCTTCTAGTTTATGGTTGTGTATGTGTGTATAAGTTACCATTACTGTTATTTTTTTCTTCCTTTTTCTAAGTAAATAGTCTTTAATCTCAACCTACAATTTCTACCCTTTTTCCTCCTGCCTATTTTCTCCCCATCCCACTGAGATATGGGGGAATGAGCAAAAGGCAGCAGGGTGTTCATATGCTTCCTGGGTTCAACCACAACAGGTAACTAGTATTTACTTATTCACTACTAGTTCACCACTAAAATATCCATAATTCTACTGTTCTGTATCAGTTATACCGTTAACCATTCAGTCACAATCAACACAATCATCTTGTGTTTCTGTACGTTCAGT